>NW_027203715.1:16122213-16634713 GCF_024711535.1 Dipodomys merriami | reverse complement strand
TCACACAAATCCTAAACCTTACACTAAACCTCACCCTCACACACACTCTCAGCGTAACACTAACTCTCACCCTATCCCTCACCCTACCCTAACCCTCACCGACACCCTAAACCTCACCCTCACCCTCACCCTCACCCTAACCCTCACATTCACCCTAGCCCTCAGCCTAACCCAAGCCCTAACCCGAACCAAACACTAAACCTCACCCTAACCCTCGCCCTCATGTAACCCTACCCCTAACCCAAACCCTCACCCTAACATTCAAACAAACCCTAACCCTAACAGTAACCCTCAACCTCATCCTAAATCTCACGGATACACTTACCCTCATGGTTACCCCTAACCCTAACCCTATCACTCACACTAACCCTAACCCTCACACTATCCCTAACCATACCCCTCAACCTACCCCTCATCCTAAACCTAACACTAACCCTAACACTCACCCTAACCCTAAGCCTAACACTCACCCTAACCATCACCCTCACCCTCACCCTCACCCTCACCCTAACCCTAATACTAAACCTCACCCTAACGCTCATCCTAACGTTAACCGTAACCCTTACTTTCACCCTAACTCTAACCCTCACCCTAACCCTCACACTCACCCTCACCCTCATCCTAACCCTCAAACTAACCCTCACCTTAACCCGGATCCTAAACATAACCCTAACCCTAACCCTCACGCTAACCCTAAACCTCACCCTCACCATCAACCTAAAAATAACTCAAACCCTAATCCTAACACTAAGCCTCACCCTAACCCTAACCCTCACCCTAAACCTAACTGTAACACTCACCTTAAGCGTAACCCTTACCCTAACCCTAACCCATACCCTAAAACTAACCCTACCATTAATCCTAACCCTCACCCTAAACCTAACCCTAAACTTAACTCTAACCCCCACCCTAACACTCGCCTTAACCCTAACCCAACCCCTAAACCTCACCCTCACCCTAACCCTCAATCTAATCCTTATCCTCATCTTCACCCTAACCCTCACCCTAACCCTAACACTAACCCTCACCCTCACCCTAACCCTAATTCTAACTCTCACCCAACCCTAACTCTCACCCTAACCCTAACCCTCACCCTCACCCTCAACCTAACTCTAAAACTCACGTTAAACCTCAACCTAACCCTAAATCTAACCCTAACCTTAAACCTCACCCTAAACCTCCCCCTAACCCTTACCCTCACTCTAACCCTAACCCTAACCCTAACCATCACACTAATCCTAATCCTCACCTTAAACCTAACTATACCTCTCACCCTCAACCTCACCCTATCACTAATACGAACCCTAACCATCACCCTAACACTTACCTTAACCCTCACCCTCACTCTATCCCTCCCTGTCAACCTAACCCTCACGTTTACCCAAATCCTCTCCCAACACCCAACCCTCACCCTCACCCAATCTGCACCCTATCCCTAAACCTAACCCTAACCCTCAGCCTAACACTCATGCTAACCCTAAACCTTACTCTAACTCTACCCTCATCCTAACCCTTACCCTAAACCTAACCCTATCCCTAAACCTAACCCTCACACTAAACCTAACCCTCACCCTTACCGTAACCCTACCGCTCACACTAACCCTAATCGTAACCCTAATTCCTCACCATCAACCTAACCCTTACCCTCACCCTAAATCTCACCCTCACCCAAACCCTAACTCTAACCCTAACCTTAACCTTAAACATCACCCTAACCCTACCCCTCACCCTAATCCTAACCCTCACCCTAGCAATTAGCCTCACCCTAACCCTAAACCTAACCCTAAACCTCACCCTCACCCTAACCCTTAACCTCACCCTAACCCTAACACTAACCATAACCTTAACCCTCATCCTCACCCTAACCCTCACCTCTCCCTAACCCGCAGCCTACCCTAACTTTCACCGACATCCTAACCCTCACCATCACCATCACACTCCCCCTAACCCTCACCCTCACCCTAGCCCTTAGCCTAACCCTAACCCTAACCCTAAACCTCACCCTAACCCTAACCCTAAATCTCAAACTAACCCTAACCCTCACACTCAACCTAAGCTACCCCTTGCCATAACCCTCATCCTAAACCTAACCCTAACCCTCACCATCACACCAAACATAACCATCACCCTCACCCTAACCCTAAACCTCACCCTCATCCTCACTCTCAACCTCTCCCTAACTCTACGCCTCACTCTAACCCTCATGATAAAGCTAACCCTAACTCTATCACTCACACTAATGCTTAACCTAACCCTAAACCTCAACCTCACCCTAAGCCTAACCCTAACCCTAAACATAATCCTAAACCTAACCCTCACCCTCACCCTCACCCTCAACCTCACCCTAACACTAAAGCTACCCTTCACCCTAACCTTCAACCTAAACCTAAGCATAAACCTAACCCTCACGCTAACCCTAACCCTCACCCTCACCCTCAGCCTAAACCTAACCCAAACCCTAATCTTAACCCTAACCTCACCATCACCCTAACCCTAATCCCAACCCTAAACCTCACCTTAACAAAACCCTAAACCTAAACCTAACCCTCACCCTAAACCTAACCGTAACCCTAAACCTAACTATAACCCTCACCCTCACCCTAACCCTAACCCTAACCCTTACCCTAAACCTAACCCTAACATTAACCCTTACCCTCACCCTAAAAATAACCCTAAACTTAACCCTAAACCTCACCCTAACCCTCACGCTATCCCTAACCCTAACCCTAACCCTCTCGTCACCCTAAGCCTCAACACCTAACCCTTACCCTCATCCTCACCCTAACACTCACAATAAACCTAACCCTCACCCTAAACCTAACACTAACCCTCATCCTCACCCTCACGCTCACCCTCAACCAAAACTAACCCTAACACTAATCCAAAAACTAACCCTTCACCCTCAACCTAACCCTGACCCGAATCCTAACCCTCACCCTCACACTTACCCTCACTCTCACTATAAAACTCAGCCTCACCCTCAACCTCACCCTAAGCCTAACCCTAACCCTCACCCTAATCGTAACCCTGACCATAACGCTAAGCCTGACCCACAATCTAACACTCACCCTCACCCTAACCCTCACCCTCAACTTAGCCCTCAGCCTAACCTTAACCCTAACCCTAACCCTCTCACCCTCACCCTCAGCCTAACCCTAACCCTAGGCCTAATCCTAACCCTATTCCTCCCCCTCCCCCTCACCCTAATTCTAACCCTAACCCTAACCCTAACCCTCACCCTAAACTTCACGATAAACCTCTCCCTAACCCTAACCTTCATCCATACACTAAACCTAAGCCTCACCCTCAACCTCAACCTAAACTTAACCCTCACCCTAGTCCACACCCCAAAACTAACCCTAAACCTAACACTAATCCTCACCCTCAACCTAACCCTTAACCTCACCCTAACTCTCACCCTGACCCTAACCCTAACCCAAGCCCTAAACTTAACCTTAAACATCACCTTAACCCTCACCCTAACCCTAACCCTCACCGTCATTCTAACCCTCACGCTAACAATTACCCTCAACCTAACCCTAAACGTAACCATAACCCTCACCCTAACCCTTAACGTCACCCTAACCCTAACCCTACCCCTCACCCTAACACTCATCCTAACCCTAACCGTAACCCTAATCCTCACCCTGAACCTAACCCTAACCCTCCTAACACTAACTCTCACTCTCACCCTAACCCTAACCGTCACCCTAACCCTCACCCTCACCCTCACCCTCACCCTCACCCTAACCGTAAACATACTCCTCACCCTACCCCTCAACCTAAACCTAACCCTAAACCTATCCCTAACGCTAACCCTAACCCTCACCCTCGGCCTCAGCCTAAACCTAACCCAAACCCTAATCCTAACCCTAAGCCTAACCCTTACCCTCACCCTAACCCTCACCCTCACCATCACTCTCACCCTCAACCTAACCATAAACCTACCCCTCACCCTACAATTCAACCTAAACCTAACCCTAAACCTATCCCTCATGCAAACCCTAACCCTCACACTCACCCTCAGCCTCAGCCTCAGCTTTAACCCAAACCCTAATCCTAACACTAAGCCTAATCCTCAACCTAACCCTAACCACAACCCTAACACTCACCCTCACCCTCAGCCTCAGCCTAACCCTAACTCAAACCCTAATCCTACTCTAAGCCTCAGCCTCAACATCAACCTAACTCAAACCCTAATCCTAACACTAAGACTCACACTAACCCTCACCCTAACCCTAAACCTAAACCTAACACTCACCCTAAACCTAACCCTCACCCTAAATCTAACCGTAACCCTCACCCTAATTCTGACCCTTGCCCTAAACCTAACCCTTACCCTAAACCTAATCCTAATATTAACCCTAAACCTCACCCTAAATCTAACCCTAAATTAACCCTAACCCTCACCTAATCCTTACCCTCATCCTCACATTAACCCTCACAATAAACCTAACGCTCTCGAACCCTAACACTAACCCTCACCCTCACCCTCAAGCTCACCCTCAGCCTAACCATAACCCTCACCCTAAACCTCAACCTAACCATAACACTAACCCTCAACCTCACCCTGACTCTAAACCTCACCCTAAACCTCAACCTAACCCTAACTCTAACTCTAAACCTAATCCTCACCTGAAATCTCACACTAAACCTCAATCTCACCCTAACCCTATCCCTAAACCAAACCCTCACCCTACCCCTCAGCCTCACCGTAAGCCAAACCATAACCCTAACCCTAATCCTAACCATCACCCTAACCGTCAACGTCACCCTAACTCTCACCCTCACCCTTACCCTCACCCTAACCGTCACCCTCACCCTACCCTCAGCATAACCCTAACACTAACCCCAACCCTTACCCTATCCCTAAGCCTAACCATAACCCTCACACTAACCCTAACCCTCACACTAATCCTAACCCTACCCCTCACACTAACCCTCATCCCAAACCTAACCCTAAAACTCACCCTCAACCTAACCCTAACCCTAACCCTCACCATAATCCTAAACCTCACCCTCACCCTCACCCTCAACCTAACCCTAACCCTACCCCTCACCCTAAACCTCATCCTAACCCTAAACCTAAACCTAACGCTCACACTAATCCTAATCCTAACCCTAAACCTCACCCTCAGCCTCACCCTCAGCCTAACACTAACCCTCACCCTAACCCTCACCCTACCCTAACCCTCACCGACACCCTAAACCTCACCCTCACCCACACCCTCGCCCTAAACCTCACCCTCATCTTAGCCCTCAGCCTAATCCAAACCCTAACCCTAACCTAACACTAACCCTCACCCTAACCCTCACCCTTTCCTAAACCTACCCCTAAACCAAACCCTCACCCAAACACTCAAACAAACCCTAACCCTAACACTAACCCTAACATTCACCCTAAAATTACCCTTAAGCCTAACCCTAACCCTCATCCTACCCTTACTATAACCCTAAACCTAACCCTCACCCTATTCACACTAATCCTAATCCTAACCCTAAACCTAACCCTAACCCTCAGCCTCATCCTAACCCTCACGGTTACACTTACCCTCACGGTAAACCTAACCCTAACCCTATCACTCAAAATAAACCTAACCCTCACACTATCCCTAATACTACACCTCTCCCTAACCCTCAGCCTAAACCTAACACTATCTCTAACAGTCACCCTAACCCTAAGCCTAAACCTCACCCTAACCCTAACCCTCACCCTCACCCTCACTCTAACACTAATCCTACACCTCACCCTAACCCTCATCCCAACCCTAACCCTAACCCTTACACCCACCCTAACCCTAACTCTCACCTAACCCTCCGCCTCCCCCTCCCCCTCCCCCTCCCCCTAACCCTCAAACTAGCCCTCACCTTAACCCTCAACCTAAACCTAACCCTAATCCTAACCTAACCCTTAACCTAACCATTACACTCAACCTAATCCTCTCACTAACCCTAACCCTCAGCCTCATCCTAACCATCACGCTTACCCTTACCCTCACGGTATCCCTAAACCTAACCCTAAACCTCACACTATCCCTAATCCTACCCTTCAAACTAATGCTCATCCTAAACCTAACCCTAACCTTCAACCTCATCCTAAACCTAAACCTAACCCTCACACTTACCCTAAACCTCACCCTCACCCTCAACCTCAACCTATCCCTAAACATACCCCTCACCCTAACAATCACCCAAACCCTAAACCTAAGACTAACCCTAACCCTCAGCCTAACCCTCACCCTCACCTTAACATTAACCATAACCCAAACCCTCACCCTACCACTCACCCTCACTCTAAGCCTAACCCTAACACTAACCTGAAACATCACCCTAACCCTCAACTAACCCTAATACTCACCCTCATCGTAACCCTCAACTTAAACCTTACCCTCAGCCTAAATCTAACCCTAATCCTCACTCTAACCCTAACCTTAACCCTAACCCTCATCCTCACCCTAACACTCACCCTCACCCTAAACCTATCCCTAACCCTCAACCTCAACCTAAAACTCACCCTTACCCTTACCCTCACTGAAACCCTAACCCTAACCCTCACACTAATGCTAAGTCTCACACTAACCCTAACCATAACCCTCACCCTAACCATCAACCTAAACCTAACTCTAACACTAACCCCCAAACTAACCCTTACCCTCACCCTAACCCTCACCCTCACCCTCACCCTAACCCTCACCCTCACCCTAGCCCAAACCCTAAGCCTAAACCTAACACCAAAACTCACCCTAACTCTAATCCTCAACCAAACCTTCATCCTCATCCTAACCCTCACCCTAACCCTTACCCTCACCCTAAGCCTAAACCTTACTCTAACCCTAACCCTCACCCTAAACCAAACCCTACCCCTCACCTTAACCCTCATCCTAAACCTAAGCCTAAATGTAACACTAACACTAACCCTAACCCTAACCTTAACACTCACCCTCACCCTCAGCCTAAACCTAACCCTAACCCTAACCCTAACCCTATTCCTCACCCGCACCCTCACCCTCATTCTAACCCTAACCTAACCCTAACCCTTACCGTCACCCTAACCCTAACTCTAACTCTCACCCTAACCCTAACCCTCACCCTAAACCTAACCCTAACCCTCACACTCACCCTAACTCTAAACCTCACTCTAACTCTAATCCTCATCCCAAACCTCACCCTAAACCTCACCCTAACCCTTACCCTCACTCTAACCCTAACCCTAACCCTAACCCTCACACTAATCCTACCCGTCACACTAACCCTAACTATACCCCTCACCCTAACCCTCACCCTAACACTAATACAAAACCTAACCATCACCTTAACCCTCGTCCTCACTCTAACCCTCCCCGTCAACCTAACTATCACTTTTACCCTAACCCTTACCCACAACCCAACACTCACCCTCACCCAACCCTCACCTTATCCCTTAACCTAACCCTAACCTCACCGTAACACTCATGCTAACCCTAAACCTTACTCTCACCCTACCCTAATCCTAACCCTTACCCTCGCCCTAACCCTGTCCTTAACGATAAACCTCACACTAAACCTAACCCTCACCCTAAACGTAACCCTACCCCTCACACTAACCCTAACCGTAACCCTAATCTGCACCCTCAACCTAACCCTTACCCTCACTCTAACACTCACCCTCACACTAACCCAACCCTAACCCTAAACTTCACCTTAAACATCACTCTAACCCTAACCCTCACCCTCATCCTAACTCTCACCCCAACTATTACCCTCACCCTTACCCTAAATCTAACCCTGACCCTCACCCTAACCCTTACCCTAATGTTAACCGTAAACCTAAGCCTAAACCTACCCCTCACCCTAACCCTCAATCTAACCCTAACCGTAACCCTAATCCTCAACCTTACCCTAACACTAACCATAACCATAACCCTAACCCTCAGCCTCACCCTAAACCTCACCCTCACCCTAGCCCTCACCCTAGCCCTAACCCTAACCCTAACCCTCACCCTAACCCTCACCCTAAACCTAACCCTCACGGTAACCCTAACCCTCACCCTCATCCTTACACTCACCCTTTACCTTAACCTCACAGTACCCCTAAACCTAAACCCAACCCTAACCCTCACACTAACCCTAATCCTCAAACTATCCCTAAACCTACCCCTCACTCTAACCCTCATCCTAAACCTAACTCTAATCTTCACCTTCACCCTAACCCAAAAGCTAACCCTCACACTTACCCCAAACCTCACCCTCAACCTAACCCTAAACCTACCCCTCACCCTAACCCTCATCATAACCCTAAACCTAACACTAACACTCACACTCAACCTCACCCTTACCCTAACCCTAACCCAAACCCTCACCCTACCCCTCACCCTAAGCCTAACCCTAACCCTATCACTAATCCTAAAATTAAAGCTCACCATCACCCTATCCCTAAACCTAACCCTCACCCTAAGCCTAACCCTAACCTTAAAGATCACCCTAACCCTCACCCTAACCCTAACCCTCACCCTCATCCTAACCCACACCCTCATCCTATCCCTCACCCTAACCCTTACCCTCACCCTAATTCTAACCCTAAACCTAACCCTCACCCTAAACTTAACCATACCACTCAACCTAACCCTAATCCTAATCATAACCCTAAACGTAATCCTCACCCTAACCCTAACACTAACCCTAACCCTCACCCTCATCCTAACCCTCACTTTCATGATAACCCTGACACTAACCCTAACCATCACCCTAACCCTTACCCTATCCCTCACGCTAACCCTCAATCTATCCCTAAACCTAACCATAACCCTAACCCTAAACCTAACCCTTACCTAAGGAAAACCCTCACCCTCAGATTCACCCTAACCCTAACACTCAACCAACCCCTAACATTTACCCTCACCCTAACCCATACCCAAAACCTAATCCTCTCCCAAACCCTAAAGCTAACCCTTACATAATTCAAACTCTCACCCTCACCCTCACCTAACCCTAACCCTACCCTTCAAACTAACCCTCACACTAACCCTAACCCTCACCCTTACCCTTACCCTAATCCTAAAACTAACACTTACCCTAACCCTCACACTCACTCTAAACCTCAACCTAAACCTTACCCTCACCCTAACCCTAACCCTAAACTTAACCCTAACCCTAAACGTCACACTAAACCTAACACTCAACGAAACCCTAACCCTAACACTAACCTTAAACCTCACCTTAACCTTCACCCTATCCTAATCATAAAACTAACACTAACCCTCACCCTACCCCACACCCTAACCCTAACCCTCACCCTAACCCTCAAACTCACCCTAACCCTAACCCTAAACCAAACCCTCACCCTTCTGCTCACCCTCACCCTAAGCCTAACCCTATCCCTAACACTAATCCTAAACATAACCCTCACCCTCACCCTAACACTAAACCTAACTCTCACCCTAACCCTAACCCTAACCCTCACTGTACCCTAACCCTCAATGTCCCCCTAACCCTCACCCTCACATTCATCCTCATCCTGACCCTCACCCTCACCCTACCCTCAGCCTATCACTAACCCTAACCCTAAACCTCACCCTAAGCCTAATCCTAACTCTAACCCTCACAATAACCATAACCCTCACACTAAACCTAACCCTAACCCTCACGCTAACCCTCAACCTAAACCTAACCCTAACCCTCACCCTCACCCTAACCCTAACCCTCACCCTAACACTCAAGCTCACCCTCACCCTAACCCTAAACCTAGCCCTCACCCTAACCATCAACCTAAACCTAACCCTAACACTAACCCTCACGCTAACCCTAAACCTCACCCTCACCCTCAGACTAACCCTAACTCAAACCCTAATCTTAAGTCTAAGCCTCACCCTCACCCACACCTTAACTCAAACGCTAATCCTGACCCTAGCCTCACCCTCACCCTCACCCTAACCCCAAACCTAAATCTAGCCCTCACCCTAAACCCAACACTCACCCTAACACTAACCCTTACCCTAAACCTAAACCTTATCCTAAAACTAACACTAATATTACCCCTAAACCTCACCCTAATTCTAACCCTAAATTTAACCCTAACCCTGGCCTAATCCTTACCCTCATCAAAACCCTAATCCGCACAATAAACCTAACACTAACCCTCACCCTCACCCTATCCCTAACTCTAACTCTCACCCTAACCCTAACCCTAACCCTAACACTAACCCTAACCCTAACCCTCCCCCTCAAACTAACCCTCAACCTAAACCTTACCCTCATCCTCACCCTAACCCTCACCCTAACCCTAACACTAACCCTCACCCTCACCCTATCCCTAACTCTAACTCTCACCCTAACCCTAACCCTCACCCTCACTGTAACCCTAACCCTCACCATCACCCTAACCCTAAACCTCAACCTAAACCTCACCCTAACCCTTACCCTCACTCTAACCCTAACCCTAACCCTAACCCTCACACTAATCCTAACCCTCACACTAACCCTAACTATACCCCTCACCCTCACACTCACACTAACACTAATACGAACCCTAACCATCACCCTAACACGTACCTTAACCCTCATCCTCACTCTAACCCTCCCCGTCAACCTAACCCTCAACTTCACCGTAAACTTCACGCAAAACCCAACCCTCTCCCTCATCCAACCCTCAACCTATCCCTAAACCTAACCCTATCCCTCACCCTAACACTCATGCTAACCCTAAACCTGACTCTCACCCTACCCTCATCCAAACTATTTCCCTCACCCTAACCCTATCGCTAACCATAACCCACAAACTAAACCTAACCCTCAGCCTAAACCTAACCCTACCCCTCACACTAACCCTAATTGTAACCCTAATCTGCACCCTCAACTTAACCCTTACCCTCACCCTAACCCTCACCGTCACCGTCGCCCTAACCCTAACCATAAACCTAACATTAAACATCACCCTAACCCTAAACCTCACCCTCATCCTAAGCCTCACCTTAACCCTAACCGTAACCCTAAACCTCACCTTCACCCTAAACCTTACCCTTGCCCTCACCCTAACCCTAAACCTAAACCTACCCCTAAACCTAACCCTCATCCTAACCCTAACCGTAACCCTAATCCTCAACCTGACCATAACCCTTATCGTAAACATAACCCTAACCCTCACCCTCACCCTAAACCTCACCGTCGCCCTTAACCTCACCCTACCCTATCCCTCACCAACACCCTAACCATCACCCTCACCCTCAAGGTCACCCTAACCCTCACACTCACCCTAGCCTTCAGCCTAACCCTAACCATAACACTAACCCTCACCCTAACCCTAAACCTATCCCTAAAACACCCTCACACTCACCCTAACCCTAAACCTCACCCTCACCCTACCCTAACCAAAACCCTAACCGTAACCCTCACCCTACCCCTCACCATAACCCTTAACCTAACCCTAACCATCACACTCACCCTAACCCTAAACCTAACCCTAACCCTCACCCTAAACTTAAACCTCACCCTAACCCTAACCATAAACCTCCTCCTCTCCCTAACACTCACCTTCACCCTAACCCTAACCCGAAACCCTCAGCCTCATCCTAACCCTCACCCTTACCCTTACCCTCACAGAAAACCTAAACCTAACCCTAGCCATAACCCTCACTCTAACACTAAGGCTCACACTAACCCTAACCTTACCCCTCACCGAAAAATTCAACCTAAACCTAACCCTAACCCTAACCCTCACCCTAACCCTAACCCTCACCCTAACCCTCACCCTCACCCTCACCCTAACCCTAAACCTAGCCCTCACCCTAAACCTCAACCTTAAACTAACCCTAAACCTAACCCTAATGCTAACCCTAATGCTCACCCTCACTCTCAGCCTAATCCTAACTTAAACCCTAATCCTAACCCTAAGCCCACCCTCACCCAAACCCTAACCCCAAACCTAACCCTAAACCTTACCCTAACCCTAACCCTCATCATAAACCTAACAGTAACATTCACCCTAACCCTAAACCTTACCCTAAACCTAACACTAACATTAACCCTAACCCACACACTCACCCTCACCCTAACCCTAAACCTAGCCCTCACCCTAAACATCAACGTAAAATTAACCCTAACCCTAACCCTAATGCTAACCCTAACACTCACCCTCAATCTCAGCCTAACCCTAACTTAAAAACTAATCCTAACCTTAAGCCTCACCCTCACCCTCACTCTAACCCCAAACCTAACCCTAAACCTCACCCTAACCCTAACCCTCATCCTAAACCTAACCATAACCCTCAACATAACCCTAAGCCTTACCCTAAACCTAATCCTAACATTAACCCTAACCGTCACCATAACCCTAAACCTAACACTAATCCTCCCCCTCACCCTAATCCTCAACCTAATCCTTTCCCTCATCCTCAACCTAAACCTCACAATAAACCTATCCCTCACCCTAACCCTAACACTAACCCTCACCCTCAACCTCAGGCTCACCCTCAGCCTAACCCTAAACCTCACCCTAACCCTAACCGTAAACCTAACCCTAAACCTAAACCTCCCCCTCATACTAACCCTCAACCTAAACCTTACGATCATCCTCACTTAACCCTCACCCTAACCTTAACCCTAAACCTCACCCTCAGCCTAACCCTAACTCTAACTCTCACCCTAACCCTAACCCTCACCCTAACCCTATCCCTAACCCTCACATTCACCCTAACTCTAAACCTCACCCTAACACTCAACCTAACCCTAACTCTAACCCTAACCCTAAAGCTCAACATAAATTTCACCCTAACCCTTAACCTCACTCCAACGCTAACCCTAACCCTAACCCTCACCCTAATCCTAACCCTCACCCTAACCCTAATCTTAACCTTAAACATCACCCTAAACCTAACCCTCACACTCATCCTAACCCACACAATAACTATTACCCTCAACCTAACCCTAACCGTAACCTTACCCCTCAACTTCACCCTAACCCTTACTCTCACACTAACCCTAAACACATCCCTAAACCACCCTCACACCCACCCAAACCCTGACTTTAACCCTCACCCTCAGCCTACCCTAACCCTCACCCTAACCCTAACCCTCACCCTAACCCTTAACCTAACCCTAACCCTCAACCTCAACCCAAACCCAAACTTAACCCTAACCCTCACCCTAACCCTAACCCTCACCCTAAACCTAACCCGAAACCTCATCCTCATCCTAACACTCACCCTCACCCTAACCCTCTCCCTAACCCTTACACTCATCCTAAGTCTCACCCTTACACTTACCCTCACGGTAATCCTAACCCTAATCCTAACCCTAAGCCTCACACTAACACTAAGGCTCACACTAACTCTAACCCTACTCCTCACCCTAATCCTCAACATAAACCTAACTCTAATGCTAACCCTCAGCCTAACCCTAACACTCAACCTAACCCTCACCCTCACCCTCACCCTAACCCTCACCCTAACCCTAACCCTAACCCGAAACCTCCCCCTCACCCTAACCCTCAATCTAAACCTTAACCTCATCCTCAACCTAACCCTCACCCAAACCCTAACACTAACCCTCACCCTCACCCAATCCCTAACTCTAACTCTCACCCTAACCCTCACCCTTACCCTAACCCTAACCCTCACCCTCACCCTAACTCTAAACCTCACCCGAAACCTCAACCTAACCCTAACTCTAACCCTAACCCTAAACCTCTCCCTAAACCTCACCCTAACCCTTGCCCTCAACCTAACCCTAACCCTAACCCGCACCCTAACCCTACATCTAACACTCACCCTCACCCTCAACCTAACCCTAATCCTACCCCTCACCCTAAACCTCATGCTAACCTTAACCCTAACCCTAACACTCACATTAATTTTAAACCTAACCCTAAAACTCACCCTCACCCTCACCCTGAGCCTAACACTAAACTTCACCCTAACCCTCACCCTATACTAACCTTCACCTACACCCTAACCTTCATCATCACCCTCATCCTTACCCTCACCCTCACCCTGAGCCTAACACTAAACTTCACCCTAACCCTCACCCTATACTAACCTTCACCTACACCCTAACCTTCATCATCACCCTCATCCTTACCCTCACCCTCACCCTAACCCTCATCCTCCCCCTAGCCCTCAGCCCATACCCTAAACCTAACTCTAAACCTAAACCTCAAGCTAATCCTCAACCTCACCCTAACCTTAACACTAACCCAAACCCTCACCCTAACACTCAACCAAAACCTAACCCTAACACTAACCCTAACCCTCACCCTAACACTAAACTTAAGCCTAACCCTAACCCCCACCTTACCCTAACCCTATTCCTAAACCTAAACCTCACCCTCATCCTAACCCTCACAATTACACTTACCCTCATGGTAACCCTAACCCTAACCCTAACCCTCAAACTAACCCTACCACTCACATTAACCCTAAACCTTCCCCTCGCCCTAACCCTCATCCTAAACCTAACACTATCCCTAACACTCACCCTAACCCTAACACTTACACTAAACCTAACCCTAACTTTAACCCTAACCCTCACCCTCACCAAAACCCTAACAATAAACCTCCCCCTCACCCTAATCCTCAACCTAATCCTTTCCCTCATCCTCAACCTAAACCTCACAATAAACCTATCCCTCACCATAACCCTAACACTAACCCTCACCCACACACTCAGGCTCACCCTCAGCCTAACCCTAAACCTCACTCTAACCCTAACCCTAAACCTAACCCTAACCCTCAACCTAAACCTCCCCCTCATCCTAACCCTCAAACTAAACCTTACACTCATCCTCACCCTAACCCTCACCCTAACCCTAACCCTAACCCTCACCCTCACCCGAACCCTAACTCTAACTCTCACCCTAACCCTAACCCTCACCCTAACCCTATCACAAGCCCTCACCCTCATGCTAACTCTAAACCTCACCCTAACACACAACCTAACCCTAACTCTAACTCTAACCATAAACCTCAACATAAAACTCACCCTAACACTTAATCTCACTCCAACCCTAACCCTAACCCTAACCCTCACACTAACCCTAACCCTCACCCTAAGCCTAATCTTAACCTTAAACATCACCCTAACCCTAACCCTCACACTCATCCTAACCCTCACAATAACAATTACCCTCACCCTAACCATAACCGTAACCCTAACCCTCACCTTCACCCTATCACTTACCTTCACCCTAACCCTAAACCTATCCATAAACCACCCTCACATTCACCCTAACCCGGACCCTAACCCTCAGCCTCAGCCTACCCTAACCAAAACCCTAACCCTAACCCTCATCCTCACCCTAACACTCACCCTCACCCTAACATTCTTACCCTTAACCTAACCCTAACACTCACCCTCAACTTAACCCTAAACTTAACCCTAACCCTCACCCTAACCCTAACCCTCACCCTAAACCTAACCCTAACCCTCATCCTCACCCTAACACTCACCCTCACCCTAACCCTATCCCTAACACTCACACTCATCCTAACCCTCACTCTTAAACTTACCCTCACGGTAATCCTAACCTTAATCCTATCCCTAAACCTCACACTAACACTAAGGCTCACACTAACCCTAACCCTAACCCTCACCCTAATCCTCAACCTAAACTTAACTATAATGCTAACCCTCAGCCTAACCCTAACACTCACCCTAACCCTAACCCTACCCCTCACCCTAATCCTCAACCTAACCCTAACCCTAACCCGAAACCTCCCCCTCAACCTAACCCTCAACCTAAGCCTTAACATCATCTTCACCGTAACCCTCACCCAAAACCTAACACTAACCCTCACCCTCATCCTATCCCTAACTCTAACTCTCACCTTAACCCTAACCCTCACCCTAACCCTAACCCTAACCCTCACCCTCACCCTAACTCTAAACCTCACTTGAAACCTCAACCCTACCGTAACCCTAAACCTCTCCCTAAACCTCACACTAACCCTTCCCCTCACCCTCACCCTAACCCTAACCCGCACCCTAACTCTAAATCTCACACTCACCCTCACCCTCAACCTAAACGTAATCCTACCTTCAAACTAAACCTCATCCTAACCATTACCCTAAACTTACACTCACACTAATTTTAAACCTAACCCTAACCCTCACCCGCACCCTGAGTGTAAAATTAACCCTCACCCTAACCTTCACCCTACCCTAACCCTCACAGACAAACTAACCCTCATCATCACCCTCACCCTCACCCTCACCCTCACCCTAAGCCTCACCCTCACCCTAGCCCTCAGCCTAACCCATAACCTAAACCTAACTCTAACCCTAAACCTCAAGCTAACCCTCACCCTCATCCTAACTCTAACCCTAACCCAAACCCTCACACTAACACTCAACCAAACCCTAACCCTAACACTAACCCTAACCCTCACCCTAACACTAACCTTAAGCCTATCCCTAACCCTCACCCTACCCTAACCCTAATCCTAATCTTAACCCTCACCCTCATCCTAACCCTCACAATTACACTTACCCTCATGGTAACCCTAACCCTAACCCTAACCCTCACACTAACCCTACCCTTAACATTAACCCTAACCCTACCCCTCGCCCTAGCCTTCATCCTAAACCTAACACTATCCCTAACCCTAAGCCTATTCCTCACCCTAACCCTAAACCTCACCCTCACCCTCACCCTAACCCTAATCCTACACCTCACCCTAACCCTCAACCTAAACCTAAACCTCACCCTTACACTCACCCTAACCCTAAACGTAACCCTAACCCTCATCCTCAGCCTCACTCTCAGCCTAACCCTAACACTCACCCTAAACTTTACCCTCACCCTACCCTAACCCTAACCCTAACCCTAACACTCACCCAAACCCTAACCCTAACAAAAACCCTAAACCTAACCCTAACCCTCTCCCTTACCCTAACACTCACCCTAACCCTAGCCCTCACCCACACCCTAACCCGAACCCGAACCCTAACCCTTGCCTCACACTAAAACTCACCCTCACACTAGACATCACCCTAAACCTAACGAGCACCCACCCCTAACCCTAACCCTAACCCTCACGATAACCCTAATCCTCACACTCATACTAACCCTAAGCCTAAGCCTAACCCTAACACCAATCCTAAACCTGACACTCACCCTCACCCTAAACCTATCCCTAAAACACCCTCGCACTCACCCTCACCCTAACCTAACCCTCACGCTCACCATACCCTAACCAAAACCCTAACACTAACCCTCACCCTACCCCTCACCATAACACTTAACCTAACCAAAACCTTCACACTCCCCATAACACTAATCCTAACCCTAAACCTCACCCTAACACTAACACTCACCCTAACCCTCATCCTCACCCTAACACTCACCCTCACCCTAACGAAATCCCTAACCCTCACCCTCATCCTAACCATCACCCTTAATCTAACCCTCACGGTAACCCTAAACCTAACCATAACACTCACACTAACATTAACGCTCACACTAACCCTAACCCTACCATCACAGTAACCCTAAACCGAAACATAACACTAACAATTACCCTAAACCTAACCCTAACATTAAACCTAACCCTCACCCTATAGCTAACCCTAAACTTAACCCTAACCCTAACCCTCACCCTAACCCTAAAACTCCCACTCATCCTAAACCTGAACGTAATACTTACGGTCATCCTCACCCTAACCTTCACAATATACCTAACCCTCACCCTAACCCTAACACTAACCCTCACCCACACCGTCATGCTAACCCTCAGCCTAACCCTAAACCTCACCCTAACCCCCAATCTAACCTTAACCCTAACCCTAAACCTCCCCCTCACCTTAACCCTCAACCTAAACCTTACCCTCATCCTCACCCTAACCCTCACCCTACCCCTAACACTAACCCCTACTCTCAACCTAACCCGAACTCTAACTCTCACGCTAAACCTAACCCTCACCCTAAACCTAATCCTAACCCTCACCCTCAGCCTAACTCTAAATATCACCATAACCCTCAACCTAAACTAACTCTAAACCTAACCCTAAACCTGACCCTAAACCTCACCCTAACCCTTACCATCACTCTAAACCTAACCCTAACCCTATCCCTCACACTAATTCTAACCCTCACCCTCACCCTAAATATACCCCTCACCCTCAACCTAACACTAATACGAACCCTAACCATAAACGCAAACCTTACCTTAACCCTCGCCCTCATTCTAACCTTCCCCGTCAACCTAAGCCTCACCTATAACCTAACCCTCAACCACAACCCAACTCTCACCCTCACCCAAACCCTCACCTATCCATAACCCAAACCCTAACCCTTAGCCTCACCCTCAACCTCACCCTCACCCTAACCATAACAATAACCCTCACCCTAACCCTAAACCAGACCATGAACCTAACACTAACCCTCACCCTCACACTCAACCTAACCCTAACCCTAACCTTTACCCTCACACTCAACCTCACCCTAACCATAACCATAACCCTAAGCCTAACCCTAACCCAGACCCTAAACCTAACCCTAACCCTCAGCCTCACCCTCACCCTCACCCTAACCCTGATCCTAAGGCTAACACTCACCCTAATCCTAACCCTAACCCTCAACCTAACCCTAGATCTCTCCCAAAACCTAACCCTCACCCTCACCCTAACCCTTACCCTAAACATAACCCTAACATTAACGGTAACTCTCACCCTAAACCTAACCCTTAAATTAAACTTAACCCTAACCCTAACCCTAACCACAAACCTAACCCTCCCCCTCACCCTAATCCTCAACTTAACCCTTACACTCATCCTCAACCTAACCCTCACCTGAAACCTAACCCTCATCCTAACACTAACACTAACCCTCACCCTCACCCTCACGCTCACCCTCAGCCTAACCCTAACCCTAACCCTAATCTAAACACTAACCCTCACCCTCACCCTCAACCTAACCCGAATCCAAACCCTAACACTCACACTCACACTCACCCTCACCCTCACCTTAAAACTTATCCTCAGCCTGAACCTCACCCTAACCCTAATCCTAACCTTAACCCTCACCCTATCCGTAACCTTGACCCTAACCCTGACCCTAACACACACCCTAAACCTCAGCCTCTCCCTGACCATCACGCTAACTCTCACCCTCACCCTAGCCCTCACCCTAATCCGAACTCTAACCCTAACCCTAACCCTCACCCTAAACCTAAACCTATCAGTAAACATCACCCTTACACTTACACTAACCCTAACCCTAACCCTCACCCTCACCCTAACAATAAACAAAACCCTAACCCTTAACCTCACCCTACTCCTCACCATAACCCTTAACCTAAGCCTAAACCTCAACCTCAACCTAACTCTAAATCTAACCCTAACCCACACCCTAATCAAAACCCTCACCCTAACCCTAACCCTAACCCTCATCCTCACTCTAACACTCACTCTCACCCAAACCCTATCCCTAACCCTCACCCTCATCCTAACCCTCACCGTTACCCTTACCCTCACGGTAAACCTAACCCTAACCCTAACCCTCACACTAACACTTAGGCTCACACTAACCCTAATGCTACCACTCACTCTAACCAAAAACCTAAACCTAATCCTAAACCTAACCCTCACCCTAACCCTTACCCTCACCCTCACCCTGACCCTCATCACCCTCACCCTAACCATAAACCTACCCCTCTGCCTAAACCTCAACCTAAACCTAAACCTAACCCTAAGCCTCACGCTAACCTTAACCCTCAACTCACCCTCAGCCTAACCCTAACCCAAACCCTAATCCTAAACCTAAGCCTCCCCCTCCCCCTCCCCCTTACCCTAAACCTACCCATCACCCTAATGCTCACCCTAAACCTAACCGTAACCCTCATCCTAACCCTAACCCTAACCTTAACCCTTACCCTAAACCTAACCCTAACATTAACACTAAACCTGACACTAAAACTAACCCTAAACTTAACGCTAAACCTCACCCTAACCCTCACCCTAACCCTAACCTTAACCCTCTCCCTCCCCCTAACTTTAAACCTCACACTAACCCTCAACCTAACCCTAAATCTAACCTTAACCCTAAACTTCACCCTAAACCTCACACTACCCTTACCTTCATTCTAACCCTGACCATAACCCTAAACATCACACTAATCCTAACCATCACCCTAACCCTAACTATACCCCTCAACCTAACCCTCACCCTAACACTAACCCTCACCCTCACCCTAACACTCACCCAAACTCTAACACTTACCATCACCCTAACCCTCACCAAAACTTAATCCTCTCCCTAACCCTAAACCTAACCCTTATGTAACCAAAACCCTCACCCTCACCCTTACCCTAAACCTAACCCCACCCCTCAGCTCACACTAACCCTAAGCCTCACCCTCACTCTGACCCTAATCCTAAACCTAAACCTTACCCTAACCCTCACTCTCAGTCTAACCCTAAACCTAAATCTTACCCTACCCCTAACCCTAAACCTAACCCTTACCCTAATACTAACTCTAACCCTAACACTCACCCTAACCCTAACACTAACACTAACCTTTCACCTCACCCTAACCCTCACCCTACCCTAACCATAACCCTACACCTAACCCTAAGCCTACACCTCAGCCTAACCCTAACTTTCACACTAATTGTAACCCTCACCTTAACCCTAACTATACCCCTCACCCTACCCCTCACCCTAACACTAATACGAAACCTAACCATCACCCTAACCCTAAACTTAAACCTCGCCTTCACTCTAACCCTCCCCGTGAACCTAACCCTCACCTTTACCCTAACCCTCACCCACAACCCAAACCTCACACACACTCAAACCCTCACCCTATCCCTAAACCTAAACCTAACCCTCATCCTAACCCTCATGCTAACCCTAAACCTCATTCTCACCCTACCCTTATCCTAATCCTTACCATCACCCTAACCCTATCGGTAACCATAACCCTCACACTAAACCTAACCCTCACCCTAACCCTAACCCTACCCCTCAGACTAACCCTGAACCGCACCCTCAACCTAACCCTTACCCTCACCCTAAATGTAACCCTGAACCTAACCCTAACCCTAACCAACACCCTAACCCTCACCCTCACCCTCATGTTAACCCTCACACTCACCCTAGCCCTCACCCTAATCCTAACTCTAACCATAACCCTCACCCTAACTGTAACCCTCACTATAACAGTCACCCTCCTCCTAAACCTCACCCTAACCCTTACCCTCAGCTTAACGCTAACCATCACCCTAATCCTAACCCTAACCCTCAACTTAACCCTCATCCTAACCCTAAGCCTAACCCTAACACTCAACCTAAACATAACCCTAACCCTAGCAATCACCCTGACGCTAAGCCAAACCCTAACCCTAACCAGAACCCTGTTCTTCACCCTCACACTCAACCTAATTCTAACCCTAACCCTAACCCTAACTATAACCCTCATCCTAACCCTCACCCTAACCCTGAACCAAACCTTAACCATCACGCTGAACCTTACCCTTAGCCTAACCCTAACCCTCACCCTAAACCTTACCCTCACCCTACCCTAACCCTAACCCTAACCCTAACCCTAACACTCTCCCAAACCCTATCTTTAACACTAACCCTAAACTTAACCCTAACCTTAACACTAATCCTAAACCTAACACTCACACTCACCCTAAGCCTAAACCTAACAGTAAACTTCACCCTCACACTCACCCTAACCCTAACCCTAACCCTCACCCACACCCTAACCCTATACAAAACCCTAACCCTAAACCTCACCCTACCACTCACCCTAACCCTTAACCTAACCCTAACCCTTACCCTCACCCTAAGCCTAAACCTAACCCTAACCCTCACACTAATCCTCAACCTCATCCTAACCCTAACCCTAACCGTCATCCTCACCCTAACACTCACCCTCACCCAGACCCTATACCTAAAACTCACCCTCATCATAACCCTCACCCTTACCCAAAACCTCACGGTAACCCGAACCCTAACCCTAACCCTAACCCTCACAATAACGCGAAGGCTCACACTAACCCTGACCGTACCCCTCACCATAACCCTCAACCTAAACCTAACCCTAACGCTAACCCTCACCCTAACCGTTAGCCTCACCCTAACCCTCATTCCCACCCTCAGCCTCTCCCTCAACCTAACGCTAATCCTACCCCTCAACTTAACCCTTAACTTAAACCTGTCCCTAAACCTAACCCTCATGCTAACTCTAACCCTCAACCTCACCCTCAGCCTAACCCTAACCCAAACCCTAATCCTAACTCTAAGGCTCACCCTCACCCTCACCCTAACCCTAAACCTTCCTCTCACCTTAACCCTCACCCTAAACCTAAACATAACCCTGACACTAACCGTAACCATAACCCTTACCATAAACTTATCCCTAACTTTAACCCTAACCCTCACCCTAAACTAAATCTAAACTTAAACCTAAACCTCACCCTAACCCTCACCCTCACTCTAACCCTAACACTCACCCTAACCCTAAACCTACCCTTCACCATAACCCTAATCCTAACCCTAACCCTTACCCTAACACTCACCCTAACCCTAACCCTAACCTTAACACTCATCCTCACCCTCAGCCTAACACTAACGCTAACCCTAATCCTAACCCTAATCCTCACCCTCACCCTCACACATTCTAACCCTAAACCTAACCCTAACCCTCCCCCTCACCCTAACCCTAACTGTAACTCTCACCCTAACCCTAACCCTCACCCTAACCCTAACCTTAACCCTCTCCCTCCCCCTAACTTTAAACCTCACACTAACCCTCAACCTAACCCTAAATCTAACCTTAACCCTAAACTTCACCCTAAATCTCACACTACCCTTACCTTCATTCTAACCCTGACCATAACCCTAAACATCACACTAATCCTAACCATCACCCTAACCCTAACTATACCCCTCAACCTAACCCTCACCCTAACACTAACCCTCACCCTCACCCTAACACTCACCCAAACTCTAACACTTACCATCACCCTAACCCTCACCAAAACTTAATCCTCTCCCTAACCCTAAACCTAACCCTTATGTAACCCTCACCCTCACCCTAACCCTGATCCTAAGGCTAACACTCACCCTAATCCTAACCCTAACCCTCAACCTAACCCTAGATCTCTCCCAAAACCTAACCCTCACCCTCACCCTAACCCTTGCCCTAAACATAACCCTAACATTAACGGTAACTCTCACCCTAAACCTAACCCTTAAATTAAACTTAACCCTAACCCTAACCCTAACCACAAACCTAACCCTCCCCCTCACCCTAATCCTCAACTTAACCCTTACACTCATCCTCAACCTAACCCTCACCTGAAACCTAACCCTCATCCTAACACTAACACTAACCCTCACCCTCACCCTCACGCTCACCCTCAGCCTAACCCTAACCCTAACCCTAATCTAAACACTAACCCTCACCCTCACCCTCAACCTAACCCGAATCCAAACCCTAACACTCACACTCACACTCACCCTCACCCTCACCTTAAAACTTATCCTCAGCCTGAACCTCACCCTAACCCTAATCCTAACCTTAACCCTCACCCTATCCGTAACCTTGACCCTAACCCTGACCCTAACACACACCCTAAACCTCAGCCTCTCCCTGACCATCACGCTAACTCTCACCCTCACCCTAGCCCTCACCCTAATCCGAACTCTAACCCTAACCCTAACCCTCACCCTATACCTAAACCTATCAGTAAACATCACCCTTACACTTACACTAACCCTAACCCTAACCCTCACCCTCACCCTAACAATAAACAAAACCCTAACCCTTAACCTCACCCTACTCCTCACCATAACCCTTAACCTAAGCCTAAACCTCAACCTCAACCTAACTCTAAATCTAACCCTAACCCACACCCTAATCAAAACCCTCACCCTAACCCTAACCCTAACCCTCATCCTCACTCTAACACTCACTCTCACCCAAACCCTATCCCTAACCCTCACCCTCATCCTAACCCTCACCGTTACCCTTACCCTCATGGTAAACCTAACCCTAACCCTAACCCTCACACTAACACTTAGGCTCACACTAACCCTAATGCTACCACTCACTCTAACCAAAAACCTAAACCTAATCCTAAACCTAACCCTCACCCTAACCCTTACCCTCACCCTCACCCTGACCCTCATCACCCTCACCCTAACCATAAACCTACCCCTCTGCCTAACCCTCAACCTAAACCTAAACCTAACCCTAAGCCTCACGCTAACCTTAACCCTCAACTCACCCTCAGCCTAACCCTAACCCAAACCCTAATCCTAAACCTAAGCCTCCCCCTCCCCCTCCCCCTTACCCTAAACCTACCCATCACCCTAATGCTCACCCTAAACCTAACCGTAACCCTCATCCTAACCCTAACCCTAACCTTAACCCTTACCCTAAACCTAACCCTAACATTAACACTAAACCTGACACTAAAACTAACCCTAAACTTAACGCTAAACCTCACCCTAACCCTCACCCTAAACCTAACCTTAACCCTCTCCCTCCCCCTAACTTTAAACCTCACACTAACCCTCAACCTAACCCTAAATCTAACCTTAACCCTAAACTTCACCCTAAACCTCACACTACCCTTACCTTCATTCTAACCCTGACCATAACCCTAAACATCACACTAATCCTAACCATCACCCTAACCCTAACTATACCCCTCAACCTAACCCTCACCCTAACACTAACCCTCACCCTCACCCTAACACTCACCCAAACTCTAACACTTACCATCACCCTAACCCTCACCAAAACTTAATCCTCTCCCTAACCCTAAACCTAACCCTTATGTAACCAAAACCCTCACCCTCACCCTTACCCTAAACCTAACCCCACCCCTCAGCTCACACTAACCCTAAGCCTCACCCTCACTCTGACCCTAATCCTAAACCTAAACCTTACCCTAACCCTCACTCTCAGTCTAACCCTAAACCTAAATCTTACCCTACCCCTAACCCTAAACCTAACCCTTACCCTAATACTAACTCTAACCCTAACACTCACCCTAACCCTAACACTAACGCTAACCTTTCACCTCACCCTAACCCTCACCCTACCCTAACCATAACCCTACACCTAACCCTAAGCCTACACCTCAGCCTAACCCTAACTCTCACACTAATTGTAACCCTCACCTTAACCCTAACTATACCCCTCACCCTACCCCTCACCCTAACACTAATACGAAACCTAACCATCACCCTAACCCTAAACTTAAACCTCGCCTTCACTCTAACCCTCCCCGTGAACCTAACCCTCACCTTTACCCTAACCCTCACCCACAACCCAAACCTCACACTCACCCAAACCCTCACCCTATCCCTAAACCTAAACCTAACCCTCATCCTAACCCTCATGCTAACCCTAAACCTCATTCTCACCCTACCCTTATCCTAATCCTTACCCTCACCCTAACCCTATCGGTAACCATAACCCTCACACTAAACCTAACCCTCACCCTAACCCTAACCCTACCCCTCAGACTAACCCTGAACCGCACCCTCAACCTAACCCTTACCCTCACCCTAAATGTAACCCTGAACCTAACCCTAACCCTAACCAACACCCTAACCCTCACCCTCACCCTCATGTTAACCCTCACACTCACCCTAGCCCTCACCCTAATCCTAACTCTAACCATAACCCTCACCCTAACTGTAACCCTCACTATAACAGTCACCCTCCTCCTAAACCTCACCCTAACCCTTACCCTCAGCTTAACGCTAACCGTCACCCTAATCCTAACCCTAACCCTCAACTTAACCCTCATCCTAACCCTAAGCCTAACCCTAACACTCAACCTAAACATAACCCTAACCCTAGCAATCACCCTGACGCTAAGCCAAACCCTAACCCTAACCAGAACCCTGTTCTTCACCCTCACACTCAACCTAATTCTAACCCTAAACCTAACCCTAACTATAACCCTCATCCTAACCCTCACCCTAACCCTGAACCAAACCTTAACCATCACCCTGAACCTTACCCTTAGCCTAACCCTAACCCTCACCCTAAACCTTACCCTCACCCTACCCTAACCCTAACCCTAACCCTAACCCTAACACTCTCCCAAACCCTATCTTTAACACTAACCCTAAACTTAACCCTAACCTTAACACTAATCCTAAACCTAACACTCACACTCACCCTAAGCCTAAACCTAACAGTAAACTTCACCCTCACACTCACCCTAACCCTAACCCTAACCCTCACCCACACCCTAACCCTATACAAAACCCTAACCCTAAACCTCACCCTACCACTCACCCTAACCCTTAACCTAACCCTAACCCTTACCCTCACCCTAAGCCTAAACCTAACCCTAACCCTCACACTAATCCTCAACCTCATCCTAACCCTAACCCTAACCGTCATCCTCACCCTAACACTCACCCTCACCCAGACCCTATACCTAAAACTCACCCTCATCATAACCCTCACCCTTACCCAAAACCTCACGGTAACCCGAACCCTAACCCTAACCCTAACCCTCACAATAACGCGAAGGCTCACACTAACCCTGACCGTACCCCTCACCATAACCCTCAACCTAAACCTAACCCTAACGCTAACCCTCACCCTAACCGTTAGCCTCACCCTAACCCTCATTCCCACCCTCAGCCTCTCCCTCAACCTAACGCTAATCCTACCCCTCAACTTAACCCTTAACTTAAACCTGTCCCTAAACCTAACCCTCATGCTAACTCTAACCCTCAACCTCACCCTCAGCCTAACCCTAACCCAAACCCTAATCCTAACTCTAAGGCTCACCCTCACCCTCACCCTAACCCTAAACCTTCCTCTCACCTTAACCCTCACCCTAAACCTAAACATAACCCTGACACTAACCGTAACCATAACCCTTACCATAAACTTATCCCTAACTTTAACCCTAACCCTCACCCTAAACTAAATCTAAACTTAAACCTAAACCTCACCCTAACCCTCACCCTCACTCTAACCCTAACACTCACCCTAACCCTAAACCTACCCTTCACCATAACCCTAATCCTAACCCTAACCCTTACCCTAACACTCACCCTAACCCTAACCCTAACCTTAACACTCATCCTCACCCTCAGCCTAACACTAACGCTAACCCTAATCCTAACCCTAATCCTCACCCTCACCCTCACACATTCTAACCCTAAACCTAACCCTAACCCTCCCCCTCACCCTAACCCTAACTGTAACTCTCACCCTAACCCTAACCCTCACCCTAACCCTAACCTTAACCCTCTCCCTCCCCCTAACTTTAAACCTCACACTAACCCTCAACCTAACCCTAAATCTAACCTTAACCCTAAACTTCACCCTAAACCTCACACTACCCTTACCTTCATTCTAACCCTGACCATAACCCTAAACATCACACTAATCCTAACCATCACCCTAACCCTAACTATACCCCTCAACCTAACCCTCACCCTAACACTAACCCTCACCCTCACCCTAACACTCACCCAAACTCTAACACTTACCATCACCCTAACCCTCACCAAAACTTAATCCTCTCCCTAACCCTAAACCTAACCCTTATGTAACCAAAACCCTCACCCTCACCCTTACCCTAAACCTAACCCCACCCCTCAGCTCACACTAACCCTAAGCCTCACCCTCACTCTGACCCTAATCCTAAACCTAAACCTTACCCTAACCCTCACTCTCAGTCTAACCCTAAACCTAAATCTTACCCTACCCCTAACCCTAAACCTAACCCTTACCCTAATACTAACTCTAAACCTAACAATCACCCTAACCCTAACACTAACACTAACCTTTCACCTCACCCTAACCCTCACCCTACCCTAACCATAACCCTACACCTAACCCTAAGCCTACACCTCAGCCTAACCCTAACTCTCACACTAATCGTAACCCTCACCTTAACCCTAACTATACCCCTCACCCTACCCCTCACCCTAACACTAATACGAAACCTAACCATCACCCTAACCCTAAACTTAAACCTCGCCTTCACTCTAACCCTCCCCGTGAACCTAACCCTCACCTTTACCCTAACCCTCACCCACAACCCAAACCTCACACTCACCCAAATCCCTCACCCTATCCCTAAACCTAAACCTAACCCTCATCCTAACCCTCATGCTAACCCTAAACCTCATTCTCACCCTACCCTTATCCTAATCCTTACCCTCACCCTAACCCTATCGGTAACCATAACCCTCACACTAAACCTAACCCTCACCCTAACCCTAACCCTACCCCTCAGACTAACCCTAAACCGCACCCTCAACCTAACACTTACCCTCACCCTAACCCTCCCCCTCCCCCAACTATAACACTAACCCTAACCTTAACCTCAAACATCACCCTAACCCTAACCCTTACCCTCATCCTAACCCTCACACTAACAATTACCCTCACCCTCACCCTAACCCTAACCATCACACTCACCCTAACACTGAATCGCACATAAACCCTAACCCTAACCCTAAAACTACCACTCATCCGAACCCACATCTTAATCCTAACCGTAATCCTAAACCTCAACCTGACCCTAACCCTCACCTTCCCCCTAACCCTCACCCTACCCTAACCCTCACTGACACCCGAACCCTCATCCTCACCCTCACGCTCACCCTAACCCTCACCCTCACCCTAACCCTCACTCTAACCCTAACCTTAACCCTAACCCTCACCCTAACCCTAAACCCTTACACTAACCCTAACCCTACCCCTCACCTTAACCCTAAACCTAACCCAACCCCTAAGCCTAACCCTCATTGTCACCCTAAACCTCACCCTACACTAACCCTCACTGTCACCCTAACACTCACACTCACCCTCACCCTAACTCTAATGAAACCTCTAAACCTCACCCTCAGCCTAACCCTAACCCAAACCCTAATCCTAACTCTAAGGCTCACCCTCACCCTCACCCTAACCCTAAACCTTCCTCTCACCTTAACCCTCACCCTAAACCTAAACATAACCCTGACACTAACCGTAACCATAACCCTTACCATAAACTTATCCCTAACTTTAACCCTAACCCTCACCCTAAACTAAATCTAAACTTAAACCTAAACCTCACCCTAACCCTCACCCTCACTCTAACCCTAACACTCACCCTAACCCTAAACCTACCCTTTACCATAACCCTAATCCTAACCCTAACCCTTACCCTAACACTCACCCTAACCCTAACCCTAACCTTAACACTCATCCTCACCCTCAGCCTAACACTAACGCTAACCCTAATCCTAACCCTAATCCTCACCCTCACCCTCACACATTCTAACCCTAAACCTAACCCTAACCCTCCCCCTCACCCTAACCCTAACTGTAACTCTCACCCTAACCCTAACCCTCACCCTAACCCTAACCTTAACCCTCTCCCTCCCCCTAACTTTAAACCTCACACTAACCCTCAACCTAACCCTAAATCTAACCTTAACCCTAAACTTCACCCTAAATCTCACACTACCCTTACCTTCATTCTAACCCTGACCATAACCCTAAACATCACACTAATCCTAACCATCACCCTAACCCTAACTATACCCCTCAACCTAACCCTCACCCTAACACTAACCCTCACCCTCACCCTAACACTCACCCAAACTCTAACACTTACCATCACCCTAACCCTCACCAAAACTTAATCCTCTCCCTAACCCTAAACCTAACCCTTATGTAACCCTCACCCTCACCCTAACCCTGATCCTAAGGCTAACACTCACCCTAATCCTAACCCTAACCCTCAACCTAACCCTAGATCTCTCCCAAAACCTAACCCTCACCCTCACCCTAACCCTTACCCTAAACATAACCCTAACATTAACGGTAACTCTCACCCTAAACCTAACCCTTAAATTAAACTTAACCCTAACCCTAACCCTAACCACAAACCTAACCCTCCCCCTCACCCTAATCCTCAACTTAACCCTTACACTCATCCTCAACCTAACCCTCACCTGAAACCTAACCCTCATCCTAACACTAACACTAACCCTCACCCTCACCCTCACGCTCACCCTCAGCCTAACCCTAACCCTAACCCTAATCTAAACACTAACCCTCACCCTCACCCTAAACCTAACCCGAATCCAAACCCTAACACTCACACTCACACTCACCCTCACCCTCACCTTAAAACTTATCCTCAGCCTGAACCTCACCCTAACCCTAATCCTAACCTTAACCCTCACCCTATCCGTAACCTTGACCCTAACCCTGACCCTAACACACACCCTAAACCTCAGCCTCTCCCTGACCATCACGCTAACTCTCACCCTCACCCTAGCCCTCACCCTAATCCGAACTCTAACCCTAACCCTAACCCTCACCCTAAACCTAAACCTATCAGTAAACATCACCCTTACACTTACACTAACCCTAACCCTAACCCTCACCCTCACCCTAACAATAAACAAAACCCTAACCCTTAACCTCACCCTACTCCTCACCATAACCCTTAACCTAAGCCTAAACCTCAACCTCAACCTAACTCTAAATCTAACCCTAACCCACACCCTAATCAAAACCCTCACCCTAACCCTAACCCTAACCCTCATCCTCACTCTAACACTCACTCTCACCCAAACCCTATCCCTAACCCTCACCCTCATCCTAACCCTCACCGTTACCCTTACCCTCACGGTAAACCTAACCCTAACCCTAACCCTCACACTAACACTTAGGCTCACACTAACCCTAATGCTACTACTCACTCTAACCAAAAACCTAAACCTAATCCTAAACCTAACCCTCACCCTAACCCTTACCCTCACCCTCACCCTGACCCTCATCACCCTCACCCTAACCATAAACCTACCCCTCTGCCTAACCCTCAACCTAAACCTAAACCTAACCCTAAGCCTCACGCTAACCTTAACCCTCAACTCACCCTCAGCCTAACCCTAACCCAAACCCTAATCCTAAACCTAAGCCTCCCCCTCCCCCTCCCCCTTACCCTAAACCTACCCATCACCCTAATGCTCACCCTAAACCTAACCGTAACCCTCATCCTAACCCTAACCCTAACCTTAACCCTTACCCTAAACCTAACCCTAACATTAACACTAAACCTGACACTAAAACTAACCCTAAACTTAACGCTAAACCTCACCCTAACCCTCACCCTAAACCTAACCTTAACCCTCTCCCTCCCCCTAACTTTAAACCTCACACTAACCCTCAACCTAACCCTAAATCTAACCTTAACCCTAAACTTCACCCTAAACCTCACACTACCCTTACCTTCATTCTAACCCTGACCATAACCCTAAACATCACACTAATCCTAACCATCACCCTAACCCTAACTATACCCCTCAACCTAACCCTCACCCTAACACTAACCCTCACCCTCACCCTAACACTCACCCAAACTCTAACACTTACCATCACCCTAACCCTCACCAAAACTTAATCCTCTCCCTAACCCTAAACCTAACCCTTATGTAACCAAAACCCTCACCCTCACCCTTACCCTAAACCTAACCCCACCCCTCAGCTCACACTAACCCTAAGCCTCACCCTCACTCTGACCCTAATCCTAAACCTAAACCTTACCCTAACCCTCACTCTCAGTCTAACCCTAAACCTAAATCTTACCCTACCCCTAACCCTAAACCTAACCCTTACCCTAATACTAACTCTAACCCTAACACTCACCCTAACCCTAACACTAACGCTAACCTTTCACCTCACCCTAACCCTCACCCTACCCTAACCATAACCCTACACCTAACCCTAAGCCTACACCTCAGCCTAACCCTAACTCTCACACTAATTGTAACCCTCACCTTAACCCTAACTATACCCCTCACCCTACCCCTCACCCTAACACTAATACGAAACCTAACCATCACCCTAACCCTAAACTTAAACCTCGCCTTCACTCTAACCCTCCCCGTGAACCTAACCCTCACCTTTACCCTAACCCTCACCCACAACCCAAACCTCACACTCACCCAAACCCTCACCCTATCCCTAAACCTAAACCTAACCCTCATCCTAACCCTCATGCTAACCCTAAACCTCATTCTCACCCTACCCTTATCCTAATCCTTACCCTCACCCTAACCCTATCGGTAACCATAACCCTCACACTAAACCTAACCCTCACCCTAACCCTAACCCTACCCCTCAGACTAACCCTGAACCGCACCCTCAACCTAACCCTTACCCTCACCCTAAATGTAACCCTGAACCTAACCCTAACCCTAACCAACACCCTAACCCTCACCCTCACCCTCATGTTAACCCTCACACTCACCCTAGCCCTCACCCTAATCCTAACTCTAACCATAACCCTCACCCTAACTGTAACCCTCACTATAACAGTCACCCTCCTCCTAAACCTCACCCTAACCCTTACCCTCAGCTTAACGCTAACCGTCACCCTAATCCTAACCCTAACCCTCAACTTAACCCTCATCCTAACCCTAAGCCTAACCCTAACACTCAACCTAAACATAACCCTAACCCTAGCAATCACCCTGACGCTAAGCCAAACCCTAACCCTAACCAGAACCCTGTTCTTCACCCTCACACTCAACCTAATTCTAACCCTAAACCTAACCCTAACTATAACCCTCATCCTAACCCTCACCCTAACCCTGAACCAAACCTTAACCATCACCCTGAACCTTACCCTTAGCCTAACCCTAACCCTCACCCTAAACCTTACCCTCACCCTACCCTAACCCTAACCCTAACCCTAACCCTAACACTCTCCCAAACCCTATCTTTAACACTAACCCTAAACTTAACCCTAACCTTAACACTAATCCTAAACCTAACACTCACACTCACCCTAAGCCTAAACCTAACAGTAAACTTCACCCTCACACTCACCCTAACCCTAACCCTAACCCTCACCCACACCCTAACCCTATACAAAACCCTAACCCTAAACCTCACCCTACCACTCACCCTAACCCTTAACCTAACCCTAACCCTTACCCTCACCCTAAGCCTAAACCTAACCCTAACCCTCACACTAATCCTCAACCTCATCCTAACCCTAACCCTAACCGTCATCCTCACCCTAACACTCACCCTCACCCAGACCCTATACCTAAAACTCACCCTCATCATAACCCTCACCCTTACCCAAAACCTCACGGTAACCCGAACCCTAACCCTAACCCTAACCCTCACAATAACGCGAAGGCTCACACTAACCCTGACCGTACCCCTCACCATAACCCTCAACCTAAACCTAACCCTAACGCTAACCCTCACCCTAACCGTTAGCCTCACCCTAACCCTCATTCCCACCCTCAGCCTCTCCCTCAACCTAACGCTAATCCTACCCCTCAACTTAACCCTTAACTTAAACCTGTCCCTAAACCTAACCCTCATGCTAACTCTAACCCTCAACCTCACCCTCAGCCTAACCCTAACCCAAACCCTAATCCTAACTCTAAGGCTCACCCTCACCCTCACCCTAACCCTAAACCTTCCTCTCACCTTAACCCTCACCCTAAACCTAAACATAACCCTGACACTAACCGTAACCATAACCCTTACCATAAACTTATCCCTAACTTTAACCCTAACCCTCACCCTAAACTAAATCTAAACTTAAACCTAAACCTCACCCTAACCCTCACCCTCACTCTAACCCTAACACTCACCCTAACCCTAAACCTACCCTTCACCATAACCCTAATCCTAACCCTAACCCTTACCCTAACACTCACCCTAACCCTAACCCTAACCTTAACACTCATCCTCACCCTCAGCCTAACACTAACGCTAACCCTAATCCTAACCCTAATCCTCACCCTCACCCTCACACATTCTAACCCTAAACCTAACCCTAACCCTCCCCCTCACCCTAACCCTAACTGTAACTCTCACCCTAACCCTAACCCTCACCCTAACCCTAACCTTAACCCTCTCCCTCCCCCTAACTTTAAACCTCACACTAACCCTCAACCTAACCCTAAATCTAACCTTAACCCTAAACTTCACCCTAAATCTCACACTACCCTTACCTTCATTCTAACCCTGACCATAACCCTAAACATCACACTAATCCTAACCATCACCCTAACCCTAACTATACCCCTCAACCTAACCCTCACCCTAACACTAACCCTCACCCTCACCCTAACACTCACCCAAACTCTAACACTTACCATCACCCTAACCCTCACCAAAACTTAATCCTCTCCCTAACCCTAAACCTAACCCTTATGTAACCCTCACCCTCACCCTAACCCTGATCCTAAGGCTAACACTCACCCTAATCCTAACCCTAACCCTCAACCTAACCCTAGATCTCTCCCAAAACCTAACCCTCACCCTCACCCTAACCCTTGCCCTAAACATAACCCTAACATTAACGGTAACTCTCACCCTAAACCTAACCCTTAAATTAAACTTAACCCTAACCCTAACCCTAACCACAAACCTAACCCTCCCCCTCACCCTAATCCTCAACTTAACCCTTACACTCATCCTCAACCTAACCCTCACCTGAAACCTAACCCTCATCCTAACACTAACACTAACCCTCACCCTCACCCTCACGCTCACCCTCAGCCTAACCCTAACCCTAACCCTAATCTAAACACTAACCCTCACCCTCACCCTCAACCTAACCCGAATCCAAACCCTAACACTCACACTCACACTCACCCTCACCCTCACCTTAAAACTTATCCTCAGCCTGAACCTCACCCTAACCCTAATCCTAACCTTAACCCTCACCCTATCCGTAACCTTGACCCTAACCCTGACCCTAACACACACCCTAAACCTCAGCCTCTCCCTGACCATCACGCTAACTCTCACCCTCACCCTAGCCCTCACCCTAATCCGAACTCTAACCCTAACCCTAACCCTCACCCTAAACCTAAACCTATCAGTAAACATCACCCTTACACTTACACTAACCCTAACCCTAACCCTCACCCTCACCCTAACAATAAACAAAACCCTAACCCTTAACCTCACCCTACTCCTCACCATAACCCTTAACCTAAGCCTAAACCTCAACCTCAACCTAACTCTAAATCTAACCCTAACCCACACCCTAATCAAAACCCTCACCCTAACCCTAACCCTAACCCTCATCCTCACTCTAACACTCACTCTCACCCAAACCCTATCCCTAACCCTCACCCTCATCCTAACCCTCACCGTTACCCTTACCCTCACGGTAAACCTAACCCTAACCCTAACCCTCACACTAACACTTAGGCTCACACTAACCCTAATGCTACTACTCACTCTAACCAAAAACCTAAACCTAATCCTAAACCTAACCCTCACCCTAACCCTTACCCTCACCCTCACCCTGACCCTCATCACCCTCACCCTAACCATAAACCTACCCCTCTGCCTAACCCTCAACCTAAACCTAAACCTAACCCTAAGCCTCACGCTAACCTTAACCCTCAACTCACCCTCAGCCTAACCCTAACCCAAACCCTAATCCTAAACCTAAGCCTCCCCCTCCCCCTCCCCCTTACCCTAAACCTACCCATCACCCTAATGCTCACCCTAAACCTAACCGTAACCCTCATCCTAACCCTAACCCTAACCTTAACCCTTACCCTAAACCTAACCCTAACATTAACACTAAACCTGACACTAAAACTAACCCTAAACTTAACGCTAAACCTCACCCTAACCCTCACCCTAAACCTAACCTTAACCCTCTCCCTCCCCCTAACTTTAAACCTCACACTAACCCTCAACCTAACCCTAAATCTAACCTTAACCCTAAACTTCACCCTAAACCTCACACTACCCTTACCTTCATTCTAACCCTGACCATAACCCTAAACATCACACTAATCCTAACCATCACCCTAACCCTAACTATACCCCTCAACCTAACCCTCACCCTAACACTAACCCTCACCCTCACCCTAACACTCACCCAAACTCTAACACTTACCATCACCCTAACCCTCACCAAAACTTAATCCTCTCCCTAACCCTAAACCTAACCCTTATGTAACCAAAACCCTCACCCTCACCCTTACCCTAAACCTAACCCCACCCCTCAGCTCACACTAACCCTAAGCCTCACCCTCACTCTGACCCTAATCCTAAACCTAAACCTTACCCTAACCCTCACTCTCAGTCTAACCCTAAACCTAAATCTTACCCTACCCCTAACCCTAAACCTAACCCTTACCCTAATACTAACTCTAACCCTAACACTCACCCTAACCCTAACACTAACGCTAACCTTTCACCTCACCCTAACCCTCACCCTACCCTAACCATAACCCTACACCTAACCCTAAGCCTACACCTCAGCCTAACCCTAACTCTCACACTAATTGTAACCCTCACCTTAACCCTAACTATACCCCTCACCCTACCCCTCACCCTAACACTAATACGAAACCTAACCATCACCCTAACCCTAAACTTAAACCTCGCCTTCACTCTAACCCTCCCCGTGAACCTAACCCTCACCTTTACCCTAACCCTCACCCACAACCCAAACCTCACACTCACCCAAACCCTCACCCTATCCCTAAACCTAAACCTAACCCTCATCCTAACCCTCATGCTAACCCTAAACCTCATTCTCACCCTACCCTTATCCTAATCCTTACCCTCACCCTAACCCTATCGGTAACCATAACCCTCACACTAAACCTAACCCTCACCCTAACCCTAACCCTACCCCTCAGACTAACCCTGAACCGCACCCTCAACCTAACCCTTACCCTCACCCTAAATGTAACCCTGAACCTAACCCTAACCCTAACCAACACCCTAACCCTCACCCTCACCCTCATGTTAACCCTCACACTCACCCTAGCCCTCACCCTAATCCTAACTCTAACCATAACCCTCACCCTAACTGTAACCCTCACTATAACAGTCACCCTCCTCCTAAACCTCACCCTAACCCTTACCCTCAGCTTAACGCTAACCGTCACCCTAATCCTAACCCTAACCCTCAACTTAACCCTCATCCTAACCCTAAGCCTAACCCTAACACTCAACCTAAACATAACCCTAACCCTAGCAATCACCCTGACGCTAAGCCAAACCCTAACCCTAACCAGAACCCTGTTCTTCACCCTCACACTCAACCTAATTCTAACCCTAAACCTAACCCTAACTATAACCCTCATCCTAACCCTCACCCTAACCCTGAACCAAACCTTAACCATCACCCTGAACCTTACCCTTAGCCTAACCCTAACCCTCACCCTAAACCTTACCCTCACCCTACCCTAACCCTAACCCTAACCCTAACCCTAACACTCTCCCAAACCCTATCTTTAACACTAACCCTAAACTTAACCCTAACCTTAACACTAATCCTAAACCTAACACTCACACTCACCCTAAGCCTAAACCTAACAGTAAACTTCACCCTCACACTCACCCTAACCCTAACCCTAACCCTCACCCACACCCTAACCCTATACAAAACCCTAACCCTAAACCTCACCCTACCACTCACCCTAACCCTTAACCTAACCCTAACCCTTACCCTCACCCTAAGCCTAAACCTAACCCTAACCCTCACACTAATCCTCAACCTCATCCTAACCCTAACCCTAACCGTCATCCTCACCCTAACACTCACCCTCACCCAGACCCTATACCTAAAACTCACCCTCATCATAACCCTCACCCTTACCCAAAACCTCACGGTAACCCGAACCCTAACCCTAACCCTAACCCTCACAATAACGCGAAGGCTCACACTAACCCTGACCGTACCCCTCACCATAACCCTCAACCTAAACCTAACCCTAACGCTAACCCTCACCCTAACCGTTAGCCTCACCCTAACCCTCATTCCCACCCTCAGCCTCTCCCTCAACCTAACGCTAATCCTACCCCTCAACTTAACCCTTAACTTAAACCTGTCCCTAAACCTAACCCTCATGCTAACTCTAACCCTCAACCTCACCCTCAGCCTAACCCTAACCCAAACCCTAATCCTAACTCTAAGGCTCACCCTCACCCTCACCCTAACCCTAAACCTTCCTCTCACCTTAACCCTCACCCTAAACCTAAACATAACCCTGACACTAACCGTAACCATAACCCTTACCATAAACTTATCCCTAACTTTAACCCTAACCCTCACCCTAAACTAAATCTAAACTTAAACCTAAACCTCACCCTAACCCTCACCCTCACTCTAACCCTAACACTCACCCTAACCCTAAACCTACCCTTCACCATAACCCTAATCCTAACCCTAACCCTTACCCTAACACTCACCCTAACCCTAACCCTAACCTTAACACTCATCCTCACCCTCAGCCTAACACTAACGCTAACCCTAATCCTAACCCTAATCCTCACCCTCACCCTCACACATTCTAACCCTAAACCTAACCCTAACCCTCCCCCTCACCCTAACCCTAACTGTAACTCTCACCCTAACCCTAACCCTCACCCTAACCCTAACCTTAACCCTCTCCCTCCCCCTAACTTTAAACCTCACACTAACCCTCAACCTAACCCTAAATCTAACCTTAACCCTAAACTTCACCCTAAACCTCACACTACCCTTACCTTCATTCTAACCCTGACCATAACCCTAAACATCACACTAATCCTAACCATCACCCTAACCCTAACTATACCCCTCAACCTAACCCTCACCCTAACACTAACCCTCACCCTCACCCTAACACTCACCCAAACTCTAACACTTACCATCACCCTAACCCTCACCAAAACTTAATCCTCTCCCTAACCCTAAACCTAACCCTTATGTAACCAAAACCCTCACCCTCACCCTTACCCTAAACCTAACCCCACCCCTCAGCTCACACTAACCCTAAGCCTCACCCTCACTCTGACCCTAATCCTAAACCTAAACCTTACCCTAACCCTCACTCTCAGTCTAACCCTAAACCTAAATCTTACCCTACCCCTAACCCTAAACCTAACCCTTACCCTAATACTAACTCTAACCCTAACACTCACCCTAACCCTAACACTAACACTAACCTTTCACCTCACCCTAACCCTCACCCTACCCTAACCATAACCCTACACCTAACCCTAAGCCTACACCTCAGCCTAACCCTAACTCTCACACTAATCGTAACCCTCACCTTAACCCTAACTATACCCCTCACCCTACCCCTCACCCTAACACTAATACGAAACCTAACCATCACCCTAACCCTAAACTTAAACCTCGCCTTCACTCTAACCCTCCCCGTGAACCTAACCCTCACCTTTACCCTAACCCTCACCCACAACCCAAACCTCACACTCACCCAAATCCCTCACCCTATCCCTAAACCTAAACCTAACCCTCATCCTAACCCTCATGCTAACCCTAAACCTCATTCTCACCCTACCCTTATCCTAATCCTTACCCTCACCCTAACCCTATCGGTAACCATAACCCTCACACTAAACCTAACCCTCACCCTAACCCTAACCCTACCCCTCAGACTAACCCTAAACCGCACCCTCAACCTAACACTTACCCTCACCCTAACCCTCCCCCTCTCCCAACTATAACACTAACCCTAACCTTAACCTCAAACATCACCCTAACCCTAACCCTTACCCTCATCCTAACCCTCACACTAACAATTACCCTCACCCTAACCCTAACCCTAACCATCACACTCACCCTAACACTGAATCGCACATAAACCCTAACCCTAACCCTAAAACTACCACTCATCCGAACCCACATCTTAATCCTAACCGTAATCCTAAACCTCAACCTGACCCTAACCCTCACCTTCCCCCTAACCCTCACCCTACCCTAACCCTCACTGACACCCGAACCCTCATCCTCACCCTCACGCTCACCCTAACCCTCACCCTCACCCTAACCCTCACTCTAACCCTAACCTTAACCCTAACCCTCACCCTAACCCTAAACCCTTACACTAACCCTAACCCTACCCCTCACCTTAACCCTAAACCTAACCCAACCCCTAAGCCTAACCCTCATTGTCACCCTAAACCTCACCCTACACTAACCCTCACTGTCACCCTAACACTCACACTCACCCTCACCCTAACTCTAATGAAACCTCTAAACCTCACCCTCAGCCTAACCCTAACCCAAACCCTAATCCTAACTCTAAGGCTCACCCTCACCCTCACCCTAACCCTAAACCTTCCTCTCACCTTAACCCTCACCCTAAACCTAAACATAACCCTGACACTAACCGTAACCATAACCCTTACCATAAACTTATCCCTAACTTTAACCCTAACCCTCACCCTAAACTAAATCTAAACTTAAACCTAAACCTCACCCTAACCCTCACCCTCACTCTAACCCTAACACTCACCCTAACCCTAAACCTACCCTTCACCATAACCCTAATCCTAACCCTAACCCTTACCCTAACACTCACCCTAACCCTAACCCTAACCTTAACACTCATCCTCACCCTCAGCCTAACACTAACGCTAACCCTAATCCTAACCCTAATCCTCACCCTCACCCTCACACATTCTAACCCTAAACCTAACCCTAACCCTCCCCCTCACCCTAACCCTAACTGTAACTCTCACCCTAACCCTAACCCTCACCCTAACCCTAACCTTAACCCTCTCCCTCCCCCTAACTTTAAACCTCACACTAACCCTCAACCTAACCCTAAATCTAACCTTAACCCTAAACTTCACCCTAAATCTCACACTACCCTTACCTTCATTCTAACCCTGACCATAACCCTAAACATCACACTAATCCTAACCATCACCCTAACCCTAACTATACCCCTCAACCTAACCCTCACCCTAACACTAACCCTCACCCTCACCCTAACACTCACCCAAACTCTAACACTTACCATCACCCTAACCCTCACCAAAACTTAATCCTCTCCCTAACCCTAAACCTAACCCTTATGTAACCCTCACCCTCACCCTAACCCTGATCCTAAGGCTAACACTCACCCTAATCCTAACCCTAACCCTCAACCTAACCCTAGATCTCTCCCAAAACCTAACCCTCACCCTCACCCTAACCCTTGCCCTAAACATAACCCTAACATTAACGGTAACTCTCACCCTAAACCTAACCCTTAAATTAAACTTAACCCTAACCCTAACCCTAACCACAAACCTAACCCTCCCCCTCACCCTAATCCTCAACTTAACCCTTACACTCATCCTCAACCTAACCCTCACCTGAAACCTAACCCTCATCCTAACACTAACACTAACCCTCACCCTCACCCTCACGCTCACCCTCAGCCTAACCCTAACCCTAACCCTAATCTAAACACTAACCCTCACCCTCACCCTCAACCTAACCCGAATCCAAACCCTAACACTCACACTCACACTCACCCTCACCCTCACCTTAAAACTTATCCTCAGCCTGAACCTCACCCTAACCCTAATCCTAACCTTAACCCTCACCCTATCCGTAACCTTGACCCTAACCCTGACCCTAACACACACCCTAAACCTCAGCCTCTCCCTGACCATCACGCTAACTCTCACCCTCACCCTAGCCCTCACCCTAATCCGAACTCTAACCCTAACCCTAACCCTCACCCTAAACCTAAACCTATCAGTAAACATCACCCTTACACTTACACTAACCCTAACCCTAACCCTCACCCTCACCCTAACAATAAACAAAACCCTAACCCTTAACCTCACCCTACTCCTCACCATAACCCTTAACCTAAGCCTAAACCTCAACCTCAACCTAACTCTAAATCTAACCCTAACCCACACCCTAATCAAAACCCTCACCCTAACCCTAACCCTAACCCTCATCCTCACTCTAACACTCACTCTCACCCAAACCCTATCCCTAACCCTCACCCTCATCCTAACCCTCACCGTTACCCTTACCCTCACGGTAAACCTAACCCTAACCCTAACCCTCACACTAACACTTAGGCTCACACTAACCCTAATGCTACCACTCACTCTAACCAAAAACCTAAACCTAATCCTAAACCTAACACTCACCCTAACCCTTACCCTCACCCTCACCCTGACCCTCATCACCCTCACCCTAACCATAAACCTACCCCTCTGCCTAACCCTCAACCTAAACCTAAACCTAACCCTAAGCCTCACGCTAACCTTAACCCTCAACTCACCCTCAGCCTAACCCTAACCCAAACCCTAATCCTAAACCTAAGCCTCCCCCTCCCCCTCCCCCTTACCCTAAACCTACCCATCACCCTAATGCTCACCCTAAACCTAACCGTAACCCTCATCCTAACCCTAACCCTAACCTTAACCCTTACCCTAAACCTAACCCTAACATTAACACTAAACCTGACACTAAAACTAACCCTAAACTTAACGCTAAACCTCACCCTAACCCTCACCCTAACCCTAACCTTAACCCTCTCCCTCCCCCTAACTTTAAACCTCACACTAACCCTCAACCTAACCCTAAATCTAACCTTAACCCTAAACTTCACCCTAAACCTCACACTACCCTTACCTTCATTCTAACCCTGACCATAACCCTAAACATCACACTAATCCTAACCATCACCCTAACCCTAACTATACCCCTCAACCTAACCCTCACCCTAACACTAACCCTCACCCTCACCCTAACACTCACCCAAACTCTAACACTTACCATCACCCTAACCCTCACCAAAACTTAATCCTCTCCCTAACCCTAAACCTAACCCTTATGTAACCCTCACCCTCACCCTAACCCTGATCCTAAGGCTAACACTCACCCTAATCCTAACCCTAACCCTCAACCTAACCCTAGATCTCTCCCAAAACCTAACCCTCACCCTCACCCTAACCCTTGCCCTAAACATAACCCTAACATTAACGGTAACTCTCACCCTAAACCTAACCCTTAAATTAAACTTAACCCTAACCCTAACCCTAACCACAAACCTAACCCTCCCCCTCACCCTAATCCTCAACTTAACCCTTACACTCATCCTCAACCTAACCCTCACCTGAAACCTAACCCTCATCCTAACACTAACACTAACCCTCACCCTCACCCTCACGCTCACCCTCAGCCTAACCCTAACCCTAACCCTAATCTAAACACTAACCCTCACCCTCACCCTCAACCTAACCCGAATCCAAACCCTAACACTCACACTCACACTCACCCTCACCCTCACCTTAAAACTTATCCTCAGCCTGAACCTCACCCTAACCCTAATCCTAACCTTAACCCTCACCCTATCCGTAACCTTGACCCTAACCCTGACCCTAACACACACCCTAAACCTCAGCCTCTCCCTGACCATCACGCTAACTCTCACCCTCACCCTAGCCCTCACCCTAATCCGAACTCTAACCCTAACCCTAACCCTCACCCTATACCTAAACCTATCAGTAAACATCACCCTTACACTTACACTAACCCTAACCCTAACCCTCACCCTCACCCTAACAATAAACAAAACCCTAACCCTTAACCTCACCCTACTCCTCACCATAACCCTTAACCTAAGCCTAAACCTCAACCTCAACCTAACTCTAAATCTAACCCTAACCCACACCCTAATCAAAACCCTCACCCTAACCCTAACCCTAACCCTCATCCTCACTCTAACACTCACTCTCACCCAAACCCTATCCCTAACCCTCACCCTCATCCTAACCCTCACCGTTACCCTTACCCTCACGGTAAACCTAACCCTAACCCTAACCCTCACACTAACACTTAGGCTCACACTAACCCTAATGCTACCACTCACTCTAACCAAAAACCTAAACCTAATCCTAAACCTAACACTCACCCTAACCCTTACCCTCACCCTCACCCTGACCCTCATCACCCTCACCCTAACCATAAACCTACCCCTCTGCCTAACCCTCAACCTAAACCTAAACCTAACCCTAAGCCTCACGCTAACCTTAACCCTCAACTCACCCTCAGCCTAACCCTAACCCAAACCCTAATCCTAAACCTAAGCCTCCCCCTCCCCCTCCCCCTTACCCTAAACCTACCCATCACCCTAATGCTCACCCTAAACCTAACCGTAACCCTCATCCTAACCCTAACCCTAACCTTAACCCTTACCCTAAACCTAACCCTAACATTAACACTAAACCTGACACTAAAACTAACCCTAAACTTAACGCTAAACCTCACCCTAACCCTCACCCTAACCCTAACCTTAACCCTCTCCCTCCCCCTAACTTTAAACCTCACACTAACCCTCAACCTAACCCTAAATCTAACCTTAACCCTAAACTTCACCCTAAACCTCACACTACCCTTACCTTCATTCTAACCCTGACCATAACCCTAAACATCACACTAATCCTAACCATCACCCTAACCCTAACTATACCCCTCAACCTAACCCTCACCCTAACACTAACCCTCACCCTCACCCTAACACTCACCCAAACTCTAACACTTACCATCACCCTAACCCTCACCAAAACTTAATCCTCTCCCTAACCCTAAACCTAACCCTTATGTAACCAAAACCCTCACCCTCACCCTTACCCTAAACCTAACCCCACCCCTCAGCTCACACTAACCCTAAGCCTCACCCTCACTCTGACCCTAATCCTAAACCTAAACCTTACCCTAACCCTCACTCTCAGTCTAACCCTAAACCTAAATCTTACCCTACCCCTAACCCTAAACCTAACCCTTACCCTAATACTAACTCTAACCCTAACACTCACCCTAACCCTAACACTAACACTAACCTTTCACCTCACCCTAACCCTCACCCTACCCTAACCATAACCCTACACCTAACCCTAAGCCTACACCTCAGCCTAACCCTAACTCTCACACTAATCGTAACCCTCACCTTAACCCTAACTATACCCCTCACCCTACCCCTCACCCTAACACTAATACGAAACCTAACCATCACCCTAACCCTAAACTTAAACCTCGCCTTCACTCTAACCCTCCCCGTGAACCTAACCCTCACCTTTACCCTAACCCTCACCCACAACCCAAACCTCACACTCACCCAAACTTCACCCTATCCCTAAACCTAAACCTAACCCTCATCCTAACCCTCATGCTAACCCTAAACCTCATTCTCACCCTACCCTTATCCTAATCCTTACCCTCACCCTAACCCTATCGGTAACCATAACCCTCACACTAAACCTAACCCTCACCCTAACCCTAACCCTACCCCTCAGACTAACCCTAAACCGCACCCTCAACCTAACACTTACCCTCACCCTAACCCTCCCCCTCCCCCAACTATAACACTAACCCTAACCTTAACCTCAAACATCACCCTAACCCTAACCCTTACCCTCATCCTAACCCTCACACTAACAATTACCCTCACCCTCACCCTAACCCTAACCATCACACTCACCCTAACACTGAATCGCACATAAACCCTAACCCTAACCCTAAAACTACCACTCATCCGAACCCACATCTTAATCCTAACCGTAATCCTAAACCTCAACCTGACCCTAACCCTCACCTTCCCCCTAACCCTCACCCTACCCTAACCCTCACTGACACCCGAACCCTCATCCTCACCCTCACGCTCACCCTAACCCTCACCCTCACCCTAACCCTCACTCTAACCCTAACCTTAACCCTAACCCTCACCCTAACCCTAAACCCTTACACTAACCCTAACCCTACCCCTCACCTTAACCCTAAACCTAACCCAACCCCTAAGCCTAACCCTCATTGTCACCCTAAACCTCACCCTACACTAACCCTCACTGTCACCCTAACACTCACACTCACCCTCACCCTAACTCTAATGAAACCTCTAAACCTCACCCTCAGCCTAACCCTAACCCAAACCCTAATCCTAACTCTAAGGCTCACCCTCACCCTCACCCTAACCCTAAACCTTCCTCTCACCTTAACCCTCACCCTAAACCTAAACATAACCCTGACACTAACCGTAACCATAACCCTTACCATAAACTTATCCCTAACTTTAACCCTAACCCTCACCCTAAACTAAATCTAAACTTAAACCTAAACCTCACCCTAACCCTCACCCTCACTCTAACCCTAACACTCACCCTAACCCTAAACCTACCCTTCACCATAACCCTAATCCTAACCCTAACCCTTACCCTAACACTCACCCTAACCCTAACCCTAACCTTAACACTCATCCTCACCCTCAGCCTAACACTAACGCTAACCCTAATCCTAACCCTAATCCTCACCCTCACCCTCACACATTCTAACCCTAAACCTAACCCTAACCCTCCCCCTCACCCTAACCCTAACTGTAACTCTCACCCTAACCCTAACCCTCACCCTAACCCTAACCTTAACCCTCTCCCTCCCCCTAACTTTAAACCTCACACTAACCCTCAACCTAACCCTAAATCTAACCTTAACCCTAAACTTCACCCTAAATCTCACACTACCCTTACCTTCATTCTAACCCTGACCATAACCCTAAACATCACACTAATCCTAACCATCACCCTAACCCTAACTATACCCCTCAACCTAACCCTCACCCTAACACTAACCCTCACCCTCACCCTAACACTCACCCAAACTCTAACACTTACCATCACCCTAACCCTCACCAAAACTTAATCCTCTCCCTAACCCTAAACCTAACCCTTATGTAACCCTCACCCTCACCCTAACCCTGATCCTAAGGCTAACACTCACCCTAATCCTAACCCTAACCCTCAACCTAACCCTAGATCTCTCCCAAAACCTAACCCTCACCCTCACCCTAACCCTTGCCCTAAACATAACCCTAACATTAACGGTAACTCTCACCCTAAACCTAACCCTTAAATTAAACTTAACCCTAACCCTAACCCTAACCACAAACCTAACCCTCCCCCTCACCCTAATCCTCAACTTAACCCTTACACTCATCCTCAACCTAACCCTCACCTGAAACCTAACCCTCATCCTAACACTAACACTAACCCTCACCCTCACCCTCACGCTCACCCTCAGCCTAACCCTAACCCTAACCCTAATCTAAACACTAACCCTCACCCTCACCCTCAACCTAACCCGAATCCAAACCCTAACACTCACACTCACACTCACCCTCACCCTCACCTTAAAACTTATCCTCAGCCTGAACCTCACCCTAACCCTAATCCTAACCTTAACCCTCACCCTATCCGTAACCTTGACCCTAACCCTGACCCTAACACACACCCTAAACCTCAGCCTCTCCCTGACCATCACGCTAACTCTCACCCTCACCCTAGCCCTCACCCTAATCCGAACTCTAACCCTAACCCTAACCCTCACCCTAAACCTAAACCTATCAGTAAACATCACCCTTACACTTACACTAACCCTAACCCTAACCTTCACCCTCACCCTAACAATAAACAAAACCCTAACCCTTAACCTCACCCTACTCCTCACCATAACCCTTAACCTAAGCCTAAACCTCAACCTCAACCTAACTCTAAATCTAACCCTAACCCACACCCTAATCAAAACCCTCACCCTAACCCTAACCCTAACCCTCATCCTCACTCTAACACTCACTCTCACCCAAACCCTATCCCTAACCCTCACCCTCATCCTAACCCTCACCGTTACCCTTACCCTCACGGTAAACCTAACCCTAACCCTAACCCTCACACTAACACTTAGGCTCACACTAACCCTAATGCTACCACTCACTCTAACCAAAAACCTAAACCTAATCCTAAACCTAACCCTCACCCTAACCCTTACCCTCACCCTCACCCTAACCCTCATCACCCTCACCCTAACCATAAACCTACCCCTCTGCCTAACCCTCAACCTAAACCTAAACCTAACCCTAAGCCTCACGCTAACCTTAACCCTCAACTCACCCTCAGCCTAACCCTAACCCAAACCCTAATCCTAAACCTAAGCCTCCCCCTCCCCCTCCCCCTTACCCTAAACCTACCCATCACCCTAATGCTCACCCTAAACCTAACCGTAACCCTCATCCTAACCCTAACCCTAACCTTAACCCTTACCCTAAACCTAACCCTAACATTAACACTAAACCTGACACTAAAACTAACCCTAAACTTAACGCTAAACCTCACCCTAACCCTCACCCTAACCCTAACCTTAACCCTCTCCCTCCCCCTAACTTTAAACCTCACACTAACCCTCAACCTAACCCTAAATCTAACCTTAACCCTAAACTTCACCCTAAACCTCACACTACCCTTACCTTCATTCTAACCCTGACCATAACCCTAAACATCACACTAATCCTAACCATCACCCTAACCCTAACTATACCCCTCAACCTAACCCTCACCCTAACACTAACCCTCACCCTCACCCTAACACTCACCCAAACTCTAACACTTACCATCACCCTAACCCTCACCAAAACTTAATCCTCTCCCTAACCCTAAACCTAACCCTTATGTAACCAAAACCCTCACCCTCACCCTTACCCTAAACCTAACCCCACCCCTCAGCTCACACTAACCCTAAGCCTCACCCTCACTCTGACCCTAATCCTAAACCTAAACCTTACCCTAACCCTCACTCTCAGTCTAACCCTAAACCTAAATCTTACCCTACCCCTAACCCTAAACCTAACCCTTACCCTAATACTAACTCTAAACCTAACAATCACCCTAACCCTAACACTAACACTAACCTTTCACCTCACCCTAACCCTCACCCTACCCTAACCATAACCCTACACCTAACCCTAAGCCTACACCTCAGCCTAACCCTAACTCTCACACTAATCGTAACCCTCACCTTAACCCTAACTATACCCCTCACCCTACCCCTCACCCTAACACTAATACGAAACCTAACCATCACCCTAACCCTAAACTTAAACCTCGCCTTCACTCTAACCCTCCCCGTGAACCTAACCCTCACCTTTACCCTAACCCTCACCCACAACCCAAACCTCACACTCACCCAAATCCCTCACCCTATCCCTAAACCTAAACCTAACCCTCATCCTAACCCTCATGCTAACCCTAAACCTCATTCTCACCCTACCCTTATCCTAATCCTTACCCTCACCCTAACCCTATCGGTAACCATAACCCTCACACTAAACCTAACCCTCACCCTAACCCTAACCCTACCCCTCAGACTAACCCTAAACCGCACCCTCAACCTAACACTTACCCTCACCCTAACCCTCCCCCTCCCCCAACTATAACACTAACCCTAACCTTAACCTCAAACATCACCCTAACCCTAACCCTTACCCTCATCCTAACCCTCACACTAACAATTACCCTCACCCTCACCCTAACCCTAACCATCACACTCACCCTAACACTGAATCGCACATAAACCCTAACCCTAACCCTAAAACTACCACTCATCCGAACCCACATCTTAATCCTAACCGTAATCCTAAACCTCAACCTGACCCTAACCCTCACCTTCCCCCTAACCCTCACCCTACCCTAACCCTCACTGACACCCGAACCCTCATCCTCACCCTCACGCTCACCCTAACCCTCACCCTCACCCTAACCCTCACTCTAACCCTAACCTTAACCCTAACCCTCACCCTAACCCTAAACCCTTACACTAACCCTAACCCTACCCCTCACCTTAACCCTAAACCTAACCCAACCCCTAAGCCTAACCCTCATTGTCACCCTAAACCTCACCCTACACTAACCCTCACTGTCACCCTAACACTCACACTCACCCTCACCCTAACTCTAATGAAACCTCTAAACCTCACCCTCAGCCTAACCCTAACCCAAACCCTAATCCTAACTCTAAGGCTCACCCTCACCCTCACCCTAACCCTAAACCTTCCTCTCACCTTAACCCTCACCCTAAACCTAAACATAACCCTGACACTAACCGTAACCATAACCCTTACCATAAACTTATCCCTAACTTTAACCCTAACCCTCACCCTAAACTAAATCTAAACTTAAACCTAAACCTCACCCTAACCCTCACCCTCACTCTAACCCTAACACTCACCCTAACCCTAAACCTACCCTTCACCATAACCCTAATCCTAACCCTAACCCTTACCCTAACACTCACCCTAACCCTAACCCTAACCTTAACACTCATCCTCACCCTCAGCCTAACACTAACGCTAACCCTAATCCTAACCCTAATCCTCACCCTCACCCTCACACATTCTAACCCTAAACCTAACCCTAACCCTCCCCCTCACCCTAACCCTAACTGTAACTCTCACCCTAACCCTAACCCTCACCCTAACCCTAACCTTAACCCTCTCCCTCCCCCTAACTTTAAACCTCACACTAACCCTCAACCTAACCCTAAATCTAACCTTAACCCTAAACTTCACCCTAAATCTCACACTACCCTTACCTTCATTCTAACCCTGACCATAACCCTAAACATCACACTAATCCTAACCATCACCCTAACCCTAACTATACCCCTCAACCTAACCCTCACCCTAACACTAACCCTCACCCTCACCCTAACACTCACCCAAACTCTAACACTTACCATCACCCTAACCCTCACCAAAACTTAATCCTCTCCCTAACCCTAAACCTAACCCTTATGTAACCCTCACCCTCACCCTAACCCTGATCCTAAGGCTAACACTCACCCTAATCCTAACCCTAACCCTCAACCTAACCCTAGATCTCTCCCAAAACCTAACCCTCACCCTCACCCTAACCCTTGCCCTAAACATAACCCTAACATTAACGGTAACTCTCACCCTAAACCTAACCCTTAAATTAAACTTAACCCTAACCCTAACCCTAACCACAAACCTAACCCTCCCCCTCACCCTAATCCTCAACTTAACCCTTACACTCATCCTCAACCTAACCCTCACCTGAAACCTAACCCTCATCCTAACACTAACACTAACCCTCACCCTCACCCTCACGCTCACCCTCAGCCTAACCCTAACCCTAACCCTAATCTAAACACTAACCCTCACCCTCACCCTCAACCTAACCCGAATCCAAACCCTAACACTCACACTCACACTCACCCTCACCCTCACCTTAAAACTTATCCTCAGCCTGAACCTCACCCTAACCCTAATCCTAACCTTAACCCTCACCCTATCCGTAACCTTGACCCTAACCCTGACCCTAACACACACCCTAAACCTCAGCCTCTCCCTGACCATCACGCTAACTCTCACCCTCACCCTAGCCCTCACCCTAATCCGAACTCTAACCCTAACCCTAACCCTCACCCTAAACCTAAACCTATCAGTAAACATCACCCTTACACTTACACTAACCCTAACCCTAACCTTCACCCTCACCCTAACAATAAACAAAACCCTAACCCTTAACCTCACCCTACTCCTCACCATAACCCTTAACCTAAGCCTAAACCTCAACCTCAACCTAACTCTAAATCTAACCCTAACCCACACCCTAATCAAAACCCTCACCCTAACCCTAACCCTAACCCTCATCCTCACTCTAACACTCACTCTCACCCAAACCCTATCCCTAACCCTCACCCTCATCCTAACCCTCACCGTTACCCTTACCCTCACGGTAAACCTAACCCTAACCCTAACCCTCACACTAACACTTAGGCTCACACTAACCCTAATGCTACCACTCACTCTAACCAAAAACCTAAACCTAATCCTAAACCTAACCCTCACCCTAACCCTTACCCTCACCCTCACCCTAACCCTCATCACCCTCACCCTAACCATAAACCTACCCCTCTGCCTAACCCTCAACCTAAACCTAAACCTAACCCTAAGCCTCACGCTAACCTTAACCCTCAACTCACCCTCAGCCTAACCCTAACCCAAACCCTAATCCTAAACCTAAGCCTCCCCCTCCCCCTCCCCCTTACCCTAAACCTACCCATCACCCTAATGCTCACCCTAAACCTAACCGTAACCCTCATCCTAACCCTAACCCTAACCTTAACCCTTACCCTAAACCTAACCCTAACATTAACACTAAACCTGACACTAAAACTAACCCTAAACTTAACGCTAAACCTCACCCTAACCCTCACCCTAACCCTAACCTTAACCCTCTCCCTCCCCCTAACTTTAAACCTCACACTAACCCTCAACCTAACCCTAAATCTAACCTTAACCCTAAACTTCACCCTAAACCTCACACTACCCTTACCTTCATTCTAACCCTGACCATAACCCTAAACATCACACTAATCCTAACCATCACCCTAACCCTAACTATACCCCTCAACCTAACCCTCACCCTAACACTAACCCTCACCCTCACCCTAACACTCACCCAAACTCTAACACTTACCATCACCCTAACCCTCACCAAAACTTAATCCTCTCCCTAACCCTAAACCTAACCCTTATGTAACCAAAACCCTCACCCTCACCCTTACCCTAAACCTAACCCCACCCCTCAGCTCACACTAACCCTAAGCCTCACCCTCACTCTGACCCTAATCCTAAACCTAAACCTTACCCTAACCCTCACTCTCAGTCTAACCCTAAACCTAAATCTTACCCTACCCCTAACCCTAAACCTAACCCTTACCCTAATACTAACTCTAAACCTAACAATCACCCTAACCCTAACACTAACACTAACCTTTCACCTCACCCTAACCCTCACCCTACCCTAACCATAACCCTACACCTAACCCTAAGCCTACACCTCAGCCTAACCCTAACTCTCACACTAATCGTAACCCTCACCTTAACCCTAACTATACCCCTCACCCTACCCCTCACCCTAACACTAATACGAAACCTAACCATCACCCTAACCCTAAACTTAAACCTCGCCTTCACTCTAACCCTCCCCGTGAACCTAACCCTCACCTTTACCCTAACCCTCACCCACAACCCAAACCTCACACTCACCCAAATCCCTCACCCTATCCCTAAACCTAAACCTAACCCTCATCCTAACCCTCATGCTAACCCTAAACCTCATTCTCACCCTACCCTTATCCTAATCCTTACCCTCACCCTAACCCTATCGGTAACCATAACCCTCACACTAAACCTAACCCTCACCCTAACCCTAACCCTACCCCTCAGACTAACCCTAAACCGCACCCTCAACCTAACACTTACCCTCACCCTAACCCTCCCCCTCCCCCAACTATAACACTAACCCTAACCTTAACCTCAAACATCACCCTAACCCTAACCCTTACCCTCATCCTAACCCTCACACTAACAATTACCCTCACCCTCACCCTAACCCTAACCATCACACTCACCCTAACACTGAATCGCACATAAACCCTAACCCTAACCCTAAAACTACCACTCATCCGAACCCACATCTTAATCCTAACCGTAATCCTAAACCTCAACCTGACCCTAACCCTCACCTTCCCCCTAACCCTCACCCTACCCTAACCCTCACTGACACCCGAACCCTCATCCTCACCCTCACGCTCACCCTAACCCTCACCCTCACCCTAACCCTCACTCTAACCCTAACCTTAACCCTAACCCTCACCCTAACCCTAAACCCTTACACTAACCCTAACCCTACCCCTCACCTTAACCCTAAACCTAACCCAACCCCTAAGCCTAACCCTCATTGTCACCCTAAACCTCACCCTACACTAACCCTCACTGTCACCCTAACACTCACACTCACCCTCACCCTAACTCTAATGAAACCTCTAAACCTCACCCTCAGCCTAACCCTAACCCAAACCCTAATCCTAACTCTAAGGCTCACCCTCACCCTCACCCTAACCCTAAACCTTCCTCTCACCTTAACCCTCACCCTAAACCTAAACATAACCCTGACACTAACCGTAACCATAACCCTTACCATAAACTTATCCCTAACTTTAACCCTAACCCTCACCCTAAACTAAATCTAAACTTAAACCTAAACCTCACCCTAACCCTCACCCTCACTCTAACCCTAACACTCACCCTAACCCTAAACCTACCCTTCACCATAACCCTAATCCTAACCCTAACCCTTACCCTAACACTCACCCTAACCCTAACCCTAACCTTAACACTCATCCTCACCCTCAGCCTAACACTAACGCTAACCCTAATCCTAACCCTAATCCTCACCCTCACCCTCACACATTCTAACCCTAAACCTAACCCTAACCCTCCCCCTCACCCTAACCCTAACTGTAACTCTCACCCTAACCCTAACCCTCACCCTAACCCTAACCTTAACCCTCTCCCTCCCCCTAACTTTAAACCTCACACTAACCCTCAACCTAACCCTAAATCTAACCTTAACCCTAAACTTCACCCTAAATCTCACACTACCCTTACCTTCATTCTAACCCTGACCATAACCCTAAACATCACACTAATCCTAACCATCACCCTAACCCTAACTATACCCCTCAACCTAACCCTCACCCTAACACTAACCCTCACCCTCACCCTAACACTCACCCAAACTCTAACACTTACCATCACCCTAACCCTCACCAAAACTTAATCCTCTCCCTAACCCTAAACCTAACCCTTATGTAACCCTCACCCTCACCCTAACCCTGATCCTAAGGCTAACACTCACCCTAATCCTAACCCTAACCCTCAACCTAACCCTAGATCTCTCCCAAAACCTAACCCTCACCCTCACCCTAACCCTTGCCCTAAACATAACCCTAACATTAACGGTAACTCTCACCCTAAACCTAACCCTTAAATTAAACTTAACCCTAACCCTAACCCTAACCACAAACCTAACCCTCCCCCTCACCCTAATCCTCAACTTAACCCTTACACTCATCCTCAACCTAACCCTCACCTGAAACCTAACCCTCATCCTAACACTAACACTAACCCTCACCCTCACCCTCACGCTCACCCTCAGCCTAACCCTAACCCTAACCCTAATCTAAACACTAACCCTCACCCTCACCCTCAACCTAACCCGAATCCAAACCCTAACACTCACACTCACACTCACCCTCACCCTCACCTTAAAACTTATCCTCAGCCTGAACCTCACCCTAACCCTAATCCTAACCTTAACCCTCACCCTATCCGTAACCTTGACCCTAACCCTGACCCTAACACACACCCTAAACCTCAGCCTCTCCCTGACCATCACGCTAACTCTCACCCTCACCCTAGCCCTCACCCTAATCCGAACTCTAACCCTAACCCTAACCCTCACCCTAAACCTAAACCTATCAGTAAACATCACCCTTACACTTACACTAACCCTAACCCTAACCTTCACCCTCACCCTAACAATAAACAAAACCCTAACCCTTAACCTCACCCTACTCCTCACCATAACCCTTAACCTAAGCCTAAACCTCAACCTCAACCTAACTCTAAATCTAACCCTAACCCACACCCTAATCAAAACCCTCACCCTAACCCTAACCCTAACCCTCATCCTCACTCTAACACTCACTCTCACCCAAACCCTATCCCTAACCCTCACCCTCATCCTAACCCTCACCGTTACCCTTACCCTCACGGTAAACCTAACCCTAACCCTAACCCTCACACTAACACTTAGGCTCACACTAACCCTAATGCTACCACTCACTCTAACCAAAAACCTAAACCTAATCCTAAACCTAACCCTCACCCTAACCCTTACCCTCACCCTCACCCTGACCCTCATCACCCTCACCCTAACCATAAACCTACCCCTCTGCCTAACCCTCAACCTAAACCTAAACCTAACCCTAAGCCTCACGCTAACCTTAACCCTCAACTCACCCTCAGCCTAACCCTAACCCAAACCCTAATCCTAAACCTAAGCCTCCCCCTCCCCCTCCCCCTTACCCTAAACCTACCCATCACCCTAATGCTCACCCTAAACCTAACCGTAACCCTCATCCTAACCCTAACCCTAACCTTAACCCTTACCCTAAACCTAACCCTAACATTAACACTAAACCTGACACTAAAACTAACCCTAAACTTAACGCTAAACCTCACCCTAACCCTCACCCTAACCCTAACCTTAACCCTCTCCCTCCCCCTAACTTTAAACCTCACACTAACCCTCAACCTAACCCTAAATCTAACCTTAACCCTAAACTTCACCCTAAACCTCACACTACCCTTACCTTCATTCTAACCCTGACCATAACCCTAAACATCACACTAATCCTAACCATCACCCTAACCCTAACTATACCCCTCAACCTAACCCTCACCCTAACACTAACCCTCACCCTCACCCTAACACTCACCCAAACTCTAACACTTACCATCACCCTAACCCTCACCAAAACTTAATCCTCTCCCTAACCCTAAACCTAACCCTTATGTAACCAAAACCCTCACCCTCACCCTTACCCTAAACCTAACCCCACCCCTCAGCTCACACTAACCCTAAGCCTCACCCTCACTCTGACCCTAATCCTAAACCTAAACCTTACCCTAACCCTCACTCTCAGTCTAACCCTAAACCTAAATCTTACCCTACCCCTAACCCTAAACCTAACCCTTACCCTAATACTAACTCTAACCCTAACACTCACCCTAACCCTAACACTAACACTAACCTTTCACCTCACCCTAACCCTCACCCTACCCTAACCATAACCCTACACCTAACCCTAAGCCTACACCTCAGCCTAACCCTAACTCTCACACTAATCGTAACCCTCACCTTAACCCTAACTATACCCCTCACCCTACCCCTCACCCTAACACTAATACGAAACCTAACCATCACCCTAACCCTAAACTTAAACCTCGCCTTCACTCTAACCCTCCCCGTGAACCTAACCCTCACCTTTACCCTAACCCTCACCCACAACCCAAACCTCACACTCACCCAAACCCTCACCCTATCCCTAAACCTAAACCTAACCCTCATCCTAACCCTCATGCTAACCCTAAACCTCATTCTCACCCTACCCTTATCCTAATCCTTACCATCACCCTAACCCTATCGGTAACCATAACCCTCACACTAAACCTAACCCTCACCCTAACCCTAACCCTACCCCTCAGACTAACCCTGAACCGCACCCTCAACCTAACCCTTACCCTCACCCTAAATGTAACCCTGAACCTAACCCTAACCCTAACCAACACCCTAACCCTCACCCTCACCCTCATGTTAACCCTCACATTCACCCTAGCCCTCACCCTAATCCTAACTCTAACCATAACCCTCACCCTAACTGTAACCCTCACTATAACAGTCACCCTCCTCCTAAACCTCACCCTAACCCTTACCCTCAGCTTAACGCTAACCGTCACCCTAATCCTAACCCTAACCCTCAACTTAACCCTCATCCTAACCCTAAGCTTAACCCTAACACTCAACCTAAACATAACCCTAACCCTAGCAATCACCCTGACGCTAAGCCAAACCCTAACCCTAACCAGAACCCTGTTCTTCACCCTCACACTCAACCTAATTCTAACCCTAAACCTAACCCTAACTATAACCCTCATCCTAACCCTCACCCTAACCCTGAACCAAACCTTAACCATCACCCTGAACCTTACCCTTAGCCTAACCCTAACCCTCACCCTAAACCTTACCCTCACCCTACCCTAACCCTAACCCTAACCCTAACCCTAACACTCTCCCAAACCCTATCTTTAACACTAACCCTAAACTTAACCCTAACCTTAACACTAATCCTAAACCTAACACTCACACTCACCCTAAGCCTAAACCTAACAGTAAACTTCACCCTCACACTCACCCTAACCCTAACCCTAACCCTCACCCACACCCTAACCCTATACAAAACCCTAACCCTAAACCTCACCCTACCACTCACCCTAACCCTTAACCTAACCCTAACCCTTACCCTCACCCTAAGCCTAAACCTAACCCTAACCCTCACACTAATCCTCAACCTCATCCTAACCCTAACCCTAACCGTCATCCTCACCCTAACACTCACCCTCACCCAGACCCTATACCTAAAACTCACCCTCATCATAACCCTCACCCTTACCCAAAACCTCACGGTAACCCGAACCCTAACCCTAACCCTAACCCTCACAATAACGCGAAGGCTCACACTAACCCTGACCGTACCCCTCACCATAACCCTCAACCTAAACCTAACCCTAACGCTAACCCTCACCCTAACCGTTAGCCTCACCCTAACCCTCATTCCCACCCTCAGCCTCTCCCTCAACCTAACGCTAATCCTACCCCTCAACTTAACCCTTAACTTAAACCTGTCCCTAAACCTAACCCTCATGCTAACTCTAACCCTCAACCTCACCCTCAGCCTAACCCTAACCCAAACCCTAATCCTAACTCTAAGGCTCACCCTCACCCTCACCCTAACCCTAAACCTTCCTCTCACCTTAACCCTCACCCTAAACCTAAACATAACCCTGACACTAACCGTAACCATAACCCTTACCATAAACTTATCCCTAACTTTAACCCTAACCCTCACCCTAAACTAAATCTAAACTTAAACCTAAACCTCACCCTAACCCTCACCCTCACTCTAACCCTAACACTCACCCTAACCCTAAACCTACCCTTCACCATAACCCTAATCCTAACCCTAACCCTTACCCTAACACTCACCCTAACCCTAACCCTAACCTTAACACTCATCCTCACCCTCAGCCTAACACTAACGCTAACCCTAATCCTAACCCTAATCCTCACCCTCACCCTCACACATTCTAACCCTAAACCTAACCCTAACCCTCCCCCTCACCCTAACCCTAACTGTAACTCTCACCCTAACCCTAACCCTCACCCTAACCCTAACCTTAACCCTCTCCCTCCCCCTAACTTTAAACCTCACACTAACCCTCAACCTAACCCTAAATCTAACCTTAACCCTAAACTTCACCCTAAACCTCACACTACCCTTACCTTCATTCTAACCCTGACCATAACCCTAAACATCACACTAATCCTAACCATCACCCTAACCCTAACTATACCCCTCAACCTAACCCTCACCCTAACACTAACCCTCACCCTCACCCTAACACTCACCCAAACTCTAACACTTACCATCACCCTAACCCTCACCAAAACTTAATCCTCTCCCTAACCCTAAACCTAACCCTTATGTAACCAAAACCCTCACCCTCACCCTTACCCTAAACCTAACCCCACCCCTCAGCTCACACTAACCCTAAGCCTCACCCTCACTCTGACCCTAATCCTAAACCTAAACCTTACCCTAACCCTCACTCTCAGTCTAACCCTAAACCTAAATCTTACCCTACCCCTAACCCTAAACCTAACCCTTACCCTAATACTAACTCTAACCCTAACACTCACCCTAACCCTAACACTAACACTAACCTTTCACCTCACCCTAACCCTCACCCTACCCTAACCATAACCCTACACCTAACCCTAAGCCTACACCTCAGCCTAACCCTAACTCTCACACTAATCGTAACCCTCACCTTAACCCTAACTATACCCCTCACCCTACCCCTCACCCTAACACTAATACGAAACCTAACCATCACCCTAACCCTAAACTTAAACCTCGCCTTCACTCTAACCCTCCCCGTGAACCTAACCCTCACCTTTACCCTAACCCTCACCCACAACCCAAACCTCACACTCACCCAAACCCTCACCCTATCCCTAAACCTAAACCTAACCCTCATCCTAACCCTCATGCTAACCCTAAACCTCATTCTCACCCTACCCTTATCCTAATCCTTACCCTCACCCTAACCCTATCGGTAACCATAACCCTCACACTAAACCTAACCCTCACCCTAACCCTAACCCTACCCCTCAGACTAACCCTAAACCGCACCCTCAACCTAACACTTACCCTCACCCTAACCCTCCCCCTCCCCCAACTATAACACTAACCCTAACCTTAACCTCAAACATCACCCTAACCCTAACCCTTACCCTCATCCTAACCCTCACACTAACAATTACCCTCACCCTAACCCTAACCCTAACCATCACACTCACCCTAACACTGAATCGCACATAAACCCTAACCCTAACCCTAAAACTACCACTCATCCGAACCCACATCTTAATCCTAACCGTAATCCTAAACCTCAACCTGACCCTAACCCTCACCTTCCCCCTAACCCTCACCCTACCCTAACCCTCACTGACACCCGAACCCTCATCCTCACCCTCACGCTCACCCTAACCTTCACCCTCACCCTAACCCTCACTCTAACCCTAACCTTAACCCTAACCCTCACCCTAACCCTAAACCCTTACACTAACCCTAACCCTACCCCTCACCTTAACCCTAAACCTAACCCAACCCCTAAGCCTAACCCTCATTGTCACCCTAAACCTCACCCTACACTAACCCTCACTGTCACCCTAACACTCACACTCACCCTCACCCTAACTCTAATGAAACCTCTAAACCTCACCCTCAGCCTAACCCTAACCCAAACCCTAATCCTAACTCTAAGGCTCACCCTCACCCTCACCCTAACCCTAAACCTTCCTCTCACCTTAACCCTCACCCTAAACCTAAACATAACCCTGACACTAACCGTAACCATAACCCTTACCATAAACTTATCCCTAACTTTAACCCTAACCCTCACCCTAAACTAAATCTAAACTTAAACCTAAACCTCACCCTAACCCTCACCCTCACTCTAACCCTAACACTCACCCTAACCCTAAACCTACCCTTCACCATAACCCTAATCCTAACCCTAACCCTTACCCTAACACTCACCCTAACCCTAACCCTAACCTTAACACTCATCCTCACCCTCAGCCTAACACTAACGCTAACCCTAATCCTAACCCTAATCCTCACCCTCACCCTCACACATTCTAACCCTAAACCTAACCCTAACCCTCCCCCTCACCCTAACCCTAACTGTAACTCTCACCCTAACCCTAACCCTCACCCTAACCCTAACCTTAACCCTCTCCCTCCCCCTAACTTTAAACCTCACACTAACCCTCAACCTAACCCTAAATCTAACCTTAACCCTAAACTTCACCCTAAATCTCACACTACCCTTACCTTCATTCTAACCCTGACCATAACCCTAAACATCACACTAATCCTAACCATCACCCTAACCCTAACTATACCCCTCAACCTAACCCTCACCCTAACACTAACCCTCACCCTCACCCTAACACTCACCCAAACTCTAACACTTACCATCACCCTAACCCTCACCAAAACTTAATCCTCTCCCTAACCCTAAACCTAACCCTTATGTAACCAAAACCCTCACCCTCACCCTTACCCTAAACCTAACCCCACCCCTCAGCTCACACTAACCCTAAGCCTCACCCTCACTCTGACCCTAATCCTAAACCTAAACCTTACCCTAACCCTCACTCTCAGTCTAACCCTAAACCTAAATCTTACCCTACCCCTAACCCTAAACCTAACCCTTACCCTAATACTAACTCTAACCCTAACACTCACCCTAACCCTAACACTAACACTAACCTTTCACCTCACCCTAACCCTCACCCTACCCTAACCATAACCCTACACCTAACCCTAAGCCTACACCTCAGCCTAACCCTAACTCTCACACTAATCGTAACCCTCACCTTAACCCTAACTATACCCCTCACCCTACCCCTCACCCTAACACTAATACGAAACCTAACCATCACCCTAACCCTAAACTTAAACCTCGCCTTCACTCTAACCCTCCCCGTGAACCTAACCCTCACCTTTACCCTAACCCTCACCCACAACCCAAACCTCACACTCACCCAAACCCTCACCCTATCCCTAAACCTAAACCTAACCCTCATCCTAACCCTCATGCTAACCCTAAACCTCATTCTCACCCTACCCTTATCCTAATCCTTACCCTCATCCTAACCCTATCGGTAACCATAACCCTCACACTAAACCTAACCCTCACCCTAACCCTAACCCTACCCCTCAGACTAACCCTAAACCGCACCCTCAACCTAACACTTACCCTCACCCTAACCCTCCCCCTCCCCCAACTATAACACTAACTCTAACCTTAACCTCAAACATCACCCTAACCCTAACCCTTACCCTCATCCTAACCCTCACACTAACAATTACCCTCACCCTAACCCTAACCCTAACCATCACACTCACCCTAACACTGAATCGCACATAAACCCTAACCCTAACCCTAAAACTACCACTCATCCGAACCCACATCTTAATCCTAACCGTAATCCTAAACCTCAACCTGACCCTAACCCTCACCTTCCCCCTAACCCTCACCCTACCCTAACCCTCACTGACACCCAAACCCTCATCCTCACCCTCACGCTCACCCTAACCCTCACCCTCACCCTAACCCTCACTCTAACCCTAACCTTAACCCTAACCCTCACCCTAACCCTAAACCCTTACACTAACCCTAACCCTACCCCTCACCTTAACCCTAAACCTAACCCAACCCCTAAGCCTAACCCTCATTGTCACCCTAAACCTCACCCTACACTAACCCTCACTGTCACCCTAACACTCACACTCACCCTCACCCTAACTCTAATGAAACCTCTAAACCTCACCCTCACCCTAAATCTAACCCTAACACTAACCCTCACCCTACCTGTCACCCTCACACAAAGCCTAACCCTAACCCTAACACTAATCCTAAACCTAACCCTCACCATCACCCTAACCCTAAACCTAACCCTCACCCTAACGAAAACCCTAACACGCACGCTAACCCTTAACCTCACCCTCATTCTAACCCTCACCCTAATCCTTAGTCTCACCCTAACCCTAATCCTATCCCTAAACCTAACCCTCTAACCATAACCCTCACGCAAACCCTCAACCTATCCCTCAACCTAACAATAACCCTAACCCTAATCCTAACCCTAACCTAATCAAACCCTCGCCCTCTGCTCCACTTTAACCCTAACACTCTCCCAAACCCTAACACTTACCCTCACCCTAACCCTCACACAAAACCTAAGCCTCTCCCTAACCCTAAACCTAAACCTCATGTAAACGAAACACTCACCCCAACCCTCACCCTAACCGTAACCCTACCCTTCAGCCTAACACTCACACTAACATGAACCCTAACCCTCAACATGACCCTAATTCTAAACCTAATCCTTACCCTGACCCTCAACTTCACTCTAAACCTCACCCTAACCCTTACCCTCATCCTAAACCTAAACCTAATCCTAACCTTAACTCTCACATTAACCTTCACTCTAACCCTAACTCTAACCGTAACCCTAACTCTAATCCGAAACCTAATACTCACCCTCACACTAACCCTAAACCTATCCCTAAAACTCACCCTCACACTCACCCTAAACCTAAACCTAACCCTCACCCTCACGCTTACCCTCACCCTCACCCTAACCATAAACCTATCCCTCACCCTAACACTCAACCTAAACCTAACCCTAACCCTAACCCTCACACTCACCCTCAGCCTAACCCTAACCCAAAACCTAATCCTAACCTTAAGCCTCACCCTCACCCTCACCCTAACCGAAACCCCAACCCTAACCCTCAACCTCACCCTAACTCTAAACCTAAACTTAACCCTCACCTTAACCCTAACCCTTACCCTAAACCTAACCCTAAACTTAACCCTAAAACTCACCCTCAGCCTAACCCTAACCTTAACACTAATCGTAACCCTATTCCTCACCCTCACCCTCACCCTAACTGTAAACCTCACCCTAACCTTCAACCTAACCCTAACTGTAACCCTAAACCTAAACCTCACCCTAAACCTCACCCTAACCCTTACCCTCACTCTACCTGTAACCCTAACCTTAACCTTCACAGTAATCCTAACCTTCACCCTAACCATAACTATACCCCTCACCCTAAGCCTCACCCTAACAATAAATCGAACCCTAAACATCACCCTAACCCTAACCTTAACCCTCACCCTAACCCTCACCCTAACACTCATGCTAACGCTAAAGCTCACTCTCACCCAAACTTCATCATAACCCTTAACCTCACCCTAACCTATCCCTAACCATAACTCTCACACTAAAGCTAACCCTCACTCTAACCCTCACCCTACCCCTCACCTAACCCTAAACCTAACCCTGGACATCACCCTAAACCTAAGCCTAATCCTAACCCTCGCCCTCACCCTAGCCCACAACCTAACCCTAATCCTAACCCTAACCCTAACCCTCAACCTAACCCTAAAGCTCACCCTAACCCTAACTCTCACCGTCATCTTAGCCCTTACCCTAAACCTAACCCTAACATTAACCTTAACTCCCACCCTAAACCTAACCCTAAACATAACCCTAACCCTCACCCTAACCCTTACCCTAACCCTAACCCTAACCCTCACCCTCACCCTAACACTCAACCTAACCCTTAACCAAATCTTCATGCTCACCCTCAACCTAACCCTAGCCCTAATCCTAATCCAAACACTAACCCTCACCCTCACCCTCACCCTAACCCTAACACAAAACCTCACCCTAAACCTCACCCTAACCCTAATCCTAACCTTAACCCTCACCATCACCTCAACCCTAAACCTCACCCTCACCCACAACCTAACCCTCATCGTCAACCTATCCCTCACACTAACCCTAACCGTCACCCACACCCTAAACATAACCCTAACCCTCACCCTCACCTTAGCACTCAAACTCACCCTAAGCCTAACCCTAAGCCTAACAGTAATCCTAAACTTAACCCTCACGCTCACCCTAACCCTAACCCTAACCCTAACCCAAACTTCACCCTAAACCTAACTCTAAACCTAACCATCATCCTAACCCTAAACATCACCCTTACCCTAACCCAACCCTCACACTAACGCTCACAATAACCCTCACGCTCACCCTCACCCTCACCCTCACCCTAACTCTAACACTAACCCCAATCCTAACGCTAGCCCTTACCTAACCTTAAGCCTAACCCTATCAGTAACCCTCAACCTCACCATCACCCTAATCCTAGTCCTATCCCTAAGCCTCACACTCACCCAAACCCTCACCCTAACCCTAACCATAACCCTAACCCACACCCTAAACCTAAACCTCACCCTTAGCCTAACCCTCACCCTTACCTACACACTAATCCTAACCCTAACCCTAAACCTAACCCTCCCCCTCACACAAACCCTCACCCTAACCCTTACCCTCCCTCACCCTAACCCTAACCCTAAACCTAACCCTAAGCCTCATCCTACCCTTAACCTCACCCTACCCGTAACTCTAATACTAAATCTCACCCTATCCCTAACCCTAACCCTAACCCTCATGCTCACCCTAGCCCTCACCATAACTCTAACCCTAACCCTAAACCGCACCCTCACGCTCACCCTCAGCCTAACTCTAACTCTAACCCTAACACTAATCCTAACACTAATCCTCTTCCTCAGCCTCACCATAATCCTAAAACTAAACCTAACACTCACACTCACCCACACCCTCACCCTAACTCTAATCCTAACCCTAACCCTCACCCTAACCCTAAACCTCAAAATAACCCTAACACTCACTCTCACCAACACACTAATCCTAACCCCAACCTTAAGCCTAACACTGACACTCACCCTAAACCTCACCCTAAATTTTTCCCTCACCCAAACCCTAACCCTAACACTCACACTAACCCGAACCCACACCCTCACCCTCACCCTCACCTTAAACTTTTCCCTCAACCTAACCCTAAACCTAACACTCACACTAACACGAACCCACACCCTCACCCTAACGCTAACCCTAAACCTAACTCTGCTCCTCCCCCTCCCCCTCAACCTCAGCCTAACCCTAACCCTAATCCTAATTCTAAACCTAACAATCACTCTCACCCTCAAACTAAACCTAACCCTAACCCTAACCCTGCCTCTCCCTATCCGGCTCCCCCTCCCCCTCCACCTCACCCTAACACTAAAAATAACGCGAACCCTAACCCTCATCCTAACACTAACCCTAACTCTAACCCTAACCCTAACCCTCCCCATCACCTTTCCTACCCTCACCCTAAACCTAACCATAACCCTACACCTCACCCTTACTGTCACTCACCCTCACCTTCACCTGCAACCTAACCCTAATAATAGGAATAACCCTAACCCTAACCCTAACCCTCACCCTAAAACTAACATTAAACCTAACCCTAACTCTCACACTAAACATAACCCTCAACCTAACCCTAAACCTACCCCTCAGCCTAACCCTCAACCTAACCCTCAACATAACCCTTACCCTCACCCTCACCTTAACCGTCATACTAACCCTAACCCTCACCCTAAGCCTAACCCTCACCCACACCCTCATGCTCACCCTCAGCCTAAACCTAACCCTAACGATAATCCTAAACATAACCCTCACCCTCACCCTCACCCTAACCCTAACCCCAATCCACCGCCTCACCCTCAAAATCACCCTAACCCTCAGCCTCACCCTCAGCCTCACCCTCACCCCAACCCTAAACCTAAGCCTACCCCTTACCCTAACCCTAACCCTCAACCTAACCCTGACCCTAAACTTCAACCTCACCCTCACCCTAACCCTAACTCTATCAATAACTCTCACCCTAAACATCACCCTAACCCTAATGCTAACCCTAACACTCAACCTCACCCTAACCCTCACCCTAAACATTATCCTCAGCCTAACCCTAAATATAACCCTAATTCTCACCCTATCCCTAACCCTTACCCTACACCTTACCCTCCCCTAGCCCTCACCCTAACTCTAAACCTAACCCTAACCCTCACCGGAACCCTCACCTTCACCCTAACACTCACGCTGACCCTAAACATCACCCTGACCCTAGCTTTCGCCCAAACCCTATCCCTAAACCTCACCCTAACCCTAACCCTCACCCTAATCCTCACCGACATCCTAATGTCACACTAACCCTAAACCTATCCCTAACCTAACCGAAACCCTTACCCTCACACTCACCCTCACCCTAAACATCAGCTTCACACTCAGCCTAAACTTAAACATAACCCTAATCATAACCCTAACCCTCACCATCACCCTCACCCTAACATTAACCCTCACCCTCACCCACACCCTCACCCTAACTCTAACCCTTAACCTAAGCCTCAGCCAAACCATAAACCTCACAGGAACCCCAACCCTCACCTTCACCCAAACACTATTCCTAACCCTAACCCTAAGCCTAACTCTCACCCTCATCCTAACCCACACGCTAACCCTTACCCTCACCCCAAACCTAACCCTCACACTAACCCTCACACTAACCCTAACCCTCACCCTAACCCTAACCCTAAACGAAACCCTAACCCTAACCCTCACCCTATCCCTAACCCTCACACTCACCCTGAATCTTACCCTAACTCTCATGCTCACCCTAGCCCTCACAATAATCTTACACCTAACCCTAACCCTCAACTTCACACTCACCCTCAGACCAACCCTAATCCTAAATATAAAGCTCACCCTAAATATAAACCTCACACTCACCCACACAATAATCCTAATCCTAACACTAAGCCTAACATTCACACACACCCTAAACCTCCCCTTAAACTTTTACCTCACCCTAAACCTAAGCCTAACCCTAAACCTAACACTAACACTAACCATTAACCTCACCCTAACACTAAACCTAACCCTAACCCTCCCCCTCACCCTCAGCCTAATCCTAACCCTAAACCTAATCCTAAACCTAACCCTCACGTTCACTCTCACCCTAAACTTAACCCTAAACCTAAACCTCCACCTCTCTCTCCCCCTACCCCTCCCCATCCCCATCACCCTAACACTAAAAATAACCCTAAACCTAACCCTAAACCTAACCCTCACATTAAACCTAACACTCCAGCTCAACCTCACTCTCATCCTCAGCCTAACCCCCAACCTAATACTAATCCTAACACTAACCCTCAGTCTCACCCTCACATTAAACCTAAACCTAACCCTAAACCTCACACTCACCCTCACTCTCACCCTCTCACTCACATTCACCCTAACCCTAACCCTAACCCTCACCCTAACCCTACCTCTCACCCTAACACTAACCCTAACCTTAACCCTAACTCTCACACTAAACCTAACCCTCACCCTAACCCTAACCCTACCTCTCAGCCTAACTCTCATCTTAACCTTAACCCTAAATCTAATCCCAACCTACCCCTAATAGTAACCCTAACCATAAACCTCACTCTCACCCTAGCCCTCACCCTAACCGTAACCCTAAAACTAACCCTCCCATAACCCTAACCCTCACCCTAACCCTAACCCTCACCCTGAACCTAACCATCACCGTAACGCTAACCCTAACCCTAACCCTCAACTTAACGCTCACCCTCATCCTCACCCTAACCCTCACCCTACTTCTCACGCTAAACCTAACCATAACCCTCACACTCAAATTAAACCTCACGTTAACACTTACCCTCACCCTAACCCTAACCCTAAACATAACCCTCAACATAACCCTCAACCTAACCCTAAATCTAATCCTCACAGGAAAACTAACTGGAACACTAACCCCTAACCCTCACCCTCACCCTCACCCTCAGCCTAAACCTAACCATAACCCTAATCCTAACCCTAACCCTCACTCTCATCCTCACCCTAATTCTAACCCTAACCCTAACCCTCACCCTCACCCTCACCCTAACTCTAACCCGTACCAAACCCTAACTCTCACCCAAACTCTAACCCTCAACCAAACCTAACCCTCAACCTCACATTCACCCTAACCGTAACTCTAACCCTAACCCTCACCCTAACCCAAACCCACACCCTCACCCTCACCCTCTCCCTAAGTCTAACCCTAACCCTAAACCTAATCTTAACCCTACCCCTCACCCTCACCTCACCCTAACTCTAACCATAACCCAACCCTAATCCTCACACTAACTCTAACTTTCAACCAACCCTAACCTTCACCCTCACCCTCAAACTAACCCTAACCCTAATCGTAACGCTAATGCTCACCCTAACCCTAACCCTCACCAGAACCCTAATCCTAAACTTCCCTCTTACACTAAACATAACCCTAAATCTAACCCTCACCCTAACACTCACCCTAACCCTAACGTTAACCCTAAACCTCACACTCACCCTAAACCTCTCTCTAAACCTTACCCTCAGCCTAAACCTAACACTCACCCTCACACTAACCCTAACTCTAACCCTAACCCTAACACTAAACCTAACCCTAAACCTCACCCAAACCCTAACTATAACCCTAACCCAAAGCCTTACACTAACCCTAACACTAACCCTAACCCTCACTCTCACCTTAACGCTCAGTGTCACCCTAACCCTCCCCCTTCCCCTCACCCTAAGCCTAACACTGACCCTAATCCTAATCCTAAAACTAACCCTCACTCTCAACCTCACCCTAAACCTAACCCTAACCCTAAACATCCCCCCTCCCCCTCAAATTAACCCTAACAATAATCCTAACCCTAAACCTAACCCTAATCCTCAACCTAACCCTAACCCAAACCCTCCCCCTCCCTCTCCCCCTCAGCCTAACCCTAAACCTAATACTTAAGCTAAACCTAATCGTCATTCTCAACCTCACCCTAAAACTAACCCTAACCTTACACCTCAGCCTAAACCTCACCCTAACGCTAACCCTCACCCTAATCCTCAACCTATCCCTAATCCTCACACTAACCCTCACATTCACCCTAGCTATCACCCGAACCTTAATCCTAAACCTAACCCTCAACCTAACCCTAACACTCACCCTAACCCTAGCACTCACCCTGATCCTAAACCTCACCCTAAACCTAACCCTAAACCTCAACGTGACGCTCACACTCACCCTAACCCTAACCCTCACCCTGACCCTAACCCTCACCCTAAACCTAAACCTCAACTTAATGCTCAAACTCACCCTAAACCTAACCCTCACCCTATTCCTCACCCTAACCGTAACCCTAACCCTCACCCGAACCCTTACCTGAACCCTCAACCTAATCCTCACCCTCACCCTCACCCTAAGCCTAACCATAAACCTAACCCTAATCCTAACCCTAACACTAACCCTCACCCTCAACCTAGCCCTCACCCTAACTCTAACCGTAACCCTAACCCGCACCCGAAACCGAACCCTCACCCTAACCCTCACCCTCATCCTAAACATCACTCTAACCCTAGCCCTCACCATCACCCTAAACATACCCCTCAAACTAACCCTCACCATAACCCTTATATTCACCCTCACCCTAACCCTCACACTAATTATAACCCTCACCCTAACACTAACCCTAACCCTCACCCTCACCTTATCCCATCCCCCTAACTCTAACCCTAACCCTAACACTCACCCTCAACCTCACCCTCACCCTAACCCTCACCCTCACCATAAACATCACTCTAATCCAACCCTCACGCTAGCTTAAACCTAACCCTCACCCTAACCTTAATCCTCAAACTCACCCTCCCCCTCACCCTAACTCTCAACCTCACACTAGCCATCACCCTAAACTTAAACCTCACCTAACCCTAACCCTGAACCTCAACCTCACCCTCAGCCTAACCCTAAACCTAACCATAATCCTACCCCTAATCCTAACCCTAACCCTCACACTCACCCTCACCAAAACCCTAAACCTACCCTATCCCTCACCCTCACCCACACCCTTACCCTAACTCTAACCCTAACCCTAACCCTCACCCTAAACCAAACACTAACTTTAACCCGAAACCTCTGCCTCACCCTCACTCTCACCCTCAGTCTAACCCTAACCCTAATGCTAATCCTAACCCTAACCCTCACTCTCATCCTCACTGTAAACCTAACCCTAATCCAAAACCTCACCCTCACCCTCAACCTCACCCTCACATTCACCCTCACCCTAACCCTAAAAATAACCCTAAACCTAACCCTAAACCTCGCCTTCAACCTAACACTAACCCTAGCCCTAACCCTCACCCTAAACCTAACTCTCAACCTAACCCTAACCCTAAGCCTCACCCTCACCCTAACCCTCACGCTAACCCTAATGCTAACCCTAACCCTCACCGTAACCCTCACCCTAACCCTTACCCTAAACCTAACCCAAATTCTCACTAGTATGAGGACTAGCGCTCACCCTAACCCTAACCCTCAACCTCACCAACACACTAATCCTAACCCTAATCTAAAGCCTAACACTTACCCTCACCCTAACCCTCACCCTAAACTTTTCCCTCACCCTAAACCTAACCCTAACCCTCACACTAACCCTAATCCTCACCCTCACCCTAACCCTAACCCCCCCTCCTCCTCCCCCTCCTTCTCCCCCTCAGCCTAACCCTAAACCTAATCCTAATCCTTAACCTAACCCTCACTCTCACCCTCACCCTAAACCTAACCCTAACCCTAAACCTCCCCATTCCTCTCCCCCTACCCCTCAAACTACGCTTCACCCCAACACTAAACATATCCCTAAAGCTAAACCTTACACTCATCCTAACCCTAACCCTAACCCTAACCCTCGCCCTCCCCCTCACTCTCACCTCACCCTAAACCTAACAATAACAATAACCCTAACCCTAACCCTAACTCTCACCCTAACACTAACACTAACCCTAACCCGAACCCTAACTCTCACACTAAACCTAGTCCTCACCCTAAGCCTAACCCTACCACTCAGCCTAATCCTCAACCTAACCCTCAACAAAAACCGTAACCTCACCCTCACTCTAACTGTCACTTAACCCTAACCCTCACCCTAAACCTAACCCTCACCCACTCCCTCACGCTCACCCTCAACCTAAACCTAACCCTAACCCTATTCCTAACCCTAACCCTAACACTCGCCCTCACCCTCACACTAAATCTAACCCACTCCCTCACCCTCACCCTCACCCCAACCCTCAGGCTCACCCTCACCTTCACACTAACCCCAACCCTAACCCTCACGATCACCCTAACCCTAATCCTCAACCTAACCAAAACCCTAACCCTCACCCTCACCCTCACCCTAACACTAACCCTTACCTTAATCCTCAACCTAACGAAAACCCTAACCTTCACCCTCACCCTCACCCTAACCCTAACCCTAACACTAACCCTCACCATAAATATCACCCTAACATTAATGCTAATCCTAAACGTTATCCTCATCCTAACCCTAACCCTAACCCTAATTCTCACAATATCCCTAACACTTACCCTAACTCTCACAATCTCCCTAGCCCTCACCCTAACTATAACCCTAAACCTAACCCTCACAAGAACCCTCAACTTCACCCTAACAATCACCCTCACCCTAAACATCACCGTAACCTTAATTTCACTCTGAACCTAACCCAAACCCTCACCCTAACCCTAACCCTAATCCTCATACTCACACTAACCCTAAGCCTAACCCTTACCAACCGAAACGCTCACACTCACCCTCACCCTCACCGTAATCCCCACCCTCACCCTGAGCCTAACACTAAACCCAAGCCTAATAATAATCCTAACCCTCACCCTCACCCTAAACCTAACCCTCACCCTCACCCACACCCTTATCCGAACTCTAAACCTAAACCCAAGCCTCAGCCTAACCCTAAACCTCACTCTAACCCCAACCCTCACCATCACCGAAACAATAATCCTAAACCTAATCCTAAGCCTAACCCTCATCCTCACCCTAATCCTCACCCTAACCCTTACCCTCACCCTAAACATAACCCCAACCCTAATGCTCACACTAACCCTAAACTTTACCCTAACCATAACCCTAGAGGAAACCCTAACCCTAACACTCATCCTATCCCTAACCCTCACACTCAAACTCACCCTCACCCTCACCCAAGCCCTCACCCTAACCTTAACCCTAACCCTAACCCTCAACCTCACCCTCAACCTCAGCCTAACCCTAACATGACCCTAAACCTAATCCTAAACCTAACCCTCACCATCACACTCACCTTAACTCTAAACCTAACCCTAAACCTCACCCTCAACCACACCCTCTCCCTAATTCTAACCCTAACCCTAACCATCACCCTAAACCTAAATCTAACCCTAAATCTAACCATCACCCTCACCCACACACTAATCCTAACCCTAACCCTAAGCCTAACACTCACACTCAACCTAATCCTATCCCTAAACTTTTACCTCACCCTAACCCTAAACCTAACCCTCACACTAACCCTAACAATCAACCGCACCCTAACCCTAACCCTAACCCTAAACCTATTCCTCCCCCTCAGCCTAAACCTAACCCTAATCCTAATCCAAACCCTAACCCTCACGCTCACCCTGACCCTAAATCTAACCCTAACCCTAAATTTCACCCTCACCCTCACTCTCACACTCACCCTCACCTTCACCCTCACCCTAACGCTAAACCTAACCCTAACCCTAACCCTAACCCTCACCCTAACATTAACCCTAACACTAATCCTAACACTCACACTAAACATAACCCCCACCCTAATCCTAACCTACCCCTCAGCCTAACCCTAACCCTAACCCTAACCCTAACCCTAACCCTAATCCTCACCCTATCCCTAACTGTAACCCTAACCCTAAACCTCAATCTCACCCAAGCCATCACCCTAACCCTAACCGTAAACCTAACCCTCCCATAACCCTAAACCTCACCCTAACTCTAACTCTCACCCAAAACCTAAACCTAACTCTAACACTAAACCAAACCCTAACCCTCACCCTAACACTAACCCTAACACTAATCCTAACTCTCACCCTAACCTTAACCCTAACATTAACCCTCACCCTAACCCTCACCCTAACCCTAAATCTAACCCTCACCAAATCCTAACCCTAACCCGAATGTGAACACTCACTCTCAGCCTAACCCTAAACCTAACCCTAATCCTAACACTAACCCTGACCCTCACCCTCACCCTTATTCTAACCCTAACCCTAACCCTCACCCTAACCGTAGTTCTAAACCTAACCCAAACCCTCACCCTCACTCTCAACCTCACCCACAGTCTAACCCTAACCCTAATCCTATTCCTAACCCTAATGCTTACCCTCACCCTCACAATAACAATAATCCTTACCCAACCCTAACCCTCACCCTAACTCTAACCCTCACCCAAACCTAACCCTCACACTCACATTCATCCTAACCCTAACTCTAACCCTTACCCTCACCCTAACACTAGCCCAACCCAAACCCTGATGCTCACCTTCACCCTCACCCTAAGTCTATCCCTAAGCCTACCCTAATCTTAACACTAACCCTCACCCTCAAATCACCCTAACTCTAACAATAACCCAACCCTAATCCTCACCCTCACTCTAAACCTCAACCAACCCTAACCCTCACCCTCATCCTCACCTTAACCCTAACCCTAACACTAACTCTAACGCTAACCCTAAACCTAACCCTAACCCTAAACGTCACCCTCACCCTAACCCTAACCCTAAACATAAACCATACCCTAAAACTCAACCTAACCCTAACTTTAACCCTAAACCTCACCCTAACCATAAACCTCACCCTAACCCTAAATCTAACCCTAACCCTAACCCTTATACTAACTCTAACAATAACCCTAACCCTAACCCTAACCCTCACCATAACACTAATCCTAACGCTAACCCTAACTCTCACACTAAACCTAACCCTCACCCTAAAGGTAAGCCAATGACTCAGCCTAACCCTAACCCTAACCCTAACTCTAATCCACACCCTATCCCTAACCTTAACCCTAAACCTCACCCTCACCATAGCCCTCACCCTAACCCTAACCCTAAACCTAACCCTCCACTAACCCTTACCCTCACCCTAACCCTAAACCTCACCCTGACTCTAACACTCACCCTAAACCTAACCGGAACCCTCAACCTAAACTTCATGCTCACCCTCATTTTAACCCTAACCCTTACTGTACTCCTCACCCTAACCCTAACCCTAACCCTCAACTTCATTCTAAACCTCAGATTAACACTTACCCTCACCCTCACCCTCACCCTAACCCTAATCATAACCATAACCCTCACCCAAACCCTAACCCTAACCCTCACCCTAACCCTCGCACTCAACCTCACCCTCACCATGAGCCCAACCCTAAACCTAACACTAATCCTAAAACTAAATCTCACCTCAGCCTCACCGTAAGGTTAACCCTAACCCTAACACTAACCCTAACTCTCACCCTCACATTAGCCCACTCTCTAACCCTAAACCTAACCCTATCCCACACCCTAACCCTCACCCTAACCCTTACCCTCACCCTAACCCTAAACCTCACCCTCAGCCTAACCCTCACCATAAACCTTACCCTCATCCTAAACCTAACCCTAACCCTCACACTCACCCTAACCCGCATCCTAACACTAACCCTACACCTCACCTTAACCATAACCTTAACCCTCACACTAACCCTAAAATTCAGCCTAATCCTAAGATTAACACTAACCCTAATCCTAACCCTCACTGTCACCCTCACCTTCAGCCTAACCTTAACCCTATTTCTAATCCTAAACCTAACCCTCACTTTCACCCTCACCATAACCCTAAACCTAAACCTAAACCTCAACCTCAACCTCACCTTGTCCCTCACACTCAGCCTTACCCTAACCCTAACAGTAAACCTAACCCTAACCCTAACCCTCACCCTAAATCTAAACCTAACCCTTAACCTCACCCTAATCCTAACCATTCCCCTCAGCCTAACCCTCACCCTAACCCTGACCCTAACCCTAATTCTCACCCTATCCATAACACTAACCCTAAACCTCACCCTCACCCTATCCCTAAACCTAACTCTAACCGTAACCCTAACCCGCAACTGAACCCGAACCCTCAGCCTAACCCTCACCCTCATCCTTAACATCAACCTAACCCTAACCCTCCCCCTAACCCTAACCCTAACCTTCACCCTTAACCTCACCCTAACCCTTACCCTGACCCTAAACCTAACCCTAACACTAACCCTCACACTAACCTAAGCCTTACCCTTTCCCTAACCCTAAACTTAACCCTAACCCTAACCCTCACAGTAACCCTAACCCTAACACTAACAATAACCCTACCCCTCAATCTAACCCACATACTACCCCTGAACATATCCCTCATGCTTGCCCTCACCCTCACACTAACCATAAACCTCACCCTAAACGAAACTGTCACCCTCACCCTCACCCTCAGTCTAACCCTAACCCTAACTTTAATCCTAACCCTAACCCTCACCCTCACCCTCACACTAATTCTAACCCTAATCCAACCATAACCCTCATTCTAACTCTAACACTCACCCAACCCGAACCCTCACCTTCAACATCAATCTAACCCTAACCTTAACCCTAACTCTCACTCTAACCTAACCCTCACACTATACCTCACCCTCAACCTAACCCTAACCCTCAAGCTAACCCTAACCCTCACACTAATCCTAATGCTAACCCTAATCCTAACCCTCACACTAACCCTCACCCTAACCCTAAAACTAAACCTAGCCCTCAACCTAACCCTAACCCTAATCATCATCCTCACCCTAACCCTCACCGTCACCCTAATCCTCACCCTAACCCTAACACTCACCCACACCTTAACCCTCACTCTCACCATGACTCTCACCCTCAAAGTAAACATCACCCTAAACATAACCATCACACTAACCCTAAGCCTCACCCTAAACCTAACCCTCACCCCCACCCTCACCCTCACTCACAGCCTAAGCCTAACCCTAAGCCTAACCTTCACCCTAACCCTAACGCTAAACCTAACTCTCACCCTAACCCTAACCCTAAAAGTAACCCTAATACTAACCGTAAACATCACCCTAACCCTAAACCTCAACCTAACCCTAACCCTATCCCTAACCATAAACCTCACCTTCACCCTCACCCTAAGCCTCACCCTAAACCTAAAACTATTCCTAAACCTAACTCCCACTCTCATCCTTACCCTAATGCTAACCCTAACCCTTACCTACACACTAATACTCACCCTCACCCTCAACCTAACCCTAATCCTAACCTAACCCTAACCCTCACCCTCACCCTAACCCTAACCCTCACCCTAACGCTAACCCTAACACGAACCTTCAACCTCACCCTAACCCTCACACTCACATTAAACCTCACATTCACCCTAACCCTCACCCTAACACTAGCGCTAACCTTCACACTAACACTTACCGTCACCCTAATCCTGAAGTCAACCTAATCCTCACTCTAACCCTAAACATAAACATTACGCTAAACCTAACCCTCACCCTCACCCTCACCTTCACCCTCAGCCTAACCCTCACCCTCACCCTAGCCCTCACCCTGACCCAAAACCTAAACCTAACCCTCACCCTGACCTTAACCCTCACCCTCATACTAATCCTCACCCTAACTCTTACTCTAACCCTAACCCAAATCCTAATAATCACCCTCACCCTATCACTAACCCTCACCCTCACCCTAACCCTAACCCTAAACCTAACCCTAACCCTCACACTACCCTAACCCTAAACTTCACCCTCACCCTCAAGCTCACCCTCAGCATAACCCTAATTTTAAACCAAATCCTTACTGTAATCCTCACCCTTACCTTCACCATAACGCTAACCCTCAAACTCACCCTCACCCTCACCCTCAACCTAACCCTCAGCCTCACTCTCACCCTCAACCTAACCCTAACCCTAACCCTAAACCTCACCCTCACCCTCACCCTAACCCTAACCCTAGAACTCACACAAACCTTACCATAAACCTAACCCTAAACCTCACCCTCACCCTAACCCTCACCCTAACCCTTACCCTCACCCTAAGACTAACCCTAACCCAAAAACTAACCCTAACCCTCAAACTAAACCTAACCCTCCACCTAAACCTAACCCTACACCTTAGCCTAACCATCACCCTTACCCTAACCCTAACCCTCATTCTCACCCTATCCCTCACCATAACCCTAAACCTCACACTCACCCTAGCCCTCACCCTAACTCTATCCCTAACCTTAACCTTCACCCGAACCCTCACAATCACCCTCACCTTCACCCTAATCCGAACAATAACTTTAACCTAACACTGACTCTAACCCTTACCTTAAACCTACACCTAACCCTAACAATTCCCACCCCTTCCCACTCACCTTCATCCTAACCATAACCCTAATCCTAATCCTAACCGTAACCCTCACTCCCACCCTCACTCTAAACCTAACCCTATCCCTAAACTTCACCCTCACCATCACCTTCACTCTAACCCTAACAATAACCCCAACTCTAACCCTAGCCCTAATCCTAACCCTCACCCTAACACTAACCCTAACCCTAACACTCACATTAAACCTTAACCTCACACTAAACATAACCTTACACCTCAGCCTAACCCTCACACTGAACCTAACCCTAACGCTAATCCTCATCCTGTCCCTAACCCTAAACCTAACCCTAACCCTCACCCTGACCCTCAGTTTAACCCTAAAAATAACCCTCACCATGAACCTCACTTTATTCCTAAACCTAACTCTAATGCTAATTAGAACAATATCCCTCACACTCAACCTCACCCTAAACCTAACCCTAAACATAAACCTAACCCTAACCCTAACCATAACCCTAAACATAACCCTAATCTGAACAATAACCCTCACCCTAACCCTGACCCTAACACTCACGCTAACCCTAACCCTCACTCTCACCCTAATCCTCACCCTCACCCTAACTGTTACCCTCACCCTAACCCTAACATTAACCCTAACCCTCACAGTAAACCTAACATTCACCCTAACCCTAAAACTACCCCTCATGCTAACCCTAACCCTAAACCTAACCCTAACCCTCAACCTAAACCTAAGCCTAAACCTAACACTCACCCTCACCCTAGACCTCACCCTAACAATAATCTTAACCCTAAACCTAAACCTCACCCTAACCTTAACACGCAACCTTACACTTACCCTAACCCTAACCCTAACAATAACCCTAACCCTCACCCTAACACTAACGTAACCTTAACCCTCACCCTCACACTAATCCTAAGTCTAAACCTCCCACTCATCCTAACCTTCAACCTAACCCTTATCCTCACCCTCACCCTAAGCCTCATATTAACACTAACCCTCACCCTAACACTAAGCCTAACCATCACCCTCACTCTAACCCTCACTGTCACCCTAATCCTAATCGTAACCCTAACCTTCACCCACACCCTAACACTCACCCTAAATTTCAGCCTCACCTTCACCCTAACCCTTACCTTAAGACTAACCCTAACCCTAACACTAATCCTAAACTTAACCCTCAACCTCACCCTAACCCTAACACTAAAGGTAACCCTCACCCTAAACGTAACCCTCATCCTAACCCTAACCCTAACCCTAAACCTCACCCTAAACCTAAACCTCACCCTAACCCTAACCCTAACACTCACCCTAATCCTAAACCTAACCTTAACCCTCACCCTCACCCTAAACATCAACCTTAACCTAACCCTCACCCTAACCCTAACCCTAACCCTCACTCTAAAACTTACCCTCACCCTCACACTCATCCTGTCTAAACCTAAACCTAACACTAATCCTAAACCTAACTCTCACCCTCACCCTAAGCTTATGACAAACCCTAACACTAATCCTAACCATAATTCTCACCCTCACCCTATCACTCTGCCTAACCCTAAGCCTAACCCTAACCCACACCCTAACCCTCACCCTAACCTTACCCTCACCCTAACTCTGAAACTCACCCTCACCCTAACCCTCTCCCGAAACCTTACCCTCATCCTAACCATAACCCTAACCCTCACACTAACCCTAACCCTCATCCTTACCCTAAACCTAACCCTCACCCTAACCCTAACACTCACACTCACACTAAACCTAAACTTCACCCCTAACACTAAAACTCACCCTAATCCTAACCCTCACAGTCACCCTCACAATCAGCCTAAACCTAACCCTAATTCTAATCCTAAACCTATCCCTCACTCTCACCCTCACCCTAACCCTAAACCCAATCCTAAACGGCAACCTCACCCTCATCTTCACCCTCTCCCTCAGCCTTACCCTAACCCTAACAATAACCCTAAACCTAACACTAACCCTAACCTTCAACCTATACCTAACCCTAAACCTTAACTTCACCCTAAACCTAACCCTAACCCTCACCTTCACCCTAACCCTAACAATAACCCACAACCTAAGCCTAAAAATCACCCTAACCCTAAGGCTAATCCTAACCCTCAGCCTCACCCTACCCCTCACCCTAACCCTAATCCTAACCCAACCCTCACCCTAACCCTAACCATCACACTAACCCTAAACCTCACCCTAACCCTTACCCTAAGCCTAACTCTAACGTTAACCCTAACCCTCACCCGAACCCTAACCCTAACCGTAACCCTAACCCTAACATTAACCCTAACCCTAACCCTAACGCTCACCCTCACCCTCACCCTAACAATAACCCTAACCCTCACCCAAGCCTCACCCTAAACCTAACCGTAAACCTCACCTCACCCTAACCCTCAACCTTAACCTTACCCTCACCCTAAGCCGAAACCTAACCCTAAACCTAATTGTATCACTTAGACTAAACCTAATCCTCACCCTAACCCAAACCCTATCTCTGAGCCTAACCCTCACCCTAACCCTAACCCTAACCCTAATTCTCACCCTATCCATAACCATAACCCTAACCCTCACACTCAACCTAGCCCTCATCCTAACTCTATCCCTAACCTTAACCCTCACCTGAACCCTCACCTTCACCCTAATCCTAACAATAACTTTAACCCTAACTCTCACCGTAACCCTAACCCTAAATCTATCCCTAACCCTATCCCTTCCCTCCCTTTCCCACACACCCTCAGCCTAACCCTAACCCTAATCTTAATCCTAACACTAACCCTCTTTCCCACCCTCACTCTTAACCAAACCCTATCCCTAAACCTCACTCACACCTTCACCCTCACCCTCAGCCCAACCCTAACAATAACCCCATCTCTAACCCTAACACTAACCCTCACCCTAACACTAGCCCTAACCCTAATCCTCACATTAAACCTTACCCTCACCCTAAACTTAACCCTACCCCTCAGCCTAACCCTCACACTTAACCGAACCCTAACATTAATCCTCACCATATCCCTAACCCTAAACCTAACTGTAACCCTCAACCTGACCCTCACTGTCAACCTAACCTTAAACCACACCCTCAAATTCACCCTAATCCTAACCCTAAACCTAATCCTAATTCTAACACTATCCCTCACAATCACCCTCACCCTAATCGTAACACTAACACTAACACTGACACTCAACCTAACCCTCACCCTAAAACTCACTCTTAATCCTAACCCTCACTCTCACCCTAACCCTCACCCTCACCCTAACCCTTACCCTCACCCTTACCCTAAACCTAACCGTAACCCTCACACTAAACCTAACCCTCACACTAACCCTAAAACTACAACTCACACTAACCCTAACCCTAACCCTAACCCTAACCCTCACCCTAACCCTAAGTCTAACCCTCACCCTAGATCTCACCCTAATCATAATCCTAACCCTAAACCTCACCCTTACCCAAACCCTCATTCTAACACTAACCCACACCCTAAACCTAACCCTCACCCTAACCCTAACACTCACCCTTACACTTCCGCTAAACCTCACCCTAACTTTAACCCAAACCCTCACCCTAACACTAACCCTAACCCTAAAACTACCACTCATCCTAACCCTCAACCTAACCCTTATCCTCAACCTCACCCTAAGCCTCACATTAACCCTAAACCTCACCGTAATCCTAAGCCTAACACTCACCCTCAACCTAACCCTCACCATCACCCTGACTCTCAACCTAACTCTAACCCTCACCCACACCCTAAACCTCACACTAAACTTAAGCCACACCCTCACCCTAAACCTCACCCTGACTTACCCTAACCCTAACACTAATCCTAAACTTAACCCTCACCCTCAGCCTCACCCTTACACTTACCCTAACCCTCACCCTAACTGTAACCCTCATCCTAATCCCAACCCTAACCCTAACCATCACACTAAAACTAACCCTCACGCAAAACCTAACCCTAACCCTAAACCTCACCCTAATCGTAACACTAACCCTAACCCTCAATCTCACCCTGAACCTCAACCTAAACGTAACCCTCACCCTAACCCTAACCCTAACCCTAACTCTCACCCTCACCTTCACCCTCACGCTGAGCCTAACCCTAAACCTAACACTAATCCTAAACCTTAATCTCACACTCACCCTCACCTAAAGGTTAACCCTAACCTTAACCCTAACCCTAACTCTCACCCTCACCCTAGCCCACTCCCTAACCCTAAGCCTAACACTATTCCACACGGAAACCTCACCCTAACCCTTACACTCACCCTAACACTAAACCTCACCCTCAGCCTAAACCTCACATTAACCCTTACCCTCATCCTAAACCTAACCCTAACCCTCACACTAACTCTAACACTCATCCTAACACTAACCCTACACCTCTCCCTAACCATAACCCTAACCCTCACACTAACCCTAAACTTCACCCTAACCCTAACACTAACACTAATCCTAATCCTAACCCTCACGGTCACCCTCACCCTCAGCCTAACCCTAACCCCATTTCTAATCCTAACCCTAACCTTCACTCTCACCCTCAATCTAACCCTAACCCTAACCCTAAACCTCAACCTCAACCTCACACTCAGCCTTACCCTAACCCTAACAATAACCCTAACCCTAACCCTAACCCTGACCCTAAACCTAAACCTAACCATTAACCTCAACCTAACACTAACCATTCCCCTCAGCCTAATCCTCACCCTAACCCTGACCCTAACACTAATTCTCACAATATCTCTAACACTAACCCTAACCCTCAACCTCACCCTAGCCCTCAACCTAACTCTAACTGTAACCCTAACCCACAACCGAAACCTCACCCTCAGCCTAACCCTCACCCTCATCCTTAACATCACCCTAACCCTATCCCTCAACCTAACCCTAACCCTAACCCTCACCCTAACCCTAACCCTCACCCTCAAGCAAATCCTCACCCTAACCCTAACCCTAACACTTACCTAACCGAAACACTCACCCTCAACCTAACCCTCACCCTCACAATAGCCCTTACCTTGAACTTAACCCAACTCTAACCTTAACCCTCAAACTCACCCTTACCCTCACCCTAACCCTGACCCTAACAATCACCCTCACAAAAACCCTCACCCTAACCATAACCCTAACCCTAAACCTCACACTAACTCTCACCCTCACCCTCACCCACACACTAATCCTAACACTAACCCTAAGCCTAACTCTCACCCTCACCCTAAACCTCACCCTAAACCTTACCCTCACCCTAAACCTAACCCTAACCCTAACCCTCACACTAACCTAAGCCTTACCCTCTCCCTAACACTACCCTTAACCCTAACCCTAACCCTCACAATAACCCTAAAAATCACCCTAGCCATAAACCTACCCCTCAATCTAACCCTCATCATACCCCAAACCCTAACACTCATACTTGCCCTAACCCTCGCCCTAACGCTATCCCTCACCCTAAACAAAACCGGCACACTCACCCTCACCCTTAACCTCAGTCTAACCCTAACCCAAACCCTAATCCTAAACCTATCCCTCACCCTCACCCTCACCCTAACTCTAACCCAAATCCAACCATAACCCTCACTCTAACTCTAATCCTCACCCAACCCTAACCTTCACCCTCAACATCAATCTAAACCTAACCTTTACCCTAACTCTCACCCTAACCCTAACCCTCACACTAACCCTTACTCTCAACCTAACCCTAACCCTAAACCTAACCCTAAACCTCACACTAATCCTAATGCTAATGCTAACCCAAACCCTCACACTAACCCTCACCTTAACCCTAAAAGTAAGCCTAACCCTCACCCTAACCCTAAACCTAATCCGCAACCTCACCCTAACCCTCACCATCACCCTAATCCTCACCCTCACCCTAACCCTCACCCACACCCTAACCCTCACTCTCAACATGACCCTCACCCTCACCCTAAACACCCTAAACATAAACCTCACCCTAACCCTCACCATAAGCCTCACCCTAAACCTAACTCCCAACCTCACCCTCACCCTCACTCACAGTCTAAGCCTAACCCGAAGCCTAACCCTCACCCTAATCCTAACACTAAATCTAAACCTCACCCTAACTCTAACACTGACCCTAACCTTAACACTAACCCTAAACATCACAATAACCCTAAACCTCACCCTCACCATAACCCTATCCCTAAACATAAACTTCACCCTCACCCTCACCCTAAACCTAACCCTAAACCTAACACTAATCCTAAACCTAACTCTCACTCTTATCCTGACCCAAAAGCTAACCCTAACCCTAACCTACAAGCTAATACTCACCCTCACCCTCACCTTAACCCAAACCCTAACCTAACCCTAACCCTCACCCTAAACCTAACCCTTACACTAACCCTCACCCTAACCCTCACACTAACACTAAACCTCACCCTCACCTTAACCTCACCATAACCCTACCGCTAACCCTCACCCTAACACTTACAGTAACCCTAATACTCAAGTCATCCGAGTCCTCACCCTAACCCTAAACTTAAACCTTACGCTAACCCTAACCCTCACCGTCACTGTCACACTCACCTTTACCCACAGCCTAACCCTAACCCTTACCCTAGCCCTCACCCTCAGTCTAACCCTAACGCTAACCCAAATCCTAACCCTAACCCTAACCCTAATCCTAACCCTAAACCACACCCTCATCCTGACCTAACTCTAAACCTTATCCAACCCTCACCCTAAATCTAACCCTCACCGAACCCCAACCCTCCCCCTCACACTCACCTTAACCCTAACCATAACCCTAAACCTCAACCTCACCCTGACCCTAACTGTAACCCTTATCCAAACCTAACCCAAACCTTCACCCTAACTCTAACCCCCACCGAACCCCAACCCTCACCCTCACACACACCCTAACCCTAACCATAACCGTAACCCTCACCCTAACCCTAACCCTAACCCTAACCCTCACCCTCACCCTAACGCTCACCCTAACCCAAAGGTTAACTCTAACCCTCAACCTCACCCTAAGCCTCTCCCTAACCTTTACACTAACCCTAACCCTAACCTAGCCCTAACCCTAAACCTCAAACTAATCCTAACCCTAACATTAACGCTAACCCTAAACTTCACCCTAACCCTCACCCTAACCCTAAACCTAACACTCACACAAACCCTAACCCTAACCCTAACCCTCACCATAACCCTCTCCGTCAAACTAACCCTCACCCTAAACTTAACCCTCACCCACACCCTAACCCTCACCCTCACCCGAACACTCACCCTAACCCTCAACCTCACCCTCACACTCACGCTAACCCTAAACCTCACCCTCACCGTAAACATCACCCACACCCTAAACATCACCCTAAAACTAACCCTAATCCTCACCCTAACCCTCATACTCAACCTCAACCTCATCCTAACCATAACCCAAAACCTAAACCTCATCCTAACCCTAACCCTCACACTAAACCTTACCCTCATCGTCACCCTAACCCTAACCATATCCCTAAACCTAACCCACCCCCTCACCCTCTCCCTCAACCTCAGCCTAACCCTAACCCTAACCCTAATCCTAATCCTAACCGTACCCCTCACTTTCACTCTCATCCTAAACCTAACCCTAATCCTAAACTTAACCCTCAGCATAACCCTAAAAATAACCCTAACCCTAATCCAAAACCTTACCCTAACCCTCACCCAAACACTAATCCTAACCCTCACACTAAACCTAAACCTAACCCTGACCCTCATCCTAACCCTAAAACTACCCAGAACCATCACCCTAACCCTGATCCTAACCCTAACCCTCACCCTAAACCTGAGTCTGACCCTGATGCTAACCCTCACCCTAAACCTAACCCTACCACTCAGACTAAGCCAAACCCTAAACCTAACCCTAAATCTAATACTCACCCTAAACCTCACCCTAACCCTCACCCTTACCCAATCCTTAAAACTAACCCTCACCCTCACCCTAACCCTAACCCTCACCCTAACCCTCACCCTATCCATAAACCGAACCCTAACCTGCAACTTAACCTTAAACCTCACACTAACCCTCACCCTAACCCTCACCCTGAACCTAACCCTGAACCTAACCCTCACCCTAACCCTAACCCTGACCTTAAACCTCACCCTAACCCTAACCCTAAACCTAATCCTCAACATCCGCCTAACCCTAACCCTAACACTAACCCTAACCCTCGCTCTAAACCTCACCCTTACCCTTACCTTAACCCTAACCCTCATGCTAAACCTAAACCTAACCCTCAACCTAACCCTCACCCTAGCCCTTACCCTAAGCCTAAACCTAACCCTAACCCTCACCCTAACCCTCACACAAACCCTCACCCACACCCTAACCCTAACCCTAATAATAACCATAAACTTCACTCTAACCCTAAACCTCAACCTCAACCTAAACCTCACCCGAACACTATACCCTAACCTTTAAACTCAACCTCACCCTAAACATCACCCTAACCCTAACCCTCACTCTAAACTTCAGCCTAAACCTCACCCTCAACCTCACCCTAATCCTAACCCTAAACCTAAAACTAATCCTAAAACTAAATCTCACCCTCGCCCTAATGTTAACCATAACCCTAACCCAAACTTTATCCCTCACCATCACCCTAGCCCTCACTCTTAACCTAACCCTAACTCTCACCCTAACACTCAACCTAACCCTTATCCTCACTCTAACCCTAACCCTCACCCTAACACTAAACCTTAACCTAACCCTTACCGTTTTGCTCACACTAACCCCAACCGTAACCCTAACCCTCACACTAACACTAACTCTCACCCTAACCCTACCCTCACCCTAACCCTACACCTAACCCTAAACCTAACCCTAATCCTCACTCTAACCCTAAACATCACCCTAAGCCTAACACTAAACCTAAACCTCACCCTAACCCTTACCCTCACCCTAGCCCTGATTTTTACCTAACCCTAACCCTCAGACTGAATCTAACCCTCACACTAACCCTAACCCTAACCCTCAACCTAACCCTCACCCTAACACTCAGGCTAACCCTAACCCTCACTCTCACCCTAACCCTCAACCTAACCCTTACTCTCACCCTAACACAACCTTAACCCTCACACTCACCCTCACCCTCACCCTAAGACTAACCCTAACACTAACCCTAATCCTAACCCTAACTCTCACCTCCACCCTCAACCGAACCCTAATCCTATCCCTATACCTAATCCTCACCCTCAACCTCAATCTCACCCTAACCCTCAGCCTCACCCTCAACGGAACTCTAACCCTAACCCTAACCCTCACCCTAACCCTTACCATAAACCTAACCTTAACCCTAACCCTCGCCTTTACCCTCACCCTAACCAAAATGCTACCCCTAACCTTCACCCTCACCCTCACCCTCACCCTAACCCTCACACTAACTCTAACCCTCACCCTAAACAAAAACCTACCCCTCACCCTAACCCTCAACCTAACCATAAACCTATTCCTAACTCTCACACTACCCCTCACCCTAACCCTAAACCTAAACCTCAACCTCACCCTAACCCTCACACTAAACTTTACCCTCACCATAAACCTAACCCTAACCCTAACCCTAAAACGATCCCTAACCCCCACCCTAACTGTAACCCTACCCCTCACCCTAACACTCATCCTAATTCTCTACCCTAACCCTAACCCTCACGCTAACACTAACGCTAACCATAACCATCAACCTAACCCAAACCCTCATCCTCACCCTCACACTCATCCTAAGTCTACCCCTAACCCTAACCCTATTCCTTACCCTAACCCTATCCCTAATCCTAAACCTAACCCTCACCGTCACACTCACCCTGACCCTAACTCTACCCCTTGCCCAATCCTAACCCTCACCCTAACTCTAACCCTCTATGAAACCTAACCCTCACCCTCACACTCACCCTAACGCTAAGCCTCACCCTCAACCTAAATTTAAACCTAACCCTAACCCTCACACTAATCATCACCCTAACCCTAAGGCTAACCCTAACCCTAACCCTCACCCTAAACTTCAGCCTAACCCTAACACTCACCCTAACCCTAACACTCATACTAATCCTAAGCCTAAACCTAACAATAACCCTAAACTTCACACTAAGCCTCACCCTCACCCTAAACCTCTCCCTAACCATTTACCCTACCCCTCAGCCTAACACTCATCCTAACTCTAACCCTAAACCTAACCCTCATCCTAACCCAAACCCTCACCCATATCCCTAACCCTAACCCTCAGTCTATACCTAACCCTAACCCTAACCCTAATCCTAACCCTAACCCTAATCCTAATCCTAACCCTCACCCTCACCCTCACCGTAAATCTAACCCTTACCCAACCTTAACCCTCACCGTAACTCTAACCCTCCACGAACCCTAAACCTCACCCTCACAATCAGCCTAACCCTAACACTAACCCTAACCCTCACCCTCACCCCAACCTTAAACCTAACCCTAAACCTCACCGTAACCCTCACCCTAACCCTAAGGCTAACACTAAAACTCACCTTCACCCTAAACCTCACCCTAACCCTTACACTCACCCTAACCCTAACCCTAACCCTAACACTCACACTAATGCTAACACTAAACCTAACCCTAAACCTAAACTTCACCCTTTCCCTCACCGTAACCCTAACCCTACCACTCAATCTACACCTAAACCTAACCCTAAACCTAACCCTAATCCTCACACTAACCCTAAAACTCACCCTAACACTAACCCTAACCCGCACCCGAACCCTAACCCTTATCCTCACCCTAACCCTAAACTTAACCCTAACCCTAACCCTCACACTAAAGCTAACCCTCACCTTAAACCTAACCCCAACCCTTAGCCAAACCCTCAGCCTACCACTCAGGCTAACCGTAACCCTCACTCTTAGCCTAACCCTCAGCCTAACACTTACTCTCACCCTAAACCTCACCCTCACCTTCCCCCTCCCCCTCCCCCTCAGCCTAACCCTAACCCTAACCCTAATCCTCACCAAAAAGCTCACCCTCACTCTCAGCCGAATCCTGACCCTAACCCTAATCCTAACCCTAAAGCTCACCCTCACCCTCACACTAACCCTTAACCTAACCCTAACGATAACCCTCACCCTAAACCTCACACTCACCCTAAACCTCAGCCTTACCCTCACCTGCACGCTAAACCTAACCATAACCCTCAAGCTAACCCTAAGCCTCACACTAACCCTAACCCTAAACCTAACCCTTACCCTTACCCTTACCCTTACCCTAACCTTAAACCTAACCCTCAACCTAACCCTCACCCTAAGCGAAATTCTAACCCTAAACCTGACCCTCACCCTAAACCTCACCCTAACACTTACCCTCAACTTAACCATAACATTAACCCTAACCATCACCCTCAGACTAAAACTAACCCTCAACCTAACCCTAAGCCTACCCCTCTGCCTAACACTCACCCTAACCGTAACCCTACCACTAATTCTCACCCTATCCCTAACCATAAACCTAACCCTCACCCGAACCCTAACCTCACCCTATCTCTAACCCTAAGCCTAACCCTCACCCTAACACTCACCCTCACCCTAAACATCACCCTAACCCTAATCCTCACCAGAAACCTAATCCTAACCCTCACACTAACCCAACCCCTCACCCTAAACATAACCCTACCCCTCACCCTAACACTCAACTTAACCCTAACCCTAACCCTAACCTTATCCCTCACCCTAATCCTAACCCTAACTCTAACCCTCACCCTAACCCAAACCCTCACCCTCACCCTCACCCTCACCCTCAGACTAACCCTAACCCTAATTCTAATCCAAACCATAACCCTAACCCTACAACTAAAGCTAACCTTCACCCTCACCCTCACCCTAACTCTAACCCTTGCCCAACCCTAAGCCTCACCGTAACCCTAAAACTCACCGTACCCTAACCCTCACACTCACAGTCACCCTAACCCTAACCCTAACCCTTACCCTCACCCTAACCCTAAACCTAACCCTAACCCTCACAATAACCTTAAGGATAACCCTAAACCTCACCATGACCAAAAACCTCACCCTAACCCTTACACTCACCCTAACCCTAACCCTAACCCTTATCCTTAACTTCACCCTAGCCCAAACCCCAACCCTAACCCTAACCCTCACACTCAACCTAACCGGAACCATAACCCTAATCCACACCTTAACCCTCACCCTCACCCTAGAACTCAACCTTACCCTAAATATAACCCTCACCCTAACCCTCAACCTAACAGTTATCCTCAATCTAACCCTTACACTCACCTTAACCCTAACTCAAAACCTAACCCTAACCCTCACACTAACCCCAACCCTAACTCTAACCCTCAACCTCACCCTAACCCTCACCGTCACCCTAACCCTCACCCTAACCCTAACTGTCACCCACACCCTAACTCTCACCCGAACACTCACCCTAATCCTAAACCGCAACGTCACCCTAAACATCACCCTAAACCTAAGCCTTTCCCTAACCCTTAACCTAACCCTCCCGCTAACCCTCACCCTCACGCTAAGCCTAACCCTAAAACAAACACTAATCCTAAACCTAAATCTCACCCTTAAGCTAACGCTAACCCTAACCCTAACCCAAACCTTAACCCTCAACCTCACCATAGACTTCACCCTAACAGTAAACTGAACCCTAACCTTCACCCTAAACCTAAGCCTAACCCTCAGCCTAAACCACAACCTAAACTTTATCCTAACCCTAATCCTAACACTCACCCTAACCCTTACCCTCAACCTAACCCTATCCCCAACCCTAACCCTAACCCTCACACTAACCCTAACCCTCAACCTAACCCTACCCCTCACCCTATCCCTAAACCTAAATCTAACCCTAACCCTAATGCTCACACTAACTCTAAACCTCACCCTAACCCTAACCCTAAACCTAAACCTAAACCTCACCCTTATCCTTACCTTCATCCTAACCCTAAGCTTAACCTAACCCAAACACTCTGATTAAATCTAACCCTCAAACTAACCCTAACCCTAACCCTTAGCCTAACCCTCATCCTAACAATCAGGCTAACCCTAAAACTCACCCTAACCCTAACCCTCACCCTAACACTTACTCTCACCCCAACCCTAACCCTAACCCTCACCCTCACCCTAAGCCTAACCTTAACCCTAACCTAATCCTAACCCTAACACTCACCTTCACCCTCACCCGAACCGTAATCCTATCCCAACACCTAACCCTCAGCCTCACCCTCACCCTCACCCTAACCCTATGCCTCAACCTAACCCTAAGCCTCCCCCTAACCCTAACCCTAACCCTCATCCTCACTTACCCTAATCCTATCCTTAATCCTAACCTCAACTTAACGCTCACCCTAACCAAAATACTAACCCTAAACATCACCCTCACCCTAACCCTCACACTTAACCCTAAACCTAACCCTAACCTTAACCCTCACCTTGACCCTAAACCACACCCTAAGCCTAAACCTAAACCTAACACTCACCCTCAACCTAAACCTCACCCTTACCCTTACAATCACCCTAACCATCAGTCTAACCCTAACCCTAACCCTAACCCTCACCCTAACGCTCACCCTAACCCTTGCCCTAACACTAAACCTAACCCTAACACTCACCTTAACCCTCACCCTCACCCTATCCCTAACCCTCAGCCTCACCCTAACCTTCACACTAACCCTTACCCTCACCTTAAACCTAACCCTAACCCTCACACTAACTCTAACCCTCACCCTCACCCTAACCGTCACCTTAAGCATTTCACTACCACTCATCCTAAAACTAACCCTAACCCTAACCCTAACCGTCACCCTAACTAACCCACACCCTCACCCTCACCCTCCTCACCACCCTCAGTCTAACCCTAACCCTAACCCTACCCCTAAACCTAATCCTAAACCTAACCCTCACCCTCACCCTCAACCTGACCCTAACTCTAACTCTTACCCAACCCTAACCCTCATGCTAAGTCTAACCCTCACCGAAACCTAAACCTCAACCTCACACTCACCCTAACCCTAAACCTAACCCTAACCCTCACCCTCACCCTAAACTTAAACCTAACCCTAACCCTCACCCTAACCCTCACCGTAACCCTCACCCTAACCCTAATGCTCATCCTCAACTTAAACCTGACCATAAACTTTACACTCACCGTAAACTTAAAGCTAACCCTGACACTCACACTAATACTAACCCTAACTCTTAACCTAATCCTAAACTTCACCCTAACCCTCAACCTAACCGTAACCCTACCCCTCATCCTAACCCTCTTCCTAACTCTAACCCTAAAACTAACCCTCACACTAACCCTAACCCTAAACCAAACCCTCACCCTAACCCTTACCCTTACCATAACCCTAACCTTAACCCTAACCCTAACCCTCAGACTAAACCTAACCCTCAACCTAAACCTAACCCTACCCCTCTGCCTAACCCTCACCCTAAACCTTACTCTAACACTCAGGCAAACCCTCACCCTCACCCTCACTCTAAATCTCATCCTAACCCTTAATCATACCCTAAACCTAGCCCTAACCCTAACCCTAACCCTCATACTAATCCTATCCCTAACCCTCACCCTCACCCTCACTCTAAAACTCACCCTAACCCTAACCTGAAACCTTACCCTAACACTAACCCTAACCCTAACCCTCACCCTCAACATAACCCTCACCATCACCATAAACCTCCCTCTCCCACTCACCCTAACCCACAGACTAACAATAACCCTAATCCTAATCTTAACCCTAATCCTCACTCTCACCCTCACCCTAAACCTAACCCTAACCCTAAACCTCGCCCTCACCCTCATCTTCACCCTAACCCTAACAATAACTCTAACACTAACCCTAACCCTAAACCTCACCCTAACCCTAACCATAAACCTAACCCTAACCCTCACCGTCACCCTAACCGTCACCCTAACCCTAACCGTCACCCACACCCGAACCCTCACCCTCACCTGAACACTCATCCTAACCCTAAAACTCAAGGTCACCCTGTACATCACCCTAACCCTAACCCTCACCCACAACATAACCCTCACCAACACCCTAAACCTCCCCGTCAACCTCACCCTAACCCTCAGCCTACCCTAAACCTAATCCTAATCCTAACCCTAAACCTAACCCTCACTCTCACCCTCACCCTAAACCTAACCCTAACCCTAAACTTCAATCTCACCCTCACCTTCACCCTAACCCTAACAATAACTCTAACCCTAACCCTAACCCTCACCCTAACCCTAACCCTAACCCTCACCCTCACCCTCACCTTAACCCTCACACCACATTAACCCTCACCCTAACCCTAACCGTCACCAACACCCTAACCCTGACCCTCACCCGAACACTCACACTAACCCTAAACCTCACCGTCACCCTAACATCACTCGAACCCTAACCCTCAACCTAACCCTAAACCTAACCCTCATTCTAAACTCTCACCCTCACCCTCACCCTCAAGCTAAGCCTAACCCTAAAGCAAACACTAATCCTAAAACTAAATCTCACCCTCACCCTAACCCTAAACCTAACCCCAACCCAAACCTTAACCCTCAACCTCACCCTAGATTTCAGCCTAACACTAACCCTAAGCCTAAACCCTAACCCTAATCCACAACCTAACCCTTATCCTCAACCTAACCCTAAACCTCACCCTAACCCTATACCCAACCCTAACCCTAACCCTCACACTAACCCTAACCCTCAACCTAACCCTACCCCTCACCCCAACCCTAACCCTAAACCTAACCCTAACCGTAATCCTCACACTAATTCTAAACCTCACCCTAAACCTAACTCTAAACCTAACCCTCACCCTAATCCTTACCCTCATCCTAACCCTAAACTTAACCTAACCTTAACCCTCAGATTTAATTTAACCCTCAAGCTAACCCTAAAACTAACCCTCAGCCTAACCCTCACCCTAACACTCAGGCTAAACCTAACCCTCACCCTAACCCTAACCCTAACCCTAACACTTACTCGCACCCTAACCCCAACCCTAACCCTTTCACTCTCACCCTAAGCCTAACCTTAACCCTAAACAAATCCTAACCCTAATACTCAACTTCATCCTCACCAGAACCGTACTTCTATGCCTACCCCTAACCCTCACCCTCACCCTCACTTTCACCCTAAACCTCAGCCTCACCCTCACCCTCACCCTAAACCTCACCCTAACCCTAAGCCTCACCCTAACCCTAAGCCTCACCCTAACCCTAACCCTAACCCTCACCCTCGCCCTTACCCTAATCCTATCCTTAACCCTAACCTCACCTTAACGCTCACCCTAACCAAAATGCTAACCCTAAACATCACTGTCACCCTAACCATCACACTTAACCCTAAACCTAACCCTAACCCTCACCCTAACATGAACCCTCACCTGACCCTAAATCACAGCCTAAGCCTAAACCTAAACCTAACACTCACCCTCACCCAAAACCTCACCCTTACCCTTACCTTCACCCTAACACTCACAATAACCCTAAAACTCACCCTAACGTTCACACTAACCCTCACCCTAACACTAAACCTAACCCTAACCCTCACCTTAACCCTCACCTTCACCTTAACCCTAACCCTCACCCTCACACTAACCCTCACACTAACCCTTACACTCACCCTAAACCTAACCCTAAACCTAACCCTCACCCTCACCCTAACCGTCACCTTAAGCGTATTTGTACCCCTCACCCTAACACTGGTCCTAAAACTAACCCTAACCCTAAGCCTCACGCTAAGCCTAACTCTAAACCTAAACCTCACCCTAACCCATACCTCACCTTCACCACCATCCTCATCCTCAGTCTAATCCTAACACTAACCCTAACCCTACACATAATCCCAAATCTTAACCTCACCCTCACGCTCACTCTGACCCTAACTCTAACCCTTACCCAACCCTAACCCTCATGCTAAGTCTAATCTGCACTGAAACCTAAACCTAAACCTCACACTCACCCTAACCCTAAACCTAACCCTAACCCTCACCCTCACCCTAAACTTAAACCTAAACCTAACCTTCACCCTAACCATCACGCTAAACCTAACCCTCACCCTCACCCTAAACCTCACCCAAACCCTTAAACACACCCTAACCCTAAAGCTAACCCAAACACTCACACTAACACTAACCCTAACCCTAACCCTAACCCTAAACTTCACCCTAACCCTCAACGTAATCCTAACCCTCAACCTAACCGAAACCCTACCCCTCATCCTAACACTAACCCTAACCCTAACCCTCACGTTAACCCTAACCCTAACCCTAAACCTCACCCTAAGCCTTACACTCGACATAACCCTAACCTTAACCCTAACCATAACCCTCAGATTAAACCTAACATTCGCCCTAAACCTAACCCTACCCCTCAGCCTAACCCTCACCCTAATCCTCACCCTAACATTCAGGCAAACCCTAACCCTCACCCTCACCCTAAACCTCATCCTTTCCCTTAACCTCACCCTAACCCTAGCCCTAACCCTAACCTTAACCCTCACACTAATCCTATCCCTAACCCTCACCCTCACCCTCACTCTAAACCTCACCCTCACCCTAACCCTAACCCTTACCCTAACGCTAACCCTCACCCTAACCCTCACCCTCAACATAACCCTCACCAACACCCTAACCCTCACCCTCACCCTCACCTTAACCCTCAGCCTAACCTTAAACCTAATCCTAATCCTTACCCTAACTCTCACTCTCACCCTCACCCTAAACCTAACCCTAAACCTAACCCTCACCCTTACCCTCACCTTCACCCAAACCCTAACAATAACTCTAACCCTAACCCTAACCATCACCCTAACCCTAACCCTAACCCTAACCCTCCCCTTCACCCTCACCTTCAGCCTAAACCTAACCCTAATAGTAATCCTAATCCTAACCCTAACCCTCACTCTCACCCTCACCCTAAACCTAACCGTAACCCTACCTCTCAGCATAACACTCACCCTAACCCTAACCTTAACTCTAATTGTCACCCTATCCCTAACCCAAACCCTAAACCTCTCCCTCACCCTCGCACTCACCCTAACCTTATCCCTAAACATAACCCTCATTCTAAACCTAACACTTACCCTAATCCTAACCCTAAACCCTAACCCTAAACCTCACCCTAACAAGAACCTTAACCCTAACCCTGTACTGATTACATCTTTGACAGCTACACTCTATTCAACCTGAGGAGTAAGCTGAACCTGTACTTATGGTACTCTGTGAAAGTTTGGAGAACTACACCTCAGTTGTTTGGGACGCGACAACTGTCCATCCAGGAATATGGACGGCACTAGCTATGTCGGGCTCTAATTAGTCCACCGTTGTGTTCAGCTGAATGACTTCTGCTGGAAACACTCAGAAGGAGGTTCTGAGTTATTGTAAGATTGGTGCATTTCACTCCTTTTCCAGGCTTCTTAGGAAGAATTTCAGATTCTGCCTGATGGCAGGCCTCCAGGTATTCCTGGTGAACATCTAATTGTAAAGTCTAACCCTAATCCTAACCCTAACGCTGATCCTAACCCTAACCCTAATCCTAACCCTCACCCTAATCCTAACTCTCCCCCTCACTCTAACCCTAACCCTAACTCTAACCCTAATCCTCACACTAACACTCAAGTTAAACCTAAACCTCACTCTCACCCTAACCCTCACCCTAAACCTGACCCTCACACTAAACCTAGCCCTCACCCTCACTCTAACCCTAAAGCTAACCCTAATCCAAACTCTCATCCTAACACTCACCCTAACACTCACGCTAACCCTAACCCTATCTCTCACCCTACCCCTCACACTAACCCTTACCCTCACCCTAACCCTATCCGTAATCCTAACCCTCACACTAAACCTAACCCTCACCCTAAACCTAACCCTACCCCTCAACCTAACCCTACCCCTAACCCTCTCCCTAACCCTAAGCCTAATCCTAATACTCACCCCCACACTAGCTCTCTCCCTAACATTAATCCTAACCCTAACCCTCACCCTAACCCCAAACCTCACCCTAACCCTAAACCTCACCCTCAACCTAAACCTTACCCTAACCCTAACCTTAATATTAACCCTAACCCTCACCCTAAACCTAACCCTAAACTTAAACGTAACCCTAACCCTAACCATAAACCTCACCCTCACTCTAAACATCAACCTAACCCTTACCCTCACACTCACCCTAACCCTCAAACAAAGCCTAACCATCACCCTAAACCTAAACCTAACCCTCACCCTCAACCTAAAGATCACCTTCAGCCTAATCCTAACCCTAACCCTAATCCTAACACTAACCCTCACCCTCATCCTCCACCTCACCCTAACCGTAACCATAACCCTAATCCTCACCCTCACACTCACCCTCACTTTCACCTTAACCCTCAGCCTCACCCTCACCCTCGCCCTAAACAAAAGCCTAACCCTACACCTCAACCTAACCCTCAATGTAACCCTTAACCTAACCCTAACCCTCACCCTAACCCTAACCCTCAGCCTCAGCCTAACCCTCACCATCACCCTAACCCTCACCCTAACCCTAAAACTCACCCACACCCTAAACCTCACCCTCACCCTAATCATAACCCTAACCCTAACCCTGACCCTAACCCAAACCCACACCCTCACCTGCACCCTCACCCTCAGCCTAACCATAACCCTTACCTGAATCCTAACCTTAACCCTCACCCTCACCCTCACCCTAAACCGAACACTAACCCTAAATATCACACTCACCCTCACCATAATCCTAAAACTAACCCTAACACTCACCCTAATCCTGACCCTCACCCTAAACCTAACCTTCACCCAAAAGTTTACCCTAATCCTAACCCTTACACTCAACCTCACCCTCACTCTAACCCTAACACTAACCCTAACTCTCACACTCACCCTCACCATAATCCTAAACCTAACCCTAACCCAAACCCTAAACCTAACCTTCACCCTAACCCTAAATATCACCCTCACCCTCCCCATAATCCTAAACCTAACCCTAAACCTAACCCTAACCCTCACCCTAACCCTTACCCTCATCCTAAGTCTAAACCTAACCCTAACCCTACCCCTCACACTAACCCTCACCCTAACCCTTTCACTCAGCCTAACCCTAACCCTAATGCTATCCCTTATACTAACCATAACCCTCACCCTCACCCTCACACTAACATTATCCCTAAACCTCCCCCTCCCCCTCAGTGTAACCCTAACCCTAATCCTAACCCTAAACCTCCCTCTCACCCTCACCCTAAGTTTAACCCTAACCCTAAACCTCCCCCTCCCCCTCCCCCTCAGCTTCACCCTAACCCTAACAATAAACCTAACTTTAACAATAACCCTCACCCTCACCCTCAGCCTAAAGCTAATCCTAATCCTAATCCTAAAACGAACCTTAACCCTACCCATCACCCTAACGCTCACCCGAACCTAAACCCTTACCCTAATCCTCACCCCATCCCTAAACCTAACTGAAAGCCTCACCCTCACCCTAGCTCTCCCCCTAAACCTAACCCTAACCCTAACCCTAACCCTAACACTCACCCTCACCCCAACACTCACCCTAACCTCACCCTAAACCTGACCTTAACCATAACCCTCACCCTAACCATCACCCTAACCCTAAACCTAACCCTCACCCTCACTCTCACCCTAAACCTTACCCTCACCCTAAGCTACATCCTAACCTTAAACCTAACCCTCAACATCACCCTAACCCTAACCCTAACACAAACCCAAAACTTCACCCTCAGACTAAACCTAACCCTAACCCGAACCCTCACCCTCAAGCTAACCCTCACCCTCACCCAAAACATCACCCTAAACCCAACCCTCACTCTAAACCTAAACCTTACCCTCACCCTAACCGTAACCCTCCCTCTAACCCTCAAACTCAACCTAATCCTCACCCTAACCATAACGCTATCCCTTACCTAACCCAAACCCTAACCCTCACCCTAACTCTCACCCTCAACATAGCCCTCACACTCACCCTAACCCTAACCATAACCTTCACCCTCATACTCACCCAAACCGTCAGCCTAACCCTAACACAAACCTAATCATAACCCAAAATTTCACCCTCACCTTTATCCTAACCCTAAACCTAACCCTAACCCTAACCCTCAATCTAACACTAATTCTCACCCTAAAACTAACCCTAACCCTAACCATTACCCTAAACCTCACCCTAACCCGCACTGTAAACTTAAACCTCATCCTCATACTTACACTCACCCTAACCCTTACCCTCACCTAAACCTAACCCTAAACCTAACCCTCACCCAACCCTAACCCTACCACTCACCCTAAACCTCATCCTAACCCTAACCTTAACCCTAGTACTCACCCTAATACTAACCCTAAACATAACCCTCACCCTCATCCTAACCCGCACCCTCACAGTAACCCTCAACCTCACCCTAAACCTAACCCTAATCCTAACCCTAACCCTCACCTTAAACATCACAATAATCCTCAACCGAATCCTAACCCTCACCCTCAACCTAATGCTCACGCTAACCTTTACCATCACGCTAAGCCTAACCCTAAACCTAACACTTACCCTCACCCTAACCCTCACCCTAAACCTACTGCTCAGCCTAACACTACCCTAACCCTATTGCTCACCCTCAAACTCACTCTAAACCTTACCCTAGCCTGTACCCTAACTCTCACCCTAACCCTCACCCTAAAACTTATCGTCACCCTAACCCTAACTCTCACACTAACCCTAACCCTAAACCTCACCCTAAACCTCAATCAAACACAAACCCTAACCCTAACCCTCACCCTAACCTTCACCCTCACCCTTACCCTCAAACTAAACCTCACCCTAACCCAATACCTAAACCTAACACTCACCCTAACAATCACCCTCACCCTAACCCTAACCCTAACCCTAAACATCACTCTAACCCTCACCCTAACCCTAACCCTAATCCTAACCCTATTCCTCAACCTCACATTCACCCGAATTCTCACCCCAAACATAAACTTAACCCTCACCCTCACTCTAAACCTAACTCTAACTCTCACCATAACCCTAACACTCACCCTAAACCTAATCGTAACCTTCACCCTCAAACTAACTCTAAACCTCACCCTAACCCTCAACCAATCCCTAACTCTAACCCTAACGCTCAAACTCACCCTAAACTTAACCATAACCCTTGCGCTCACCCTAACCCTAACCATAATCCTAACCCTCACACTAATCCTAAACCTCACCCTAACCCTAACCCTGACCCTAACCCTAACTCTAACCCTCAACCTCACCCTAACTCTAAACCTCACCCTAACCCTCAACCTAACCCTAACTCTAACCCTAACTCTCAACCTCAGCCTAACCCTAACCCTAACCCTTATGCTCAACCTAACCTTAAAAGTAACCCTAACCCTCACACTAATCCTAACCCTCACCCTAACCCTAAACATACACCTCACTCTAACCCTCATCCTAGCACTAATACTAACCCTCACCATCACCCTAACCCTAACAATTACCCTCACCCTGACTCTAACACTATCCGTCACCCTAAAGCTCACCCTTTTCCTAACTCTCACCCATAACCCTACACTCACCCTCAGCCAAAACCTTACTCTATCCCTAACACTAACCTTAACTCTCACCCTCAACCTTACCTTCACCCTAACCCTAACCCTCAGCCTCACACTATCCCTCACCCTCACACTAAACCTCACCCTAACTCTAATCCTCGCCCTAATCCTAAATCTAAACCTCACCCTAAAGCAAACCCTCACCCTAAAGTTCACCCACACTCTATTCCTCACCCTAACCCTAACACTAAACTTCACCCTAAACCTAATCCTAACACTTAACCTAACCCTAACCCTCACCGTCACCCTCACCCTAAGCCTAACACAAACCCTCACCCTAATCCTAAACCTAACCCTCACCCTCGCCCTAAACCTAACCCTAACCGTTACCCTAACCCTCACCCTCACCCTGACCCTAATCCTAACCGTAACCCTAACCTTAGCTTTCAAACCAACCCTAAACCTAATCCTCACCCTAACCCTCATCCTAACCCTAACCTGAACCCTAACTCTAACCTTCACCCTAGACCTCACCCTAACCTTAAACCTAATCCTAAACCAAATCCTCACCATAACCATAACCCTCACCCACAACCTTACCCTCATCTTCACTCGAAATCTCACCCCCACCCTAACACTCAGCCTCACACTAACCATCACCCTAACCCTAACTGTCAGCCTAACCCTAACCCTAACACTCACCCCAAACAAAAAGCTCACCCTAACCCTCATCCTAATCCTAACAATAACCTTAAACCTCACCCACAACCTAAACCTCATCCTAACCCTTACACTCAACCTAACCCTCACACTAACCCTAAACCTTACCCTCACCTTCACCCTCACCCTAACCCTAAACCTAAACTTAACCCTAACCCTAACCCTAACTCTAACCAGCACCCTAACGCTAAACCTAACCCTAACTCTCATCCTCACCCTAACCTTCACACTAACCCTTACCCTCACCCTAACCCTCACACTAACCCTAACTCTAACCCTAACCCTAACCCTCACACTAACCCTAACCCTAAACCTAACCCTAAACATCACCCTAACCCTCACCCTTACATTCACCCTAACCCTCACCCTCATCCTAACCCTCACCCTAAACCTTACCCTCACCCTAAGCCTAACCCTAAACCTAACCTTCACACTAACCCTAACCCTCACGGTACCCCTAATCCTAACCCTGACCCTAACCCTCATCCTGACACTAATCCTACCCTAAATTTCATCCTGACCCTAACCCTCACCCTCACCCTTAACCTCACCGTCACTCTAACCCTGACCCTAAACCTAACCCTCACCCACACACTAATTCTCAACCACACCCTCACCCAAAACCTCACCCTTAACCTAGCCCTCACTGTTACCTTAACCCTAAACCTTACCTAATCGAAACCCTAACCCTCACCCTCACAATCACCCTAACTCTAACCCTCTCCCTCAAACTAACACTTACCCTCACCCTAACCCTAACGCTAAACCTAACCCTCACCTTCATCCTCACCCTCATGGTCACCTTCAACCTAACCCTAACCCTCACCCTCACCCTAACATTTACCCTCAGCCTAACCCTCACCCTCACCGGAATCCTCATCTCAGGGTAACACTCACCCTCACCCAAAACATCACACTAACCCTAAGCGACACTCTAGCCCTAACCCTAAACCTCACCCTAAACCTAACCCTGCCTCTAACCCTCAAACTCACCCTAATCCTCACCCTAACCATAACACTAACCCTTACCTTACCCAAACCCTCACCCTCACCCTAACCCTCAACCTAACCCTAACTCTCAAACTAACTCTAACCTTAACCCTCTCACCCTAAACCTAACCCTAAACCTCACCCTCACCCAAACCCTCACCCTAACCCTAACACTAACCCTAACCCTCACCCTCAACCTAAACCTAACTCTAAACCTTAAAGTCAACCAAATCCTCACACAAAACCTAACCCTAACCCACACGCTAACCCTAACCCTCACGCACACCCAAACCCTCAACCTGACCCTCACCCTCACCCAAAACATAACGCTAACCCTAACCCTCACCCTAAACATAACCCTAACCCTGTCCCTAAACTAACCCTCCCTCTAACCCTCAAATTCAACCTAATCCTCACGCTAAACATAACCCTAACCCTTACCTAACCAAAACTGTCACCCTCAACCTCACTCTAACCCTAACCCTCACCCTCACCGTAGCCCTCAGCCTAAACCTAACCCTAAATCTAACTCTCACGCTCACAATCACCCTCACCCTCAGACTATCCCTAGCCCTAAACCTAATCCTAACCCTAAACTTCACACTGGACCTCACCCTCACCCTAACCCTAACCCTAACCCCAACCCTCACCCTAACCCTTAGCCTAAACCTAACCCTAATCTTAACCCTCACCCAAAACCTAAACCTAACCATCACCCTAACCCTAATCTTCACCCTAACCTTACACTCACCCTAACCCTCATCCTAAACCTATCCCTAACACTAACCCTAACCCTCACCCTAACCCTTATCCTAACCTTAAACATCAACCTAATCCTAATCCTTACCTCATCTTAACCCTCAACCTAACCCTTAATCTCACCCTTACTCTAACCCTAAACTTAACCCTCACCCTCACCCTAACCCTATCTCTAACTCTCACCTTAACCCTAAACCTCATCCTAAATCTAAACCTAACCCTCACCCTCACCCTAAGTCTAAACCTCACCCAAACCCGAACACTAACGCTAAACCTCACCCTCACCCTAACCTTCACCTTAACAATTACCCTCACCCTAACCCTCACACTAACCCTAATTCTAACTCTAAACCTAACCCTCACACTAACCCTAACCCTTAATATCACCCTAACCTTCACCCTCACCCTAACCCTAAACCTCATCCTTCTCCTAACCCTCACCTAACCCTTACCCTCCCCATAACCCTAATCCTAATGCAAACGCTCACCTTCACCCTCATCCGAACCCTAACCCTATCCCTATCCCTAACCCTCAACCTCACCCTCACTCTCACCCTAACCCTCATCCTCATCCTCAGCCTCACCCTTACACTAACCCTAGTACTAACCCTCACCCTAACCCTAAGCCTCAGACTAACCCTAAACCTAACGCTCACCTTCACCCTTCCTCTAACCAAACCTTAACCCTTACCCTCACCCTAACCCTCACCCTCACCCAAACACTAACCATAACCCTAACACTCACACTAACCCTAACCCTCACCCTAACCATAACCCTACCCCTCACCGTAACCCTCACCCTGACCCTAACACTCACCTTAACCCTAACACTCACCATGACCCTTACACTCACCCTAACCCTAAACCTCAATATGACCCTAACCCTCACCCTTCCCCTTACCTGCACCCTAACACTCACACTAACACTATCCCTAACCCTAAATTTCACCCTAACCCTAAACCTAACCCTAACCCTCACCCTAAACCTCACCCTAACTCTAACCCTAAAATTCACCCTCACCCTAACCCTCAAACTAAACTTTAACTAACCCTAACACTCATCTTATCCCTAATCCTAGCCCTATCCCTAAACCTAACCCTCATCCTCACCCTCACCTTAGCCCAAACCCTAACCCTAACCCTAAACCTAAAACTAACCCTCACCATAACCTTAACCCTCACCCTGACCCTAAACCTCAACCTAACCCTAACCCAAAACCTAATCCTCACCCTACTTCTTAGCCTACCCCACACCCTAACCCTCACACTACCCCTAATTCTAACCCTCACCACAAACTTAACCCTAACCCTCACCCTAACCCTCACACTTACAGAAATGCTAACCCTAACGCTCAGCCTCAACCTAACCCTCACCCTCACCCTTACGCTAAACCTAACCCTAACCCTCACACTAACCCTAACCCTCACCCTAACCTTAACCCTAACCCTCAGCCTACACCTCACTCTAAACCTCACCTTCACCATAACCCTAACCATAACCATAAACCCAACCCTAAAACTCACCCTCACACTAAATCTCAACGTCACACGAACCCTCACCGTAACCCTAACCATCACCCACACTCTAACCCTCACCCTCACATGAACACTCACCCTACATCTAATCCTAACCCTTACCCTAAAAATCACCCTAAACCTAACCCTCAACCTAACCCTGACACTAACTCTCACGCTAACCCTTACCCTCACCCTAATACTCACCCTCACCGTCATCCTCAGCCTAACCCTAAGCCTAACCATAAACCTCACTCTAACCCTAATCCTAACCCTAAACCTAACCCTAACCCTAACCCTAACCCTCAACCTCACCCTACCCGTAATCATAACACTCACACCAAACTTAAACCTCAACCTTACCCTCACCCTCACCCTAACCCTACCCCTAACCCTCACCCTCACCCTAATCCTCACTGTAACCCTTACCCTCACCCTCATCCTAACCCTCACACTAACCCTACCCCTAAACCTAACTCTAACCCTAATCCTCACACTAAAACTAAACCTCAAGCTAACACTAAACCTAACCTTAAACTTCACCCAAACACTTATCCTCACTCTAACCCTAATCTTAACCCTAAACTTATTCCTCAGACTAAACCTAATACTCACATTAAACCTAACCCTAACCCTCATCCTAACCATCAACCTAACCCTCAACCTAAAATTCAGGATAAAACTAACCCTCACTCTCACACTAACCCTCACCCTCACACTTACTCTCACCCTCACCATTAACCCTAACCCTCAACCTCAACCTCTCGCTCACTCTCAGCCTAAACCTAACCCTAACCCTAATCCTAACACTAACGCTCACCTTCACACTCACCCGAACCTTAAACCTATCCCTATCCCTAACTCTCACCCTCACCCTCATCCTAACCCTCAGCCCCACCCTAAGCCTCACCCTAAACCTAACCCTAACCCCAACCCTCCACTTAAACCAAAACCTCATGCTAACCGTAAACCTAACCCTAACCCTAAATTTAACCCCCACACTAACCTAACACTCACCCTAACCCTAACTCTAACACTCAGCCTAAAATTCACCCTAACCCTAACCCTAACCCTAAAACTCACCCTAACCCTAACCATAATCCTCACCCTCACACTCATCCTAAACCTAACCCTAACCCTAATCCTCACCCTCACGCTCAGCCTAACCCTAACCCTAACCCTAACTATAACCCTAACACTAACCCTAAACCTAAACCTAACTCTAACCCTCACACTAAAACTAAGCCTAACCGAACCCTCACCCTAAACCTCACCCTAACCCTAATCCTAACCCTAACCCTCACCCCAACCCTAACCCTAACCCTTACTCTCACCCTAACCCTAATCCTAACCCTAACCCTCACCCTAACCCTAACCCTCACCATAACACTAACCCTCACCCTCACCCTAACCCTCACCCTAACCCTAAACTTGACCATAAGTCTCAACCTAACTCTCAACCTAACCCTAACCCTCACCCTAAACCTCACACTAATTCTAACCCTAACCCTAACACTCATCCTCATCCTAACCATAACCCTAAACCTAACCCTAACCATCACCTAACCCTAATGCTAACCCTAAGACTTACCCTCGCCCTAAAACTCACCCTAACCCTTATCCTTACCCTCACACTAACCCTAACACTAACCCTCAAACTAATCCTCACCTTAACCCTAATACTAACCCTAAACCTAACCTTCCCTACCCCTACCCCTCACCCTAAACCTAACTCTAACCCTAACCATACCCTCAGCCTAACCCTAAACGTAACCCTCACCCTAATCCTCATAGTCACCCTAAACCTCACCCTAAACCTAACCCTATCCCACACCCTGACCCTCTACCTCACCTTGACCCTCACACTCACACTAACCCTCACCCTCACCTAAACATCACGCTAAACCTAACCCTAACCCTAAACCTCAACTTAACATTCACCCTAACACTCACACTAACCCTAAACCTCACTGTCACCATAATCCTCATCCTAAACCTTACCCTCAGCCTATCCCTCACGCTAAACCTCACCCTTACCCTAACGTTATGCCTAACCCTCAACCTCCTCCTCACCCTCACCCTAACCCTCATCCTCAACCTAACCCTAACACTACCCCTCACACTACCCCAGATCCTAACCCTCACCCTCACCCTAGACCTCACCCTAAACTTGACCCCCACCCTAACCCGCACCCTAACCCTCACCCTCAACCTAATCCACACTCTAACTCTAACTGAACCCTTACCTAACCGAAACCCTCACCATCACCCAAACCCCCACCCTAGCCCTCACCCTAAACATAACCCAAACTCTACACCTCATCCTCACCCTCCCTCTCCCCCTCACCTCAGCCTAACTCTAACCCTAACCATAATCCTAACCCTAAAACTCACCCTAACCCGAAACCTAACCATGACCCTCACCCTCACCCTTACCCTAACCCTCACCCTAACAGTAACCCTCACACTAACCATCACCGGAAACCTAAACTTAAACCTCTCCCATCCCCTAAACCTCACCTTAACCCTAACCTTAACCCTAACACTTACACTAAACCTAAACCTCACCCTAAACCTCACATTCACCCTCACCCTAACGCTAACACTCACTCTAACCCTCTCCCTAATCCTAACCATAGCTGTAACCCTAAGCCTAAGACTAACCCTAACAATAAGCCTCACGATAACGCTAACCCTAACCCTAAACATTACTCTCACCGGCACCCTAACCCTCACTCTCACCCTAACCCTCAGCCTAACCCTTACTCTCACCCTAAATTTAAGCCTAATCCTAAAACTTATACTAAACGTAAACCTCTCCCTAACCCTAACCCTAACACTCACCCTCACCCTCAACTTCACCCTAACCCTAACCCTAAACTTAACACTCACTCTAACCCTTTACCTAACACTAACCCTAAACCTAACCCTAACCCTAACCCTCACCCTCACCCTAAACCTATCCCTCACCCGCAACCTAACCCTCACCCTATCCCTAACACTAACCCTCACACTAACCCTAACCCTCACCCTAACCCTAACCCTACCCCTCACCCTAACCCTAAACTTAACCCTAACTCTAAACCTCACACTAACACTTAGCCTCACCCTAAGGCTAACCCTAACCCTAACCTTTACCTTCACTATAACCCTAACCTTAACCCTAACCCTAACCCTCAGACAAAACCCTACCCTCACCCTAAACCTAACGCTACCCCTCACCCTAAACGAAAGCCTCACCCTAACCCTAACCCTAACCCTCAACTTCACCCTTACCCTAACACTAACCTTTACCCTAACCCTCACCCTAACTGAAATGCTAACCCTAAACCTCACCCTCAATCTGACAGTCACCCTCACCCTTACCCTAAACCTAACCCTAACCCTCACACTAACCCTAACCCTCACCCTAACCTTAACCCTACCCCTCACCCTACACCTCATCCAAAACCTCACCTACACCCTAACCCTCACCTACACCCTAACCCTCACCCTTACCCTATCACTCACCCTAACCCTAAAACTAAACCTAACAATCAGCCTCACCCAAATCATCACCCTTACCCTTACCTTCACCCTAACCCTCACCTTTACCCTAACCCTAACCCTCACCCTCCCCCTAAACCAAAGCCTCATGCTAACCCTAAACATAACCCTAAACTTCACCTAATCCTCACTCTAACCCTAACCCTATTCCTCACTCTAACCCTAAACTTAACCCTAACCCTAATCCTCACACTAACACTAAGACTCACCCTAAGTCTAACCCTAACCCTAACCCTCACACTAACCTTTACCTTCACCATAACCCTAACATTAACCCTAATACTAACCCTCAGACTAAACCCAACACTCACACTAAACCTAACGCTACCCCACACCCTAAACCAAAGGCTCACGCTAACCCTAACCCTGAAGCTCAGCTTCACCCTTACCCTAACCCTAACCTTAAACCTAACTCTCACACTAACCCTCACCCTAAATGAAATGCTAACCCTAACACTCATCCTCACCCTAAACTGCACCCTCACCCTTACCCTATGACTAACCCTAACCGTCACACGAACCCTAACACTCACCCTAACCTTAACCCTACCCCTCAGCCAACACCTCACACTAACCCTCACTTTCATCCTAACCCTCAGCCTAACCCTAACCCTCACCCTAAACCTAACCCTCACCCTGACCCTAACCCTCACCCTAACCCAAAAACTAAACCTAACACTCAGCCTCACCCTAAACATCACCCTTACACTTACCTTCACCCTAAACCTCACCCTAACCCTAACCCTAACCCTAACCCTCAACCTAACCCTAAACGTAACCCAAACCCCCACCCTAACCCTCACCCTAAACCTAACCCTAACCCTCAACCTCACCAAAAACCTCACACTAAGACTTCCCCTCACCCTAACCCTAACCATAACCGAACGCTCACAGTATCCCTAACCCTCATCCTAACCGTAACCATAACCCTCACCCTAACATTTTTCCTAACCCTAACTCTAACCCTAACCCTCACGCTAACACTAAACCTAACGCTAACCCTCACCCTAACCTAAACACTCACCCTCACCCTCACCCTCACCCTCAGTCTAACCCTAACCCTAACGCTAATCCTAACCCTACCCCTAACTGTAACCTAAACCTAAACCTCACCCTCACCCTCAACCTAACTCTAACCCTTATCCAACCCTAAACCTCACCCTAACTCTAACGCTCACCGATCCCTAAGCCTCACACTCACACTTACCCTAAACCTAACGTTTACACTCAAACTAACCCTAAACCTAACCCTGACCCTTACATTCACATTAATCTTAACCCTAACCCTAACCCTAAACTTCACCCTAACCTTCACACTAAACCTAAGCCTACCCTCACCCTAACCCTAAACATAACCCTAACCGTAATAGTCACACTAACAATAAGCCTCACCCTAAGGCATACCGAACCCTAACACTAACCCTTACCCTCACCATAACCGTAACCTGAACCCTAACCCTAAACCTCAGACTAAACCTAACCCTCACCCTAAACCTAACCCTACCCCTAAACCTAAATCTCACCCTAATCCTCACCCTAACACTCAGGCAAACCCTAACCCTCACCCTCAACCTAAACCTCATCCTAACCCTTAACTTCACCCTAACGTAGCCCTAACCCTAACCCTAACCCTCACACTAATCCCATCCCTATCCCTTACCCTCACCCTCACTCTAAACCTCACCTTAACCCTAACCCTAACCCTTACCCTAACCCTAACCCTAACCCTAACCCTCACCCTCAACTTAATCCTCATCCTCATCATAAACCTTAACCTCAACTTAATCCTCACACAAACCCTAACCCTAACCCTCATCCTCACCCTAACCCTCACCCTCACTCGATCCCTCACCTCACAGTAACCCTCACCCTCAACCAAAACATCACCCTAACCCTAAAACTCAAACTAACCCTAACCCTAACCTTCACCCTAATCAGAACCCTCCCTCTAACACTTACCTAAAGCAAACCCTCACCCTCCCCCTCACTCTCATCCTAAACTTCGCCCCTACCATAGCCCTCAACCTAACCCTAAACCTAAAGCTAACCCTCATTCTCACACTCACCCTCACCCTCAGCCTATCCCTAACCCTAAACCTAATCCTAACCCTAAACTTCACCCTGACCCTCACCCTCACCCTAACCCTCACCCTAAACTTAACCCTCACCCTAACACTTACCCTAACACTAACCCTAAACCTACCCCTCACCCTAACCCTCACCCTAACCCTAAACCTAAACCTAAACCTCACCCTCACACTAACCCTCAAACTAACATTAATCCTAACCTTAAACATCACCCTAACCCTTAACTTAACCCTCATCCTAACCCTCACCCTAACCCTTACCCTCACCCTAACCCTAACCCTAAACCTAACCCTCACCCTACCCCTCACCCTAACCCTAAACCGAACCCTAAACCGAAACATAACCCTATCCCGAATCCTAACCTTAACCATCACCCTAACCCTAACCATCAAGCAAACCCTCACCCTAACCCAAATCCTAACATTAAACATCAACCAAACCCTAACCCTCACCCTCATCCTAAACCTCACCCTAACCCTTACTCTCATCCTAACTCTAACCCTAAACCTAAACCTCACCCTCACCCTAAACCTAACTCTAACTCTCACCCTAACCCAAACCCTCACCCTAAACCTATCCCTAACCCTCACCCTCACCGTAACTCTAAACATCACCATAACCCTCAACCTAACCCTAACTCTAACTCTAACACTCATCTTCACCCTAACCTAACCCTAACCCTTACGCTCACCCTAACCCTAACGGTATCCCTAACCCTCACACTATTCCTAAACCTCAACTTAACCCTAACCACACCCTTCACTCTAACCCTCACCCTAGCACTAATACTAACCCTAACCATCACACTAACCCTAACCCTAAAGCTCAACCACACTCTAACACTCCCTGTCACCCTAAACCTCACACTTACCCAAACACTCACATACAACCCAACCCTCACCCTCACCAAAACCTCACCCTATCCCTAACCCTAATCCTAACCCTCACCCTCAACCTCACCTTCACCCTAAACCTAACCCAAACCCTCACCCTCACCCTAACACTCACCCTCAGCCTAAACATCACCCTAACTCTAACCCTTACTCTAATCCTAAACCTAAACCTCACTCTAAAGCTAACCCTCACCCTAAACTTCACCCACACTCTAATCCTCACCCTAACCCTAACCCTAAATCTTACCCTAACTCTAATCCTCACCCTCAGCCTAAACCAAACCCTAACCCTATTCCTAACCCTAACTCTCACCCTCAACCTAAACCTAACTCTAACCGTTAACCTAACCCTCACCCTCATCCTCACCAAAACCCTAACCGTAACCCTAATCCTAACCCTCAAACTAACCGTAACCCTAACACTCACCATAACCCTCATCCTAACCCTAACCCGAAACCTAACCCTAACCCTCACCCAAGACTTCCCCCTAAACTTAACCCTAATCCTAACCCTCATCCTTACCCTTACCCTAAAAATTGCCCTCACCCTCATTCTAACCCTAACCCTCACACTAACCCGAAACTTCATCCTAACCCTAACGATAACCCTAATCCTACCCCTCACCCTAACCCTAACCCTAACCCTAACGCTAACCCTCAGCACTACCCTAAGCCTCACCCTCACGCTAAACTTCACTGTCACCCTAAGCCTCACCCTAACCCTAACCCTCAACCATACCTTAACCTTCATCTTCACCCTCACCTTCTACTTCACCCTAACCCTAACCCTAACCCTAACCCTAACACTCACCCTAACACTAACCCTCACCCTAAACTTAACCCTCACCCTAACCATAACACTCACCCTCATTCAAGCCCTCACCCTAAATCTTACCCTCACACTAACCCTATCTCTAAACCTAACCCTCACACTAACCCTAACCCTCACTGTAACCCTAACCCTAACCCTCACCCTAACCCTCATCCTGACACTAATCCTCACCCTAAACCTAACCCTAAACCTAAAACTCAGCCTCACCCTAACCCTCAACTTCACTCTAACCCTCACCCTAAACCTAACCCTCACCCACAACCTTACCCTCAACCTCACCCTCACCCTCACCCAAAACCTCACCCTTATCCTAGCACTCACCGTAACCCTAACAGTAAACCTTACCTAACCGAAACACTTACACTCACCCTCACCCTCACGCTAACCCTAACCCTCACCCTCACCCGCACACTCATGGTCACCCTCACCCTAACCCTAACCCTCAACCTCATTCTAACCCTTACCCTCAACCTAACCCTCATCCTCACCCGAACCCTCACCTCAGGGTAACCCTCACCCTCACTCAATACATCACCCTAAACCTAACCATCACCCTAACCCTAACCCTAAACCTCACCTTAAACCTAAACCTCCCTGTAACCCTTAATTTCACCCTAATCCTCACCATAACCATAACCCTAACCCTTACCTAACTGAAACCCTCTTCCTCACCCTCACCCTCAACTTAATCCTAACTCTCATCCTGAACCTAAACTGAACCCTAACTCTAACCCTAACCCTAAAACTAAACCTCACACTCACCAAAACCCTAACCCTAACCCTCATCCTAGCCCTCACCCTAACCCTAACACTAACCCTATCCCTTACCCTCAACCTAACCCTCACCCTAAACCTTAACCTCACCCTAATCCTCACACAAACCCTAACCCTACCCCTCATCCTCACCCAAACCCTAACCCTCTCTCTATGGCTAACCCTCCTTCTAACCCTCAAACTCACCATAATCCTCACCCTAAACATAACCCTAACACTTACCTAACCCAAACTCTCACCCTCACCCTCACCCTCAGAATAACCCTAACCCTAAAATTAATCCTAACCCTAAACTTCACCCTGACCCTCATCTTCACCCTAACCCTAACCCTCACCCTCACCCTAACCCTCACCCTAACACTTACCCTAACCCTAACAGTAAACCTAACCCTCACACTCACCCTAAACCTTACCCTCACCCTCACCGACATCCTAAACCTATCCCTAACACTAAACCTATCCCTCACCCTAACCTTAATCCTAAACTTAAACATCACCCTAACCCGAACACACATCATCCTAACCGTCAACCTAAACCTTACACTCACCCTAACTCTAACTCAAAACCTATCCCACACTCTCACCCTAACCCTAATTCGAACTCTCACCCTAAACCTAAACCCACCCTAAACCTAACCCTAACCCAAACCCTCACTCTAAGTCTAAACCTCACCCTAACCTTAACCCTAACCCTAAACCTCACCCTCACCCTAACCTTCACCATAACCCTTACCTCACACTAACCCTCACACTAAACCTAACTCTAAACCTAACCCTAACCCTAACCCTAACCCTAAACATCACCCTAACCCTCACCCTCACCCTAACCCACATCCTAACCCTCACCCTAACCCATACCATGAGCCTAACCCTAACCCTCATCCTGACCCTAATCCTCACCCTAAACCTAACCCTAACCCTAACCCTCACCCAAACCCTAACCCTCAACCTCACGCTCACTCTCAGCATAAACCTCACCCTTAACCTAACCCTTACTGTAACCCTAACCATAAACCTTACCTAACTGAAAACCTCACCCTCACGCTCACCCTCACCCTAACCATAACCCTCATCCTCACCCTAACACTTACTCTCACCCTAACCCTCAGGCTAACCCTAACATTCACCCTCACCCTCACCCTCACGGTGAGAGTTCACCCTAGCCCTAACCCTCACCCTCACCCTAACCCTTACCCTCACCCTAACCCTCACCCGAACCCTCACCTCATGGTAACCCTCACCTTCACCCATAACATCACCCTAACCCTAACTCTAACTCTCACTCTAACCCTAACCCTCCCTCTAAACCTAAAACTAACCCTAATCCTCACCCTAACCACAACCCTAATCCTTACCTAACCGAAACCCTCAGCCTCACCCTCAACCTAACCCTAACTCTCCTCCTAACCCTAACCTTAACCCTAACTCTCCCGCTAACGCTAACCCCAAACCTCACCCTCACCCAAACCCTAACCCTAACCGTAACCTTCACCCTAAACCTCACCCTAACCCTAAAAATGACCCTGACCCTCACCCTCACACTAACCCTCACCATAAACCTTAACCTCACCCTAATCCTCACAAAAACCTTAACCCTAACCCTCATCCTCACACTAACCCTCACTCTCACTCGAACCCTCACCTCATGGTTACCCTCACCCTCACCCAAAACATCCCCCTAAACCTTTCTCTCACCCTAACACTAACCCTAACACTCTCCCTAAACCTAACCCTCCCTCTAAACCTCAAACTCACCCTAACACTCACCCTCAACTTACCCTCACCCTAACACTAAACCTAACACTGTCCCTAACCCTTACCTTAAACATCACCCTAACCCTAACCCTCACTCTCATCCTAACCCTCAGCCTAAGAATTACCCTAACCCTAACCCTAACTGTAAACCTAACTCTCACCCTCACCTTAGCATTACGCTCACCCTAAACCTAACCATAACCCTACCCCTCACCCTAACCCTGATGCTAACACTAACCTTAAGAGTACTCCTCAACCTGACCCTAAATCTAACCCTAACCCTCACCCTCACCATAACACTCTAACCCTCACCCTACCCTAATCCTCAACGACATCCTAACCATCACCCTCACCCTCACCATAAACCTCATCCTCACAGTAGCCATCAGCGTAACCCTAACCCTAACCCTAACACTCACACTTATCCTAACCCTCACCCTAACCCTCACCTTCATCCTAACCCTCACAATAACCCTTACCTTCAACCTAAACCTAACCCTTAACCTAACCCTCACACTTACACTTACACTCAACCTAACCCTCACCCTCACCCTTTCCCTAACCCTAACCCTCACCCTAACCCTCAACCTAACCCTAACCCTCATCCTCACCCTAACCCTCACCCTAACCCTAACCCTAAACCTAACCCCCACCCTCACCCTACCCCTCACCCTTACCCTTACCCTCATAGTAACCATAACCCTAACCATAAACCTAACCCTCACCCTAGCCTAACCCTAACCCTAACCCTAAACCTAACCCTCACCCTCACCCTAACCCACAGCCTCACCCTAAACATCACACTAATTCTAACCCTCACCCTAATCCTAAACCGAAACCTCACCCTATTGCTAACCTTCACCCTAAACTTCACCCACACTCTAATATTCACCCTAACCCTAACCCTAAATTTAAACCTAAACCTAATCCTCACCCTCACCCTCACCCTCAGCTTAACCCAAACCCTAACCCTAGTCCTAACACTAACTCTCACCCTCTCCCTAAACCTAAACCTAACCGTTACCATAACCCTCATCCTCATCCTCATCCTAAAGCTAACCCCAAACCTAACCCTAACCCTCAAATTAACCTTAACCCTAAACCATACCCTAACCCTCATCCTAACACTAACACGATCCCTAACCCTAACTCTTACCCTAGACCTCACCCTAAACTTAACCCTAATCCTAACCCTCATCCTTACCATAACCCTCAGCCTAACAATTGCCCTCACCCTCACCCTAACCCTAACCCTCACACTAACCCGAAACTTCACCCTAGACCTCACGATAACCCTAATCCTATCTCTCACCCTCAACCTAACCCTAACCCTAATGCTAACCCTCACCCGTACCACAAGCCTCACCCTCACGCTAACCCTCACTGTCACCCTAACCCTAACCCTTACCCTAACCCTCACCCACACCATAACACTCATCTTCACCCTCACCTTCAACCTCACCCTAACCCTCACCCTAAACATCACCCTAACCCTCACCCTCACCCTCACCCTAACCCTAACCCTAAACCTAACCCTCACACTAACCATAACCCTCACACTAACCCGAACCCTTACACTCACCCAAACCCTCATCCTGTCGCTAATCCTCACCCTAAACCTAACCCTAAACCTAAAACCCTCACCGTCACTCAAACACTCACCCTCACCCTAACCCTCACCTACACCCTAACCCTCAGCCTCACCCTCACCCTCACTCAAAACTTCACCCTTAACCTAGCCTTCACCATAACCCTAAAGCTAAAACTTACCTAACCGAAACCCTCACCCTCACCCTAACCCTAACCCTAACACTTACCCTCACCCTAACCCTCACGCTAACCCTAACCCTCACCCTCACCCGCACCCTCACGGTCACCCTCACCTTAATTCTAACCCTCACCCTCACCCTAACCCTTACCAACCTAACCCTCAGCCTCACCCGAACCCGCAACTCAGGGTAACACTCACCCTCACCCAAAACATCACCCTAACCCTAACCGTCACCCTAACCCATACCTAAAACCTCACCCTAACCCTAACCCTCCCTCTAAGCCCTCAAACTCACTCTAATCCTCACCCTAACCATAACCCTAACCCCCCTCACCCTCAACCTAACCCTAACTCTCATCCTAACCCTAAACTTAACCCTAACTCTCACCCTAACCCTAAAACTAAACCTCACCCTCACCCAAAACCTAACTCTAACCCTCACCCTAAACATCACCCTTACCCTAAACCTCACCCTCAACCTAATGCTCACTCTAAACTTTAACCTCACCCTAATCCTCACACAAACCCTAACCCTAACCCTCATCCTCACCCTAACCCTCAACCTCACTCGAACCCTCACCTCACGGTAAACCTCACACTCACCCAAAACATCACCCTAAACCTAACCCTCACCCTAACCCTAACCCTAACCCTTTACCTAAGGCTATCCCTCCCTGTAACCCTCAAACTCACCCTAATACTCACCCTAAACATAACCCTAAAACTTACCTAACCCAAACTCTCACCCTGACCCTCTCACCCTAGCCCTCACTCTCATTGTAGCCCTCAACCTAACCCTAACCCTAACCCTAAACCTCACCCTCACACTCACCCTCACCCTCAGACTATCCCTAACTCTAAAAATAATCCTAACCCTAAACTTCACCCTGACCCTCACACTCACCCTAAACCTAACCTAACCCTAACCCTAACCATCATCCTCACCCTAACCTTCAGCCTAACCCTTACCCTCACCCTACTCCTCATCCTAAACCCATAACTAACACTAAGCCTAACCCTCTCCCTAACACTCACCGTAAACATAACCCTAACCTTAAGCATCACCCTAACCCTAACATTTACCTCATCCTAAACCTCCACCTAACCCTTACCCTCACCCTAACTCTAACATTAAACCTAACCCTCACCCTCAACCTAACCCTAACTCTAACTCTCACCTTAACCCTAACCCTCACCCTAAACCTAACCCTCCCAAACCCACACCCTAAGTCTAAACCTCACCATAACCCTAACCCCAAACCTCACCCTCACCCTAACTTTCACCCTCACCCTTACCCTCACCCTAACCCTCACACTAACCCAAACTCTACCATAACCCTAACCCTCACATTAAACCTAACCCTAACTCTAACGCTAAACATCAGCCTAACCCTCACCCTCACCCTAACCCTAAACCGCACCCTCAATCTAACCCTCACCCTAACCCATACCATAAACCTAACCCTAACCCTAACACTCTCCCTAAACCTCACCCGCCTTCTAACACTCAAACTCACCCTAGCCCTCACCCTAATCCTTATTCTTACCCTAGCCCTCACGCTAAGCCTAATCCTAACACTAACACTAACCCTAAACTTAAACATTACCCTAAACCTAACCCTCACCCTCAACCTAACCCTCAGCGTAAAAATTACCCTAACCCTAACCCTAAACGTCACTCTAACCCTCACCCTCACCTAACCCTTACCCTCACCGTAAACCTAACCCTAACCTTCACCCTCACCATCACCCTAAACCTCACCCTCATATTAGCCATCAGCCTCACCCTAACCCTAACCCTAACACTCACCCTAATCCTAAACCTAACCCTAACTCTCACCTTTATCCTAACCCTCACAATAACCCTTACCCTCAACCTAAACCTAACCCTAAACCTAACCCTCACACTAAAACTTACCCCAACCCTAACCCTCACCCTCACCCTCAAACTAACCCTAACCCTCACCCTAAACCTCACCCTAACCCTAAACCAACCCTAACCCTCACCCTCATCCTAACCCTTACCCTTACCATTAACCTCACGGTAACCCTAACCCTAACCCTAAACCTAACCCTCACACTAACTCTAATCCTCACACTAACACTCACCCTCAGTCTAACCCTAACCCTCACCTTAATCCTTACCCTCACCCTACTCTAACACTAAACCTAACCCTAACACTCACCAAAACCCTAACCCTAACACTAACCCTAAACCTAACCCTAACTCTCACCTTTATCCTAACCCTCACAATAACCCTTACCCTCAACCTAAACCTAACCCTAAACCTAACCCTCACACTAAAACTTACCCAAACCCTAACCCTCACCCTCACCCTCAAACTAACCCTAACCCTCACCCTAAACCTCACCCTAACCCTAAACCAACCCTAACCCTCACCCTCATCCTAACCCTCACCCTTACCATTAACCTCACGGTAACCCTAACCCTAACCCTAAACCTAACCCTCACACTAACTCTAATCCTCACACTAACACTCACCCTCTGTCTAACCCTAACCCTCACCCTAAACCTTACCCTCACCCTACTCTAACACTAAACCTAACCCTAACACTCACCAAAACCCTAACCCTAACACTAACCCTAAACCTAACCCTAACAATCACCCTCACCCTAACACTAACCCTAACCTTTACCCTAAACCTAACCCTCAAACTCACTGTCACCCTAACACTAACTCTAACCCTAACCCTCACCCACACACTAACACTCACCCAAACAGTCACTCTCACCCTAAACCTCACCCTCACACTAAACATCACCCTAACCCTAACCCGCACCCTAAACCAAACCTTAATCCTCACCCTCACCCTAACCCTAACACTCAACCTCACCCTAACTCTAAGCCTAACACCAACCCTAACACTAATCCTAAACATAACCCTCACCCTCACACTAAACCTAAACATATCACTAAGCCTCACCCTCACACTCACCCTATACCTAACACTAACCCTAACCCTCACCCTAACATTTAACCTAACACTAAACCTCAATCTCACCCTAAATCTAAACCTAACCGTAAACCTCACCCTAACGCTAACCCTAAACTTTATCCTCACCCTAACACTCACCCTCACACTAACCCTATCCATTACCCTCACCCTCATCCTAACCATCACCTTTACCCTTGCCCCCACGTTAACCCTAATCCTAACCTTAATCCTAACCCTCACACAAACACTAAGTCTCACACTAACTCTAACCCTAACCCTCACCCTAACACTCAACTTATACCTAATTCTAAACCTTCCCCTCACCCTAACCCTAACCCTCACCCTCACCTTAACCCTCACCCTCACACTTACCCTAACCCTAAATCTACCCCTTACCTTATCCCTCAACCTAAACCTAACTCTGAAACTAACCCTCACGCTAACCCTAAACCTCACACTCACCTCAGCCTAAACTTAACCCAAACCCTAATCCTAACCCTCAGCCTCACCCGCACTCTCACCCTAACCCTAACCCCAACCATAACCCTCACCCTCACACTCACACTCACCCTAACCCTAAACCTAACCCTAACACTCACCATAACCTAACCATTACCCTCACCCTAATCCTAACCCTAACCCTAACCCTAGCCCTTACCCTAAACCTAACCCTAACATTAACACTAACCCTCAAGTTAATCCTAACCCTAAGGTTAACCTTAACACTAACCCTCCCCCTAAACCCTAACCCTCAACCTAATCTTTAACCTCATCCTCACCCTAAACCTACCACTAACCCTCACCCTCACCCTCACGCTCACCTTCAGCCTAATCCTAACACTAACACTAATCCAAACACTAACCCTCATCCTCAGCCTTAAACTCACCCTAACCCTAACCCTAACCCTCACCCTAACCGTAACCCTGACCCTAACATTAACCATAACACACACCCTATCCCTAACCCTAACCCTAACTCTGAACATAACCCTAACCATACCCCTCACCTTAAACCTTATCCTAACCCTAAGCCTAACCCTAACACTCACCTTAACCCACACCCTAACACTAAAACTCATCGTCACCCTCAGGCAAACCATAACCCTAGCTCTAATCCTACCCCTATAACTCACCCTCAACCTCACACTAATTCTAACCCTAACCCTAACCCTAACCTTAACCCTCAACCTCACCATAACCCTAACTCTAATTTTCAACCTTACCCAAACCCTCACCCGAACCCTAACCCTAACCGTCACCCTCACCCTAAATCTAAACCTCACCCTAACCCTCAACCTAACCCTAACTCTAACCCTAACCCTAAACCTCACCCTAAACGTCACCCTAACCCTAACCCTTACCCTCACTCTAACCCTAACTTTAAACCTAACCCTCACACTGATCCTAACCCTCAACCCTAACTATAACTTTCACCCTAACGCTCACCCTAACATTAATACGAAAACTAACCGTCTCCCTAACCCTAACATTAACCCTCGCCCTCACTCTAACCCTCCCTGTAAAACTAAACCTCACCTTTACCTAACCCTCACCCACAACCCAAGCCTCACCCTCACCCAAACCCTCACCCTATCCCTAATGCTAACCCTAACCCTAATCCTCACCCTCAACATCACCCTCAACCTAACCCTTACACTAAACCTCACACTAACCCTCACCCTAACATTCATGCTAAACCTAAAACTCACTCTCACCCTACCCTCATCCTAACCCTTACCCTCACCCTAAACCTATCCCTAACCATAACACTCACACTAAACCTAACCCTTATCCTACCCCTTACCCTACCCCTCACACTAACCCTAAACCTAAACCTAACCCTAAACCTCACCCTAACCCTAAGCCTATTCCTAACCTTCACCCTCACTCTAGCCCTCACCCTTACCCTAATCCTAACCCCAACCCTCACCCTAAGCCTAAAACTCACCCTAATCCAAACACTAACCCTCACCCTCACCCTCAACCTAACCCTAACCCAAACACTAACCCTCACCTCACACTCACCCTCACCCTCACCTTAAACCTCAGCTTCAGCCTCACCCTCAACGTAACAATAACCTTAACACTAACACTCACACTAACACTAACCCTGACCCTAACCCTAACCATAACCCACACCGACACCCTCACCCTCAACTTCACCCTAAACCTCAAACTCACCCTAGCTCTTACCCTAATCCGAACTCTGATCCTAACCCTCTCCGTAACCCTTACCCTCACCCTAACCCCACCCTCATCCTAACCATCACCCTAAACCATATCCTCATCCTCACCCTAAACTTCACACTAACCCTAACCCTCACCCTAACCCTAACCCTACCCCTCACCTTAAACCTCATGCTAACCCTCAGCCTAACCCTAACACTCACCCTAACAGTAACCCTAACCCTAACACTAATTTTGACCCTCAGCCAAGCCCTAACCCTAACCCTAATGCTAACCATATTCCTCACTCTCACACTCACCCTAATTCTAACCCTAACCCTACGCCTAAATATACCCCTCACCTTCACCCTCACACTAACCCTAAACCTAACCGTAACGCTCACCCTCAGCCTAACCTTAACCCTCACCCTAAAGCTTACCCTCTCCCTATCCTAACCCTAACCCTAACCCTAATTCTAACACTAACCCAAAACTAATCCTAATACTAACCCTAAACCGAACCCTAACCCTCACCCTCATCCTAACCCTAAGCCTATTCCTAACCTTCACCCTCACCCTAGCACACACCCTAACCCTAACCCTAAACCTAAACCTAACCCTCACCCTAACCTTATCCCTCACCCTGAACCTAAACATCAACCTAACCCTAATCCTAACCCTAACCCTCACCCTAATTCTTAGCTTACCCCACACCCAAACCCTCACACTACCCTTAATTCTAAGCCTCACCCTAACCCTACCCTTAACCCTAACCCTAACCCTCACCCTAATTCTTAGCCTACCTCACACTACCCCTAATTCTAACACTCAACCTAACGCTAACCCTAACCTAAACCCTAAACCTCACCCTCACCCTAACCCTCAACGTCACCCTAACCCTCACCCTAACCCTAAACATCACCCACACTCTAACTCTCATCCTTACCTGAACACCACCCTACCCTCATCCTCAGCCTAACCCTAAACCTAACCCTAAACTTCCCTCTAACCCTAATCCTAACCCTAAACCTAACCCTAACCCTCAAAATCACCCTAACCGTAACCGTAACCCTCACACTAAACCTAACCATCACCCTTAACCTAACCCTCACCTTAACCCTAACCCTAACCCTCACCCTAACCCTAATCCTCACTGTTACCCTTACCCTCACCCTCACCCTAACCCTTACACTAAACCTAACACTAAACCTAACCCTAACCCTAACCCTAATCCTCACACTAAACCTAAACCTCAAGCTAACACTAACCCTAACCCTCAACTTCACCGAAAAACTTACCCTCACCCTAACCCTAATCTTAACACTAACCTTATCCCTCAGACTAAACCTAATACTCAAAATAAACCTAACCCTAACCCTCAGGCTAACCCTCAACCTAACTCTCACCCTAACACTCAGGCTAATCCTAAGCCTCACCCTCACCCTAACCCTCACCCTTACACTTACTCTCACCCTAACCATTAATCCTAACCCTCACCCTCACCCTCACCCTCACTCTCAGCCTAAACCTAACCCTAAACCTAATCCTAACCCTAACCCACACCTTCACCCTCACCAGAACGCTAACCCTATCCCTATCCCTAAGCCTCACCCTCACACTCATCCTAACTCTCAGCCCCACCCTAAACCTCATCCTAACCCTAAACCTAACGCTAACCCTCTCCCTAAACCAAAGCCTCACGCTAACCCTAAACCTAACCCTAAACTTCACCCTAACACTCACCCTAACCTTAACCCTACCCTCACCCTAACCCTGAACTTAACCCTAACCCTAATCCTCACACTAACACTAAGTCTCACCCTAAGGCTAACCCTAACCTTAACACTAACCTTTACCTTCACCATAACCCTAACATTAACCTAACCCTAACCCTCAGACTAAATCCAACCCTCACCCTAAACCTAATGCTACCCCTCACCCTAAACCAAAGGCTCACGCTAATCCTAACCCTGAACCTCACCTTCACCCTTACCCTAACCCTAACCTTAACCCTAACCCTCACCCTAACCCTCACTCTAACCGAAATACTAACCCAAACCATCACAATCAACCTAACCCTCACCCTCACCCTTACCTTAAACCTAACCCTAACCCTCCCACTAACCCTAACCCTCACTCTAACCTTAACCCTACCCATCAACCTACACCTCACCCTAACCCTCACCTTTACCCTAACCCTCGCCCTAACCCTAGCCCTCACACTAACCCTAACCCTCACCCTGACCCTAACCCTCACCCTAACCCTAAAACTAAACCTAATACTCAGCCTCACCCTAACCATCACCCTTACCCTTACCTTCAACCTAACCCTCAACCTAACCCTAACCCTAACCCTAACTCTAAACGTAACCCAAACCCTCACTCTAACCCTCACCCTAGCCCTAACCCTAACCCTCACCCTCACCCTAAACCTCACACTAAGACTTACCCTCACCCTCACCCTGACCATAACCTATCCCTCACACTAACCCTAACCCTCACCTTAACCGTAACGCTACACCTCACCCTAACAATCATCCTAACCCTTACCCTACCCCTAACACTCACGCTAACCCTAACCCTAACGCTAACCCTCATCCTAACCCAAACACTCACCCTCAACCTCACCCTCACCCTCAGTCTAACCCTAACCCTAACGCTAATCCTAAACCTAACCCTAAACGTAACCTAAACCTAACCCTCACCCTCACCCTCAACCTAACTCCAACCCTTATCCATCCCTAAACCTCACCCTAACTCTAACGCTCACCGAACTTTAACACTCACACTCACACTCACCCTAACCCTAAACCTTACACTCACCCTAACCCTAACCCTAACCCTGACCCTAACACTCACATTAATCTTAACCCTAATCCTAACACTAAACTTCACCCTAACCCTCACACTAACCCTAACCCTACCACTCACCCTACCCTAAACATAACCCTAACCATAATACTCACACTAACACTAAGCCTCACCCTAAGTCTAACCCTAACCCTAACCCTAACCCTTAACCTCACCATAAACCTAACCTGAACCCTAACCCTAATGCTCAGACTAAACCTAAACTTCACCCTAATCCTAACCCTACCCCTCAGCCTAAACCTCACCCTAATCCTCACCCTAACACTCAGGCAAACCCTAACCCTAACCCGCACCCTCAACCTAAACCTCACCCTAACCCTTAACCTCACCCTAAACCTAACCCTAACCCTCACACTAATCCTATCCCAACCCTAACCCTCACCCTCACTCTAAACCTCACCCTAACCCTAAACCTAACCCTTACCCTAACCCTAACCCTAACCCTCACCCTCAACTTAACCCTCACCAACACCCTAACCCTTCCCCTCACCCTCACCCTAATCCTCAGCCTAACCCTAACCCTAATCCTAGTCCTAACCCTAACAATAACTCTCACCCTAAACCTAAACCTAACCCTAACCCTAAACCTCACCCTCACACTCACCCTCACCCTAACCCTAACAATAACTCTAACCCTAACCCTAACCCTCACCCTAACCCTAACCCTAAACTTCCCCTTCACCCTCACCTTCAGCCTAACCCTAATCCTAATCCTAATCTTAACCCTACCCTTCACTCTCACCCTCACCTAAACCTAACCCTAACCCTGCCTCTCAGCATAACACTCACCCTAACCCTAACCCTAACCCTAACCCTCGCCCTATCCCTAACCTAACCCTAACCCTCACCCTCACCTTAGATCTCACCCTAACCGTAACCCTAAACCTAACCCTCACCCTAAACCTAACACTTACCCTAACCCTAACCCTAAACCCTAACCCTAAACCTCACCCTAGTAAGAACCCTAATCCTAACCCTCTACTGATTACATCTTTGATGGCTAAACTCTATTCAACCTAAGGAGTAAGTTGAACCTGTACTTATGGTACTCTGTGAAAGTTTGGAGAACTACACCTCCGTTTTTTGGGACGCGACAACTGTCCATCCAGGAATATGGATGGCTCTAATTAGTCCACCCAAGTGTGAATGACTTCTGCCGGAAACACTCAGAATGAGTTTCTGAGTTTTTGCAAGATAGGTGCGTTTCCCTTGTGTTCAGAGAGAATGCAAGGTATAACTTCAATGTTTCTGAATTTAGACAAGTTTGCTTTGTGGCCTAAAATGTGGTCTATTTTAGAAAATGTTCCATGTGCTTCTGAGAAGAACGTGTATTCAGATGCTGCTGGGTGAAATGTTCGGTAAATGTCTGTTAAGTCTAGTTGATCTATGCAGCTGTTTAGATCTGCGGTTTCTCTGTTGAGTTTTTGCCGAGTTGATCTATCTAGTGGGGAGAGTGGTGTGTTAAAATCCCCAACAATTAATGTCTTTGGATCTATATGGGATTTGAGGGAAAGTAGTGTTTCTTTGATAAATTTGGGTGCTCCATTGTTTGGCGAATAGATATTTAGAATTGTAATATCCTCCTGAAGGAGAGATCCTTTAATTTGTATGTAGCGACCTTCTTTATCTCTTCTCACGAATTTTAATTTGAAGTCTATTTTATCTGATGTTAGGATTGCAACTCCCGCCTGTTTATGAGGGCTGTTTGCTTGGTAGATTTTGTTCCAGCCTTTAACATTGAAAATGTGTTTGTTTTTACGGGCAAGATGTGACTACTGCAGGCAGCAGATAGAAGGGTCTTGTTTTTTAAACCAACTAGACAGTCTATGTCGCTTAATTGGAGAGGTCAGTCCGTTAACGTTAAGAGATAGGACTGAGAGGTATTTGGGACACAACGCCAAAAGCCACCGAAGAAAGTCCGGTATCACATGGAGGCTGAACAACACACTGCTGAATCATGAGTGGGTCATGGAAGAGATTAGAAAGGAAATTCAAATGTTCATGCTATTCAACAAAAATGAACACACAAATTACCAGCTCCTCTGGGACACAGCAAAGGCAGTACTCAGAGGCAAGTTTATAGCTCTGAGCTCCTACATCAACAAATTGGAGAGATCGGAAACTAACAATTTAATGACACATCTAAACCTCCTTGAAAAAGAGCAGCAAGATAAACCCCAATCCAGTAGACGGAAAGAAATAATCAAAATTAAATCAGAATTAAATGAATTAGAATCCAAAAAAACTATAGAAAGAATCAACAAAACAAAGAGTTGGTTCTTCGAAAAACTTAACAAAATTGACAGACCCTTAGCAAACCTTATCAGAAAAAGGAGAGAACACACCCAAATTAATAAACTCAGAGATGAGAATGGAAACATTACCACGGAAACAACCAAGATTCAGAACATTATAAGGGAATACTTTTCAAAACTTTATGCTAATAAGTTTGAGAACTTGACAGAAATTGACCTTTTCCTAGCAAATATTGACATGCCAAAACTAAACCAAGATGAGTTAAACCAGCTTAACAGGCCCATATCAAGCATTGAAATAGAAACAGCAATAAGAGACCTCCCAGCTAAGAAAAGTCCAGGACCAGATGGTTTTACAGCGGAATTTTACAAGGCCTTCAATGCAGAGCTCACACCAATACTCCTCCAACTCTTCAATGAAATTGAAAGAGAAAGCTCACTACCGAACACATTCTATGAAGCCATCATAACCCTCATCCCAAAACCAGGAAGGGACTCATCAAAGAAAGAGAACTATAGACCCATTTCTTTGATGAACATTGATGCAAAACTTCTCAACAAAATTCTGGCCAATCGACTTCAACAATTCATCCACAAAATCATACACCATGATCAAACAGGATTCATTTCAGGGATGCAAAGCTGCTTCAATGTACGCAAATCAATTAATATTATTCATCACATCAACAGGAGCAACAATAAGAACCACATGGTAATCTCAATAGATGCAGAAAAAGCATTCGACAAGATCCAACACCCCTTTATGATGAAGGTTTTGGAAAAATTAGGAATCCATGGAACATTCCTCAATACAATAAAGGCTGTATATGACAAACCTACAGCCAGCATTATACTCAATGCTGAAAAACTAAAGCCATTTCCTCTTAACTCAGGAACAAGACAAGGATGCTTACTCTCTCCACTTCTCTTCAATCTAGTATTAGAATGCCTAGCTACAGCAATAAGACAAGATGCAGACATAAAGGGGATCCAAATAGGGAAAGGAGAAATAAAACTCTCCCTCTTTGCAGATGACATGATCTTGTATTTAAAGAATCCCATAGACTGCACTCCCAAATTACTCAAGCTGATTCAAAACTTGGGCAAAGTAGCAGGTTATAAAATTAACCCCCAAAAATCAAAGGCTTTTCTGTATGCCAACAATGAGAAAAGTGTGGCTGAAATTAGGAGAGCAACTCCATTTGTAATAGCCCCACAAAAAATAAAATACCTAGGAATTAACTTCACTAAAGAAGTGAAGGACAGAACTTAAAAAATGGCAAAACCTCCCATGCTCCTGGATTGGCAAGATTAACATAGTGAAATGGCAATACTTTCCAAGGTTATCTACAAAATCAACGCGATACCTATCAAAATTCCACCCTCATTCTTCAAGGAAATAGAAGAGGCAATCCAAAAATTCATATGGAACAATAAAAGACCCCGAACAGCAAAAACGCTCCTCAAGGGTAAGAACACTGCTGGAGGAATATCAATACCAAATTTCAAACTCTACTATAAAGCCATAGTAATCAAAACAGCTTGGTATTGGCATAAGAACAGACCTCAGGACCAATGGAATAGAATTGAAAACCCAGAAATGAACCTACAGACCTATAGCCATCTAATCTTCGATAAGGAAGCTAAAACAATAGAATGGAAGAAAGACAGCCTCTTCAGTAAAGGGTGCTGGCAAAATTGGTTAACTACATGTAGAAAACTAAAGCTAGATCCTTATATATCACCCTGCACCAGAATCAACTCCAAATGGATCAAAGACCTTGAACTCAAAGAAGACACTCTGAAAACATTACAGGATGGAATAGGAGAAACCCTAGGTCTCCTTGGCTCAGGCCGAAATTTTCTGAATAGAGACCCGGAAACACAACAAATCAAAGAAAGGTTGGACAAATGGGATTGCATAAGGTTGCAGAGCTTCTGCAGGGCAAATGACATAGCTAGCAAGATCAATAGAAAGCCCACCGATTGGGAGAAGATCTTTACTAGCCATACAACGGACAAGGGTCTCATATCTAAAATATACTTGGAACTCAAAAAATTAAACCACCCAACAACAAATCCTCAAAGAAACAACTGCCCAATAAATAAGTGGGCGAAAGACTTAAAGAGAAGCTTCTCTGAAGAAGAAAGAAGGATGGCCAATAGACACATGAAGAAATGTTCAACATCCCTAGCCATAAAAGAAATGCAAATCAAAACAATATTGAGATATCACCTCACTCCAGTTAGAACAGTAAAAATCAAGAACTCTAACAACAACAGATGCTGGAGGGGATGTGGACAGAAAGGAACCTCACTTCATTGTTGGTGGGAATGTAAACTTGTTCAACCACTTTGGAAAGCAGTATGGAGGTTCCTCAAAAGACTTCACATAGATCTCCCCTATGATCCAGCAATCCCACTTTTGGGCATTTACCCAAATGTTTACAAACAAGACCACACTAAAGCTACCAGCACAACTATGTTTATTGCAGCATTATTTGCCATAGCTAAGATGTGGAACCAACCCAGATGCCCCTCAGTAGATGAATGGATCAAGAAAATGTGGTATATATACACAATGGAATTCTATGCCTCCATCAGAAAGAATGACATTTCCCCATTTGTTAGGAAATGGAAAGGTTTGGAAAAAATTAAATTAAGTGAAGTAAGCCAGGCCCAAAGAAACATAGGTCCCATGGTTTCCCTTATTTGCAATATCTAGTATAGGTATGAGTCAAGCGGAAAAGGTCAGATAATGTGATGTTAGGAAAATGAACCCTTAAATATGTATTTTAATGTTTTCGTTTCTTACATGCATGTGTCTCTAACGCATTTATAAGATTATTTCTTTGTTGCTTTATATGTCCCTCCCCCACAGTGTAACCCCCGCTTTCACTATATTTGATGTCAGTATAACATGTGGAAGAGATGGGGACAAACAAGTCGTTTAAGGATTCAGATGGACCTGTTGCAACAATGAGAAGTACAAAATGTCATGTCACAACCAGCTTTACAATGTCGGTGTGGGGAGGGAGGGGGGTATGATTGGGTGGGGGGAGGGGGGAGGCTGGGAAGGGAGGTGAAGGGTAGTAAACAAAGGAGGAGGCTGCAATACTTGGTAAGAAATGTATGCATTATCCTGCCCATGTAATTTACCCCCTCTGTACAGTATGTTCTCAAATAAAAAAAAAAAAAAAGATAGGTGCGTTTCACTCCTTTTCAAGGCTTCTTAGGAAGAATTTCAGATTCTGCTAGCCAGCAGGCCTCCAGCTGTTCCTGGTGAAAATCAAATTGTAAACCCTAAACCTAACCCTAACCCTAACGCTGACCCTCACCCGAAACATAACACTAAAACTAACCCTAATCCTCACCCTAACCCTCACCTTAACACTCACGCTAAAACTAACCGTCACTCTCAGCCTAACCCTCACCCTAAAACTTACCCTCACACTAAACCTAACCCTAACCCTCACCCTAACCCTAAACTTAACCCTAAACCTAACCCTCATCATAACACTCACCCTAACACTCGCGCTAACCCTAACCCTCACTCTCACCCGAACCCTCACCCTAAACCTTATCCTCACCCTAAACCTATCCGTAACCCTAACCCTCACCCTAACCCCAAACTTCACCCTAAACCAAAACCTCACCCTCAACCTAACATTACACTAACTCTAACCCTAACATTAACCCTAATCCTCACCCTAATCCTAAACCTAAACTTAAACCTAACCCTAACCCTAACGATAAACCTTAACCTCACCCTAAAACTCAACCTAACCCTTAACCTCATACTCACCCTAACCCTCACACTAAGCCTAACCATCACCCTAACCCTAACCCTAACCCTCACCCTCACCCTAAAGATCACCCTCAGCCTAAACTTAACCCTAATCCTAACACTAACCCTCACCCTCATCCTCAACCTCACCCTAACCCTAAACCTCACCCTCACACTCACCCTCATTCTCACCTTAACCCTCAGCATCACACTCACCCTCACCCTAAAACAAACCTTAACACTACACCTCAACCTAACCCTCAATGTAACCCTAAACCTAACCCTAAACCCCACCCTAACCCTAACCCTAACCCTCAGTCTCACCCTAAACCTCACCGTCACCATAACCCTCACTCTAACCCTAAGCCTCACCCACACCATAACTCTCACCCTCACCCTAAACGTAACCCTAACTCTAACCATCACCCTAACCCTAACCCCCACTCTCACTTGCACCCTCACCTTCAGCCTAACCCTAACCCTAACCCTAACCCACACCCTCACCTGCAACCTCACACTCAGCCTAACCCTAACCATTACTCTAAACCTAACCCTAACACTCACATTAACCCTAACCCTCACCTTAACCCTAACTCTCCTCCTAACCCTTACCCTAATCCTAACCCTAACCCTCACCTTCACCCTTACTATAACCCTAACACTAACCCTAACTCTGACACTCCCCCTCAGCATAAACCTAAACCTAACCCTAACACAAACCCTAAACCTAAACCTCACCCTAAACCTAACTCTCACCCTTACCCTCACCATAATCCTAACCCTCACCCTAACCCTCACCCTAAACCTCACCGTAACACTTACCCTCATCCTAAGTCTAACCCTAACACTAATCCTCCCCCTCACACTAACCCTCACCCTAACCTTTACCCTCAGCCTAACCCTAACCCTCATACTAACCCTCACCCTCACCCTATCCCTAACCCTAACCCTAACCCTCACCCTCAACCTCAGTCTAACCCTAAAGCTAATCCTAATCCTAACCCTATCCCTCACTCTCACCCTCACCCTAAACTTAACCCTAACCCTAAACCTCCCCCTCTCCCAAACATTCACATTCACCCTAACCCTAACAATAACCCAAACCCTAAACCTAACCCTCACCCTCACCCTCACACTCAGGCTAATGCTAACCCTAATCCTAACCCTAACCCTAACCCTCACTCACACCCTCACCCTCAAACTAACCCTAACCCTAACCCTCACCCTAACCTAAACCCTAACCTAAACCCTTACCCTAATCCTGACCCCATCCCTTAACCTAACTCAAAGGCTCACCCTCACCCTAGCTCTCACACTAAACCTTACCCTAACCCTAACCCTCACCCCAAACCTAACCCTAACCCTTAACCTCACCCTAACCCTCACACTAACCCTAACCTTAACCCTAAACCTAAACCTAATCCTCACCCTCACTCTCACCCTAAACTTACCCTCATGCTAAGTCGCATCCTAAACCTAAACCTAACCCTCACCCTCACCTTAAACCTAACCATAAACCAAAACCTAAACCTCACCCTCAGTCTAACCCTAGCCCTAACCATAATCCTAATCCTAATCCTAACCCTCACCCTCACCCAAACTCTAACCATTATCTAACCCTAACCCTCACCCTAATTCTAACCCTCACCCAACCCTAACCTTCAACCTCAAATTCACCCTAACCCTAACCCTAACCCGAACCCGAACCCTCACCCTCATGCTAACCCTCACCCTCACCCAAAATATCACCCTAACCTTAACGTCACCCTAACCCTAAACCTAACCCTCACCCTAACCCTAACCCTCCCTCTCACCCTCAAACTCAACCTAATCCTCACCCTAACCCTAATTCTAACCCTTAACTAACACAAACCCTCACCCTCACCCTAACTCTCACCCTCAACATAGCCCTCACACTCACCCTAACCCTAACCCTAACCCTCACCCTCATACTCATCCTCACCCTCAGCCTACCCCTAAACCTAAACCTAATCCTAACCCTAAACTTCCCCCTCACCCTCACCCTTACCTAACCCTAAACATAACTCTAAACCTAACCCTAACCCTAAACCTAAACCTAAATGTCACCTGAAAAGTAAACCTAAACATAAACCTCACTCTAACCCTCACCTTAACCTTAAACCTCATCCTCATCCTTACACTCACCCTAACCCTTACCCTCACTCTAAACCTAACCCTAAACCTAACCCTCACACTAACCCTAACCCTCACCCTAACCCTAACTCTAGCACTGACCCTAAATCTCATTCTAACACTAACCTTAACAGTAGTACTCACCCTAACCCTAACCCTAACCATAACCCTCACCCTCACCCTAACCTTCACCCTCATGGTAAACCACACCCTAACACTCACCCTAACCCTAAACCTAACCCTAATCCTAACCCTAACCCTCACCTTAAACATCACACTAACGCTCACCCTAACCCTAAACTTCAACCTCATCCTAAACCTCACCCTAACCTTTACCCTCACGCTAAGCCTAGCAATAACCCTAACACACACCCTCACCCTTACCGTTACCCTCACCCTACCCCTAACCCTAACGCTCACCTTAACCCTCAACCTAAACCTGCTGCTCAGCCTAACCCTCACCCTAACCCTATTCCTCACCCTGAAACTCACGCTAATCCTTTCGCTAACCGTTAACCTAATCCTCACCCTAACCCTCACCCTAAAAGCTACCCTCACCTTAACCCTAACCCTCACACTAACCCTAAACCTAAAGCTGACCCTACACCTCAATCAAACCATAACCCTAACCCTAAACCTCACCCTAACCTTCACCCTCACCCTTACCCTCAACCTAACCCTTACTGGGGTATAGCCTTACGATATACCTAAGGCTAACACTCACCCTAACCCTCACCCTCACCGTAACCCTAACCCTAACCCTAAACATCAATCTAACTCTCACCCTAATCCTAACCCTAATCCAAACCCTATTCCTCAACCTCACCCTCACCCTAATACTAACCCGAAACCTAAACTTAACCCTCACCCTTACCGAAACCTAAATCTAAATCTCACCCTCACCCTAACCCTCACCCTAAACCCAACCCTAACCCTCACCCTCACCCTAACGGAAATCCTCACCCTAACCCTCAACTTAACCCTAACTCTAACACTAACCCTCAACCTAACCCTAACCCTAATCCTAACCCTCTCCCTAACACTAGCCCTCACCCTAACCGTAAACCTCACCCTCACCCTAACCTTCACCCTAACCCTTAATCTCACCCTAATTCTCACACTAACCCTAACCCTAAACCTCACATTAAACCAACCCCTAACACTAATCCTAAACATCACCTTAACCCTCACCCTCACGCTAACCCTAACCTTCAACCTCATCCTAACATTCACCCTAACCCTTATCCTCACCCTAACCCTAACCCTAACTCTAGCCCTCACACTATCCCTAACCTAGCCCTAACCCTAACCCTCAACATCACCCTAACCCTCATCCTGACCCTAATCCTCACTCTAAACCTAAACCTAAGGCCAACCCTCAGCCTCACCCTAACCTCACCGTCACTCTAACCCTCATCCTGACCCTAACCCTCACCCACACCGTAACCCAGAACCTCACACTCACCCTCACCATAAAACTCACCCTTAACCTAGTGTTCACCATAACCCTAATCCTAAACCTTACCTAACCGAAACCCTCCCCCACACCCTCACCCTCAACCTAAACCTAACACTCACAATCACCCTAATACTTACCCTCACCCTATTCTTCACGCTAACCCTAAACCTCACCCTCACCCTCACACTTAAGGTCACCCTCACCCTAACCCTAACACTCACCTTCACCCTAACCCTTACCCTCACCCTAACCCGAACCCTCACCCAAAACCTCACCTCACGTTATCCCTAACCCTCACCCACAACATCACCCTAACCCTAACCATCACCATAACCCTAACCCTAACCATAACCCTAACCCTCCCTCTAACCCTCAATCTCACCCTAATCCTCACCCTAACCATAATACTAAACCTTACCTAACCGAAAACTTGAACCTCACCCTCACCCTCAACCTAACCCTTACTCTCATCTAAAACCTAAACTTAACCCTAACTCTCACCATAATCCTAAACCTAAACCTAACCCTCACCCAAACCCTAACCCTAACCCTAACCCTAAACATCACCCTAAACCTAACACTACCCCTAACCCTAATGCTCACCCTAAACCTTAACCTCACCCTAATCCTCACACAAACCCTAAACCAAACCCTCTTCCTCACCCTAACCCTCACCCTCACTCATTCCCTCACCTCACAGTAACACTCACCCTCACCCAAAACATCACCCTAACCCTAAAACTCAAGCTAACCCTAACCCTATCCTTCACCCTAACCAGAACCCTCCCTCTATCTCTTACCTAACCCAAAGCGTCAACCTCACCCTCAGTCTCACCCTAACCTTCACCATCACCATAGCCCTCAACCTAACCTTAACCCTATCCCTAACCCTCACCCTCACACTCACCCTCACCCTCAGCCTATTTCTAACCCTAAACCTAATCCTAACCCTAAACTTCATCCTGAACTTCACACTCACCCTACCCCTAACCCTAACCATAACCCTCACCCTAACCTTAACCCTCACCCTAACACTTACCCTAACACTAACCCTAAACCTAATCCTCACCCTATCCCTCACCCTAACACACACCCTAACCCTAATGCTAACCTTAAACATCACCCTAACCCTTACCCTCACCCTAAACCTTACCATAACCCGAATCCTAACATTAAACATCACCCTAACCCTCACCCTCACCCTAATCCTAAACCTCACCCTAACCCTTACCCTCACCCTAAATCTAAACCTAAACCTAAACCTCACCCTCACCCTAACCCTAACTTTAACTCTCACCCTAACCCAAACCCTCACCCTAAACCTATCCCTAACCCTCACCCTCACCCTAGCTCTAAACATCACCCTAAACCTCAACCTAACCCTAACTCTAACCCTAACCCTCAACCTCACACTAACCTAACCCTAACCCTTATACTCACCCTAACCCTAATCTTATGTCTAACCCTCACACTATTCCTAACCCTCACCCTAACCCTAACCATACCCCTCACTCTAACCCTCACCCTATCACTAATACTAACCCTAACCATCACCCTAACCCTAACCCTAAACCTCAAACTCACTCTAACACTCCCTGTAACCCTAAACCTCACACTTACCCTAAGCCTCAGCCACAACCCAAGCCGCACCCTCTCCCCAAACCTCACCCTATCCCTAACCCTAAATCTATCCTTCACCCTCAACCTCACCCTCACCCTAACCCTCACCCTCACCCTAAACATCACCCTAACTCTAACCCTAAACGTAATCCTAAACCTAAACCTCACCCTAAAGTTAACCCTCACCCTAAACTTCAGCAACACTCTAATCCTCACCCTAACCCTAACCCTAAATCTTACCCTAACCCTAACCCTCACCCTCACCCTCAACCTAAACCAAACCCTAACCCTAATCCTAACCCTGACTCTCACCCTCACCATAAACCTAAACCTAACATTTACCCTAACCCTCACCCTCATCCTCACCTAACCCTAACCCTAAGTCTAAACCTAACCTTCAAACTAACCCTAAACCTAACACCCACCCTAACCCTCATCCTAACCCTAACCCGAACCCTAACCCTAATCCTCACCCTAGACCTCACCCTAAACTTAACCCTAATCCTAACCCTCATCCTTACCCTAACTCTCAGCCTAAAAATTGCCCTCACCCTCAACCTAAACCTAACCCTCACACTAACCCGAATCTTCAACCTAACCCTCATGATAACCCTAATCCTACACCTCACCCTAACCCTAACCCTAAACCTCACCCTTACCCTAACACTAAACCTAACCCTCACCCGCATCCTAACCCTCACCATTACCCTTACCCTCACGGTAACCCTAAGCCTAACCCTAAACCTAACCCTCACATTAACTCTGACCCTCACACTAACACTCACCCTCAGTCTATAACTAACCCTCACCCTAAACCTTACCCTCACCCTAAACTAAGCCTAACCCTAACCCTAACCCTCACCCTCACCCAATCCCTAACCTTAACCCTAACCCTCACCCTAACCCTCACCCTAATCCTAAAACTAACCCTAACCCTCACACTCACTTTAACCCTCACCCTAAACTTTAACCTCACCCTAATCCTCACACAAACGCTAACCCTAACTCTCATCCTCACCATAACCCTCATGCTCACTCGAACCCTCACCTCACGGTAACCCCCATCCTCACACTATCCCTAACCCTAACACTTTCCCTAACCCTAACCCTCCCTTTAACCCTAAAACTCAACCTAATGCTCACCCTAACACTTGCCCTCCTCCTAAGCATCCCCCTAAGCCTGACTCTAACACTAACCCTAACCCTAACCTTAATTATCCTCCTAACCCTAACCGTAACCCTCATCCTAACCCTCAGCCTAACAATTAACCTAACCCTAACCTTAACCGTAACCCTAACCCTCACCCTCACCTAACCCTTACCCTCAGCAAACCTTAAACCTAACCCTACCCCTCACGCTAACCCTCATGCTAACCGTAACCTTAACAGTACTCCTCATTCTGACCCTAAAACTAACCCTAAACCTAACTGTAACCCTCACCCTCACCCTAACACTCTAACCCTCACCTTACCCTAAAACTCACTGACAGCCTAACCCTCACCCTCACCCTCACCCTATCCATCACCTTCACAGTAGCCATCAGCCTAACCCTAAACCTAACTCTAACACTCACCCTAAACCTAACTCTCACCCTAACCCTCACCTTCATCCTAACCCTCACAATAAACCTTACCCTCAACCTAAACCTAAACCTAAACCTAACCCTCACACTAACCCATACCCTCACCCTAACACTCACCCTCACCCTAACACTAACCCTAACCCTCACACTAACCCTCACCCTAACCCTAACCCTAACCCTAACCCCCATCCTCACCCTAACTGTCACCCTAATCCTAACCCTAAACCTAACCCTCACCCTCATCCTAACCCTCACCATTACTCTTAAACTCACGGTAACCCTAAGCCTAACCCTAAACATAACCCTCACACTAACTCTAACCCTCACACTAACACTCACCCTCAGTCTATCCCTAACCCTCACCCTAAACCTTATACTCACTCTAACCTAAGCCTAACCCTAACCCTAACCCTAATCCTCACCCTCACCCTAACCCTCATCCTCACTCCAAACATCACCCTAATTCTAAACCTCCCCCTTATCCTAAACCTAAACCTCACCCTAAAGTTAACCCTCACCCTAAACTTCAGCCACACTCTAATCCTCACCCTAACCCTAACCCTAAATCTTACCCTAACCCTAATACTCACCCTCACCCTCAGCCTAACCCAAACCCTAACCCTAATCCTAACCCTAACTCTCACCCTCACCCTAAACCAATCCCTAACCGTTACCCTAACCCTCACCCTCATCCTCACCCTAACCCTAACCTAAACCCTAACTCTAACCCTCAAACTAACCCTAACTCTAACCCTAACACTAACCCTCAAACTAACCCTAAGCGTAACCCTAACCCTAACCCTAAACATCAACCTAATCCTCACCCTCACGCTAACCCTTACACTCACCCTCATCATAACCTCACCCTAAACCTTACCCTCATCCTAACACTAACCCTAAACCTAAACCTCACACTAACCCTAACCCTCACCCTAACCCTAAACCTACCCCTCAACCTAACCCTCATCCTGTCCCTAATCCTCACCCTAAACATAACCCTCAACCTAACCCTCAGCCTCACCATAACCCTCACCGTCATTCTAAGCCTCACTCTATCCCTAACCCTCACCCACACCCTAACCCTCAACCTCACCCTCACCCTCACCCAAAAAATCACCCTTAACCTAGCCATCACCATAACCCTAACCCTAAACCTTACCTAAGCCAAACCCTCACCCTCACCCTCACCCTCACCCTGAACCTAACCCTCACCCTCAGCCGCACCCTCACTGTCACTCTCACCCTAACCCTAATCCTCACCCTCACCCTAACCCTTACCTTCACCCTACCCCTCACCCTCACCTGAACCCTCAACTGCGGGTAACCCTCCCCCTCACCCAACACATCACCCTCACCCTAACCATAACCCTAACACTCCCCCTCACCCAACACATCACCCTCACCCTAACCATAACCCTAAACCTAAGCCAAAACTTCACCCTCAACCTAAACCTCCCTCTAACCCTCAAACTCACCCTAATCCTCACCATAACCATAACCCTAAACATTACCTAACCGAAACCCTCAACCTCAACCTAACCCTCACCCTCACAGTAGCCCTCAGCCTAACCCTAACCCTAACCCTCACCCTCACACTCACCCTCACCCTCAGACTATCCCTAACCCTAACCCTAAAGCTAAGCCTAACCCTCACCCTAACCCTTACCCCAACACTAACTGAAAACATAACCCTCACCCTACCCCTCACACTCATCCTAACCCTAACCATCACCCTCACCCTAACCTTCACCCTAACCCTTACCCTCACCCTAATCCTCATCCTAAACCTATCCCTAACACTAACCCTAACCCTCACCCTAACCCTCACCCTAACCCTAATCCTAAACTTAAATATCACCCTAACCTTAACACTCACCTCATCCTAACCATCAAACTGAACCCAAACCCTCACCCTGTTTAAACCTCACCCAAACCCTAACCCTAACCCTAAACCTCACCCTCACCCTAACCTTCACCCTAACCCTTACCCTCACACTAACCCTCACACTAACCCTAATTATAACCCTAACCCTATCCCTCACACTTACCCTAACCCTAACCCTATCCCTAACCATAAACATCACCCTAACCCTCACCCTCACCCTAACCCTAAACCTTACCCTCATCCTAACCCTCACCCTAACCCATACCCTCACCCTAACCCTAACCCTCATCCTGAACTTAATCCTCACCCTAAACCAAACCCTAACCCTAACCCTCAGCCTCACCCTAACTCTCACCGTCACTCTAACCCTCACCCTAACCCAAACCCTCACCCACACCCTAACCCTCAACCTCAACCTCACTCTGACCATAAACCTCACCCTTAACCTAGTCCTTACCGTAACCCTAACCCTTAACCTTACATAACTGAAAACCTCACCCTCACCCTTACCCTAACCATAACCCTCACCCTCACCCTCACAGTCACCCTCACCCTAACCCTAACCCTCACGCTCACACTAAAACTTACCCTAACCCTAACCCTCACCCTCACCCGAACCCTCACCTCATGGTAACCCTCACCCTCACCCTCACGGTCACCCTCACCCTAACCCTAACCCTCATGCTCACACTAAACCTTACCCTTACCCTAACCCTCACCCTCACCCGAACCCTCACCTCATGGTAACCCTCACCCTCACCCAAAACATCACCCTAAACCTAACCGTCACTCTAACCCTAACTCTAACTATCACCCTAAATCTAACCCTCCCTCTAAACCTCAAACTCATCCTAATCCTCACCCTAACCATAACCCTAACCCTTACCTAACCGAAACCCTCACCCTCACCTTCAACCTAACCTTAACTCTCATCCTAACCCTAACCTTAACCCTAACTCTTACCCTAACCCTATCCCCAAAACTCACCCTCACCCAAACCCTAACCCTCACCCTAACCCTCACCCTAAACCTAACCCTAACCCTTAAAATAACCCTAATCCTCACCCTCACCCTAACCCTCACCATAAATCTTAACCTCACCCTAATCCTCACACAAACCTTAACCCTAACCCTCATCCTCACCCTAACCCTCACTCTCACTCGAACCCTCACCTCACGGTTACCCTCACCCTCACACAAAGCATCCTAAACCTTACCCTCACCCTAACCCTAACCCTAACACTCTCCCTAACCCTAACCCTCCCTCTAACCCGCAAACTCATCCTAATCATCACCCTAACCCTTTAACCTAACCCTAATCCAAACCCTAACACTAACACTAACCCTAACCTTAAACATCAGCCTAACCCTAACCCTCACTCTCATCTTAACCCTCAGCCTAACAATTACCCTAACCCTAAACTTAACTGTAACCCTAAACCTCACCCCCACCTAATCCTTAACCTCACCCTAACCCTAACCCTCACCCTTACCCTCATGCTAACCCTAACCTTAACAGTACTGCTCAACCTGACCCTAACCCTAAACATGTCCATAACTCTAACCCTCATCCTCACTCTAACACTCTAACCCTCACCATACCCTAATCCTCACCGACACCCTAATCTTCACCCTCACCCTCACCCTATAGCTCTTCCTCACAGTAGCCATCAGCCGAACCCTAACCCTAACCCTAACACTCACCCTAATCTTAACCCTCACCCTGACCCTCACCTTGATCCTAACCCTCACAATAACCCTTACCCTCAACCTAAATCTAACCCTAAACCTAACCCTCACCCTCAACCTAACCCTAACTCCAACTCTCAGCCTAACCCTAACGTTCACCCTAAACCTGACCCTATCCCAAACCCTCACCCTAAGTCTAAACCATACCCTAACCCTAATCCAAACCCTAAACCTCACCCTCACCCTAACCTTCACCCTAACCTTTACCCTCACCCTAAACCTCACACTAACCCTAACTCTAACCCTAACCCAAATCCTCATTGTAACCCTAACCCTAAACATCACCCTAACCCTCACCCTCACCCTAACCCTAAAACTCACATTCATCCTAACCCTCACCCTAACACTTACCATCACACTAAAACTTACCCTCACTCTAACCCTAACCCTAACACTCTCCCAAACCCTCACCCTCCTTCTAAACCTCAAACTCAACCTAACCCTCACCCTAAACCTTATCCTCACCCTAACCCTCATGCTAAGTCTAACCCTAACACTAATGCTACCCCTAAACTTAAACATTACCCTAAGCCTAACCCTCACCCTCATAATAACCCTCAGCCTAATTATTACCCTAACACTAACCCTAACCGTAACCCTAACCCTCACGCTCACCAAACACTTACCCTCACCGTAAACCTAACCCTAACCCAACCCCTCACCCTAACCCTCATGCTAACCCTAAATTTAACAGTAATTCTCACCCTGACACTAAACCTAACCCTAACTCTAACCCTCATCCTCACCCTAACACTATAACCTTCACCTTACCTTAATCCTCACTGACACCCTAACACTCACACTCACCCTCACCCTAACCCTCTCCCTCACAATAGCCATCAGCCTAACCCTAACCATAACATTAACACTCACCATAATCCTAACCCTCACCCAAACTCTCAACTTTATCCTAACCCTCACAATAACCCTTACGCTCAACCTAAACCTAACCCTAAACCTAAACCTCACACTAAACCTTACCCCAAACCTAACCTCCACCCTCACCCTCACCATAACCCTAACCCTCACCCTAAGCCTCACCCTAAACCTAACCCTAACCCTAACCCTCATCCTCATCCTAACCCTCCCCCTTACCATTACCCTCACGTTCACCCTAACACTAACCCTAAACCGAACCCTCACACTAACTCTAACCCTCACACTAACACTCACCCTCAGTCTAACAATAAACGTTACCCTCACCCTACCCTAACACTAACCCTAGACCTAACACTCACCCACACCCTAACCCTCACCCGAACACTCACCCTCACCCTAAATCTCACCCTCACACTAAACATCACCCTAACACTAACCCGCACCCTAAACATAACCCTAAACATCATCCTCACCCTAACCCTAACCCCAACCCTCAACCTCTACCTAACTCTGTGCCTAACCCTAATCCTAACACTAATACTAAACAAAACACTCACACTCACACTAAACCTAAACCTATAACTAAACTTCACCCACACACTCACCCTAAATCTAACACTAACCCTCACCCTCACCCTAACCCTAAACAAAACCCTAACTCTAACCCTCACCCTTCCCCTCACCCTAACACTTAACCTAACCCTAAACCTCAACCTCACCCTAAATCTAAACCTAAACGTAAACATCACCCTAATCCCAACCCTCAACCCAACCCTAAACCTAAACTTCATCCTCACCCTAACACTCACCCTAACCCTATCCCTAACCCTCACCCTCATCCTAACCCTCACCTTTACCCTTGCCCTAACGTTAACTCTAATCCTAACCCTAACCCTAACCCTCACACTAACAATAAGGCTCACACTAACCCTAATAATACCCCTCACCCTAACCCTCAACTTAAACCTAACTCTAACCCTTAACCTCACCCTAACCTTAACCCTCACCCTAACCCTCAACCTCCCATTCACTCTCACCCTTACCCTTACCCTAAACCTACCCCTCACCCTAACTCTCAACCTAAACCTAACCCTGAAACTAACCCTCACGCTAACCCCAACCCTCACCCTCACCATCAGCCTAACCTTAACCCAAAACCTAATCCTAACCCTAAGCCTCACCCTCACCCTCACCCTAATCCTAACCTCAACCATAAAAGTCCCCATCCCCCTCCCCCTAAACATAAACCTAACCCTAACCTCACAATAACCTAACCATTACCCTCACCCTAAACCTAGCCCTAACCCTAACCCTAACCGTTACCCTAAACCTAACCCTAACATTAACCCTAACCCTCAAGCTAAACCTAACCCTAAGCTTAACCCTAACCCTAACCCGCCCCCTCACCCTAACCATCAACCTAATCCTTACTCTCATCCTCATCCTAACCCTCACAATAAACATAACCCTAAGCCTCACCCTCACACTCACCCTTACCCTCACTTTAAACTTCATCCTCAGCCTCAACCTCACCCTATCCCTAACCCTAAACCTCACCCTAACCGTAACCCTCACTCTAAACCTCACCCTCATCCTAACCTTCACCCTAAACCTTATCCTCACCCTCACCCTAAACTACACACTAAACCTAACCCTCACCCTAACCCTAACCCTACTCCTCACCTTAAACCTCATGCTAACCCTAACACTCACCCTAACCCTAACCCTAACCCTAACACTCATTCTGACCCTCAACCTAACCCCAACCCTAAACCTAATGCTAACCATATTCCTCAACCTCACACTCACCCTAATGCAAACCCTAAACCTAAGCCTAAATATACCCCTCACCATAACCCTCACACTAAACCTAAACCTAACCCTAACCCTCACCCTCACCCTCACCCTCATCCTAACCGTAACTCTTACCCTAACCCTAACACTCACCCAAACCCTAATCCTAACACTAACCCTAAACCTAACCCTAACCCTCAACCTAACACTCACCCTAACCCTTACCCTAAACGTAACACTCAAACTCACCGTGCCTCTAACACTCACCCTAACCCTAACCCTCACCCGAACCCGAACCCAAACCCTCAATCGAACCCTCACCCTCACACTAAACATGAACCTAACCCTAACCCACACCCTAACCCTAACCCTAACCCTCACCCTCACCCTCAGACTAAACCTAACCCTCACCCTAAAGCTTACCCTCACCCTACCCTAACCCTAAACCTAACCCTAACCCTAACACTCACCCAAACACTAATCCTAACACTAACCCTAAACCTAACCCTAACCCTTACACTCACACTAACACTAACCCTAATACTGACCCTAAACTTAACACTCAAACTCACCGTCACTCTAACACTCACCCTAACCTTAACCCGAACCCGAACCCGAACCCGAACCCTCAACCTAACACGCACCCTCACACTAAACATCACCCTAACTCTAACCTGTACCCTAACCCTAAACTTCAAACTCACCCTAAACCTTACCCTCACCCTAAACCTTACCCTAAACCTAACACTCACCCTCACCTTAACCCTCATCCTTAGCCTTACCTCCCTCACCCTAAACCTAATCCTAAAGCTAACCCTCACCCTAACCCTCATCCTAACCCTAAACCAAACCCTAACCCTCACCCTAACCCTAACCCACACCCTCACCTTCATCCTAACCCTCACACTAACACTTACCTTCACCCTAAACATAATATTAAACTTCACATTAACCTTAACCCTCACCCTAACCTAACCCTACCCCTCACCCTAAACCTCATCCTAACCCTAACCCTAACCATCACCCTCACCCTAAACGTAACCCTATCGCTCAACCTAAACCAAACCCTCACCCTCACCCTCACCCTCACCCTCAGTCTAACCCTAACCCTAACCGTAATACTAACCCTCACCCTCACCCTCACCGTCACCCTTACCCTCAACTTAAACCAAACCCTAAACCTAACCCTAACCCTATCCCTAACCGTCACCCTAACCCTAAACCTAACCCTAAACCTCAACCAAACCCAAACCCTCACCCTCACCCTCTCCCTCACCCTCAGTCTAACCCTAACCCTAAAAGTAATCCTAACCCTAACCCTCACCCTCACAGTCACCCTAACCCTCAACCTAAACAAAACCCTAAACCTAACCCTCACACTAACCCTAACCCTCACACTAACCCTTAACACTAACCCTAAACCTAACCCTCACCTTCACCCTAACCCTAAACAAAAACCTAACCCTAAATCTCACCCTACTCCTCAACCTAACCCTTAACCTACCCCTAATCCTCAACCTCACCCTAGCCCTAAAACTAACCCTCACCCTCACCGTAACCCTAGCCCTCACCCTAACCCTAACATTAACCCTAATCCTCACCCTAACACACACCCTCACCGTAAACCTATCCCTAACCCTCACCCTCATCCTAAGCCTAAACCTTAACCTTACCCTCACGGTAACACTAAACCTAACCCCAATCCTAACCCTCACACTAACACTAAGGCTCACACTAACCCTAAACCTACCCCTCACCCTAACCCTCAACCTAAACCTAACCCTAAACCTAACCCTCACGCTAACCCTCACCCTCACCCTCAGCCTAAACCTAACCCAAACCCTAATCCTAACCCTCAGCCTCACCCTCAACCTCACCCTCACCCTAACCTTTACCCCAAACCTAAACCTCACCCTCACCCTCACCCTAGCCCTAAACCTAGCCCTAAACTTCACCCTAACCCTAACCCTCACCCTAAACCTAAATGTAACCCTCACCCTCACCCTAACCCTAACCCTTACCCTAAACCTAACCCTAACATTAACCCTAACCCTCACCCTAAACCTAAACCTAAACTTAACCCTAACTCTCACCCTAAATAAACTTCACCCTAACCCTTACCCTCATCCTCAACCTAACCCTCACAAGAAACCTAACCCTCACCCTAACCCTAACACTAAACCTCACCCTCACCCTGACGCTCACCCTCAGCCTAACCCTAAACCTAACACTAAACCTAACACTAACCCTCACCCTCACCCTCAAGCTAACCCTAAACCGAACCCTAATCCTGACCCTCACACTCACCCTCACCCTCAAATTAAAGCTCAGCTTCAGCCTATAATTAACCATAACCCTTCCCCTCACCCTAACACTTAACCTAACCCTATCCCTCACCCTCACCCTAACACTAAACCTAACCCTAACCCTCACCCTAACCGTAACCCTGACCCTAAGACTAACCATATCCCACACCCTAACCCTCACCCAAACCCTAAACCTACCTCTCACCTTAACCCTTATCCTAAACCTAAGCCTAACCCTAACACTCACCCTAACCCTAACCTAACCCTAACACTCTCCCTCAACCTCAGCCTAACCCTAACCTTAACTCTAATAATAAAACTATACCTGACGCTCACCCTCACCCTAATTCTAACTCTAAACCTAACCCTAACCCTCACCCTCAATCTAACCCTAACTCTAACTCTCACCCTAACCCTAATCCTCACACTAACACTAACCCTAAACGTCACCCTCACCCTAAATCGAAACCACACCCTAACCCTCAACCTAACCCTAACTCTAACCCTAATCCTAAACCTCACCCTAACCTTTACCCTCACTCTAACCCTAACCCAACCCTAACCCTCACACTAATCCTAACCCTCACACTAATCCTAACCCTCACTTCAAACCTAACTATACCCCTCACCCTAACCCTCACCCTAACATTAATACGAACTCTAACCTTCACACTAACCCTAACCTTAAACCTCGCTCTCACTCTAACGCACCCTGTTAACCTAACCCTCACATTTACCCTAACTCTCACCCACAATCCAACCCTCCCCGCCAGCCAAACCCTTACCCTATCCCTAACCCTAAGCCTAACCCCAACCCTCACCCTCAACCTCACCCTCAACCTAACCCTAACCCAAAAACCTCAAAATAACCCTCATCCTAACATTCATGCTAACTCTAAACCTCACTCTCACCCTACCCTCATCCTAAACCTTACCCTCACCCTAACCCTATCCCTAACCATAACACTCACAGTAAACCTAACCCTGACCCTACCCCTCACTCTAACCCTAATCCTAACCCTAACCCTCACCCTAACCCTAAACCTCACCCTAATCCTAACCCTCACCCTCACCCTAACCCTTACCCTAAACCTACACCTAATATTAACCCTAACTCTCACCCTAAACCTAACCCTTAACTTAACCCTAACCCTTACCCTGACCCTCACCCTAACCCTAAACCTAACCCTTACACTCATCCTCACCCTAACCCTCACCATAAACCTATCCCTCACCCTAACCCTAACACTAACCATCACCCTCACATTCACCATCACCCTCAGTCTAACCATAACACTAACCCTAATCCAAAAACTAACCCTCACAATCATCCTCAACCTAACCCTAACCCAAAACCTAACCCTCCCCTCACACTCACCCTCACCCTCACCTTAAATGTCAGCCTTAGCCTCACCCTTAACTTAACCATAAACTTAACCCTAACACGCACACTAACCATAACCCTGACCCTAACCCTAAACTACACCCTAACCCTCACCCTCACCCTCACCCTCACCCTCACCCTAACCCTCAACCTCACCCTAGCCCTCACCCTAATGCTAACTCTAACCCTAACCCTAATCTTCACCATAACCCTCACCCTCATCCTAACCCTCACCCTAAACCTTACCCTCACCCTAACCCTAAACTTCACACTAACCCTAAACCTCATCCTAACCCTAACCCTACCCCTCACCTTAACCCTCATCCTAACCCTAAGCCTAACCCTAACACGCACCCTAAACCTAACCCTAACGCTTACACTTATTTTGACCCTCAGCCGAAACCTAACCCTCACCCTAATCCTAACCCTATTCCTCACCCTCACACTCACCCTAATTCTAACTCTAACCCTAACCCTAGCTATATCCCTCACCCTAACCCGCACCCTAACCCTAAACCTAACCCTAACACTCACGCTCACCCTCACCCTCAGCCTAAGCCTAACCCTCACCCTAAATCTTACCCTCACCCTACACTATACTTAACCCTAACCCTAACCCTAACACTCACCCAAACCCTAATCCTAATCCTAACACTAAACCTAACCCTAACCATCACCCTCAAACTAACACTCACCCTAACACTTACCTTAAACCTAACACTCAAACTCACCATCACTCTAACACTCACCCTAACCCTAACTCTAACTCTCACCCTAACCCTAACCCACACACTAACCCTAACCCTAACCGTCACCCTCACCCTAAATCTAAACCTCACCCTAACCATCAACCTAAAACTAACTCTACCCCAACAGTAAACCTCACACTAAACCTCACCCTAACCCTTACCCTCACTCTAACCCTAACCCTAACCGTCACTCTCACACTAATCCTAACCCTCACCTCAACCCTAACTATACCCCTCACACTATCCCTCATCCTAATAATAATACGAAGCCTAAACTTCACCCTAACCCTAACCTTAACACTCGCCCTCACTCTAACCCTCTCTGCCAACATAACCTTCACCTTTAGCTTAACCGTCACCCACAACCCAACCCTCAGCCTCATCCAAACCCTCACCCTATCACTAACCCTAACCATAACCCTAACCCTCACCCTCAACCTCACCCTCAACCTAACCCTGAAACTAACCCTCACACTAACCCTCAACCTAACACTCAATCTAACCCTAAACCTCACTCTCACCCTACCCTCATCCTATCACTTATCCTCACCCTCAACCTATCCCTAAGCATAACACTCACAATAAACCTAACCCTCACCCTAAAACTAACCCTACCCCTCACTCTGACCCTAACCCTAACCCTAACCCTAAACCTCACCCTATCCCTAAGCCTAATCCTAACCTACACCCTCACCTTAACCCTAACCCTAAACCTAACTGTAACCCTAACCCTCACGCTAACTCTCACCCTAACCCTAACCTAACCCTAACCCACACCCTAACCCTCACCCTAACCCTAAACCTAACATTAACCCTCACCCTCACCCAAAACCTAACCCAAACCTTAACCTAAACCTAACCTGAACATTAACCCTAACCCTCACCCTAAACCTAAACATAAACTTAACCCTAACTCTCACCCTAAACCTCAACCTAACCCTAACCCTAACCCTAACTCTCCCCCTCACCCTAAACCTCCACCTAACCCTTACCCTCATCCTTAAACTAACCCTCACAAGAAACCTAACCATCACACTAATTCTAACACTAAACCTCACCCTCACCCTCATGCTCACCATCAGCCTAACCCTAACCCTAACAGTAATCCAAACACTAACCCTCAACCTCACCATCAAGCTAACCCTAACCTGAAACCTAACCCTAACCCTCAACCTCACCCTCACCCTCACGTGAAACCTCAGCCTCAGCCTCAACCTCACCCTAACCCGAACCCTAACCCGAAACCTCACGCTAATTCTAAACCTCAACCTAAATCTCAAACAAACCCTAACTCTAACCCTAACCCTCACCCTGACCTTGGTCCTTAACCTAACCCTAACACTCACCCTAACTCTAACCCTCACCCTAACCCTCACCCTCATCCTAACCCTCAACCTAACCCTTACTCTTACACTAACCCTAGCCATCACCCTAACCGTAACCCTACCTCTCTCCTTAACACTCATCCTAACCCTAAGTCTAACCCTAACACTCACCCTAACACTAACCCTAACCCTAACACTCACCCTCATCCTAACCCTAACCCTATCCCTAACCATAACACTCACATTAAACCTAACCCGCAACCTAACCCTAACCCTACCCCTCACACTAACCATAAACCTAATCCTAACCGTAAACCTCAACCTAACCATAAGCCTAATTCTAACCTTCACCCTCACCCTCGCTCTAAACCTAACCCTAATCCTAACCCGAACCCTCACACTAACCCTAAACCTCACCCTAACCCTAACCCTCACCCTCACCCTAACCCTTACCCTAAACCTAACCCTAATATTAACCCTAACTCTCACCCTAAACCTAACCCTTAACTTAACCCTAACCCTCACCCTTACCCTAACCCTAACCCTAACCCTATCCCTCACCCTAACACTAAACCTAACCCTCACCATCATCCTCACCCTAACCCTCGCAGTAAACCTATCCCTCACCCTAACCCTAACACTAACCATGACCCTCACACTCACGCTCACCCTCAGCCTAACACTAACCTAAACCTAATCCAAACACGAACCCTCACCCTCAACCTCAACCTAACCCTAACCCGAACCCTAAACCTTACCCTCACACTCACCCTCACCCTCAACTTAAACCTCAGACTCAGCCTCATCCTCAACCTAACCCGAACCCATACCCTAAACGTAACGCAGACCCTAACCATAAACCTAACCCACAACGTAATCCGCACCCTCACTCTCACCCTCACCCTAAATCACACCCTCACCCTAGCCATCACTGTAATCTTAACTCGAGAATTAACCCCCACCCTAACCCTAACCCTCACGCTCATACTAACCCTCAGCCTAAACACTACCCTCAACCTAACCCTAACACTCACACTAACCCTAACCCTCAACCTAACCCTAACCCTACCCCTCACCTTAACCCTCATCCTAACCCTAAGCCTAACCCTAACATTCACCCTAACCCTAACCCTAACCCTAACACTCACCCTGACCTCAGCCTAACCCTAACCCTAACCCTTACCCTAATCCTAAAACTTAACCTCACCCTCACACTCACCCTAATTGTAACCCTAAACCTAACCCTAACCCTAATTATACCCCTCACCTGAAACCTCAGCCTAACCCTAAACCTAACACTAAGCCTCACCCTCATCCGCACCCTCAGCCTCACCCTAACCCTCACCCAAAACCTTACCCGCACCCTACCCTAACCCTAACCCTAACTCTAACCTTAAATTTAACCCAAAACCTAAACCTCACACTAACCTTAAATCTAACCCTAAACCTCACCCTTACCCTAACAGTCACCCTAACCCTAACCCTAAACCTAACCCTCAAACTCACCGTCACACAAACACTCACCCTAACCCTAACCCTCACTCACACCCTAACCTTAACCCTACACTCACCCTCACCCTAACCCTCACAGTAACCCTTAACCTCACCTTTACCCTAACACTAAACCTCACACTAACCCTAACCCTCACCCTAACCATAACCCTACACCTCAACCTACCCCTCATCCTAACCATAACCCCAACCCTAACCCTCACCCTCAACCTCACCCTAAACCTAACCCTAAACCTAACCCTCCCCCTATCCCAAACCCTCACCCTCATCCTCACCCTCAATCTAACCCTAACCCTAACCCTAAACCTACCCCTAAACCTAATCCTAACCCTCATCCTCACCCTAACCCTCACCCTCACCCTAAACCTATCCATAACCCTCACCCTCATCCTAACGCTCATTCTTACCTTGTCACTCACAGTAACCCTAACCCTAACACTAATCCTAACCTCAAACTACCACTAAGGTTCACACTAAGCCTAACCCTACCTCTCTCCATAACCCTCAACCTAAAACTAACCCTAACCCTAAACCTCAAGCTAACCCTAAACCTCAGCCTAATCCTCACCCTCACCCTCAGCCTAAACCTAAACATAACCCTCAGGTTACCCCTTAACCTAAACTTAACCCTAACCCTAAAACTCACGCTAACGCTCAACCTCAACCGCAGCCTAAACCTAACCGAAACACTAATCCTAACCCTAAGCCTCACCCTCACCCTAACCCTAATTCCACACCTAACCCTCACTCTCACACCCACCCTAACCCTAAACCTAACCCTAACCCTCACCCTAACCCTAACCCTCACTGTAAACCTAACCGTAACCCTCACCCTAAACATAACTCTAAACCTAACCGTTACCCTAAACCTAACCATAACATTAACACTAACCCTCACCCTAAACCTAAACCTAAACTTAACCCTAACCCTCACCCTAACCCTAATCCTAACCCTCACCCTTACACGAACCCTCAACCTAACCCTTACCATCATCCTCACCTTAACCCTCACAATAAACCTAACCCTCGACCTCACCCTCACGCTCACCCTCAGCCTAACCCTAACCCTAACACCAATCCAAACACTAACCCTCACCCTCACCCTCAAGTTAATCCTATCCCGAACCCTAACCTTCACCCTCACACTCACCGTCACCCTCACATTAAACCTCTGCCTCAGCCTCAACCTTACCCTAACCCCAAACCTAACCCTTACCCTGACCGAAACCCTGATGCTAACTCTAACCCAAAACCCACAACTTAACCCTCACCCTCACCCTCACCCTCACCGAAGCCTCACCCTCACCCTAGCCCTCAACCTAACCCTAATCCTAACTCTAACTCTCACGCTAACCCTAAACCTCACCCTAACCCTAAACGTAACACTCACCCTCACCCTAACTCTAAACCTCACCCTAACCCTCAACCTAACCCTCACTGTAACCATAACCCTAAACCTCACCCTAACATTCATGCTAACCCTAAACCTAACTCTCACCGTACCCTCATCCTAACCCTTACCCTCACAATAACCCTATCCCTAACCATAACCCTCACACTAAACCTAACCCTCACCCTAACCCTAAACCTAACCCTCACACTAATCCAAACCCTAAACCTAATCCCCACTCTCAAGTTAAACCTTACCCTCACCCTAACCCTCACCCGAACCCTAACCCTAATCCAAACCCTAAACTTAACCTTAAACATCACACTAACCCTTACCCTAACCCTAACCCTCATCCTCATCCTAACCCTCACCCTAACAATTACCCTCTCAATAACCCTAAACCTAACCCTCACCCTCACCCTAACCCTTACCCTCACCGTAACCCTAACCCCAACCATAAAACTACCCCTCACCCTACCCCTCATCCTAACCCTAACAGTAACCCTAATCCTCACCCTGACCCTAACCCAACCCGATCCTTACCCTCACCCTCAATCTAACACTCACTGTCACCCTAATCCTCACCCTACACTAACCCTCATCGACACCCTAACCCTCACCCTCACCCTAACCCTCACCCTCACCCTAGCCCTCGGCCTAACCATAAACCTAACCCTAATCATTACCCTAAACCTAACCCTAACCCTAACCCTCACACTAACCCTCATGCTAAACCTAACCCTAACCCTCACGCTCACCCTAACCCAAACCCTAACCCTCACCCTAACCCTAAACCTCACCATCACCCTCACCGTCAACCTAAACCTAAACCTAGCCCTCAACCTAAACCTCATCCTAACCCTAAACCTAACCCTCACACTAACCCTAACTTTAACACTAACCCTAACCCTAACCCTCACACTAACCCTCATCCTAAACCTAACCCTAACCCTCACGCTCACCCTAACCCAAACCCTAACCCTCACCCTAACCCTAACCCTCACCATCACCCTCACCGTCAACCTAAACCTAAACCTAGCCCTCAACCTAAACCTCATCCTAACCCTAAACCTAACCCTCACACTAACCCTAACTTTAACACTAACCCTAACCCTAACCCTCACACTAACCCTCATCCTAAACCTAACCCTAACCCTCACGCTCATCCTAAACCTAACCCTAACCCTCACCCTAACCCTAAACCTCACCATCACCCCCACCCTCAACCTAAACCTAAACCTACCCCTCAACCTAAACCTCATCCTAACATTAACCCTAACCCTAACACTCACACTAATCCTAAACCTAACACTAAACCTCACACTCACCCTCATCCTCACCCTAACTTAACCCTACACCTCACACTAACCCTCATCCTAACCCTAACCCTAACCCTAGCCTTAACTGTCACCCTCACCCTAAACCTAACACTAACCCTTACCCTCAACCTAAACCAAACCCTCACCCTCACCCTCACCCTCACCCTCAATCTAACCCTAAACCTAACCGTAATCCTAACCCTAAACCTCACCCTCACCCTCACCCTAACCTCACCCTAAACCTAATCCGAAACCTAACCCTCACCCTAACCCTAACCCTCTCCCTAACCCTCACGCTAACCCTAACCCTGACCCTCACCTTCACCGTAACCCTAAACAAAACCCTAAACCTAAACCTCACCCTAACCCTCACACTAACCCTTAACCTAACCCTAATCCTAACCCTCACCCTCACCCTAAAAACTAACCCTCACCATCATCCGAACCCGAAACCTCCCCCTAACCCTAACCCTAACCCTCATCCTCACCCTAACACTCACTCTCACCCTAAACCTATCCCTAACCCTCACCCTCATCCTAACCCTCACCCTTACCCTTACCCTCACGGTAACCCAAACCCTAAACCTAATCCTAACCCTCACACTTACACTAAGGCTCAAATTAACCCTAATCCTACCCCTCACCCTAACTTCAACCTAAACCTAACCCTAACCCTGACCCTCACGCTAACTCTTACCCTCACCCTCACCCTAAACCTAACGCAAACTCTAATCCTAACCCTCAGCCTCACCCTCACCCTCACCCTCACCTTCACCCTAACCCCAACTCTAAACCATACCCTCACCCATACTCTAACCCTAAACTTAACCCTAACGCTAACCCTAACACTAACCCTCACCCTAACCCTACCCCTAACCCTAACCCTTACCCTAAACCTAACCTGAACATTAACCCTAACCCTCACCCTAAACCTCAACCTAAACTAAACCCTAATTCTCACCCTAAACCTCACCCTAGCCCTAACCCTCCCCCTCACCCTAAACCTCAACCTAAACCTTATCCTCATCCTTACCCTAACCCTTACAAGAAACCTAACCCTCACCCTAATCCTAACACTAAATCTCACCCTCAACCTCACGCTCACCCTCAGACTAAACCTAACCCTAACACTAATCTAAATACTACCCTCAATCTCACCCTCAAGCTAACCCTAACCTGAAATCTAACCCTGACCCTCAACCTCACCCTCACCCTCACGTTAAACCTCAGCTCAGCCTCAACCTCACCCGAACCCGAACCCTAACCTGAACCCTCACGCTAACTCTAAACCTCAAACTAACCCTCAACCTAACCCTAACTCTAACCCTAACCTTCACCCTGACCCTGGCCTTCACCCTCACCCTAACCCTCACCCTAACTCTAACCCTCACCCTAACCCTTACCTTCACACTAACGCTAACCCTCACAATAACAGTAACCCTACCCCTCCCCTTAACCCTCATCCTAACACTAACACTCACCCTAACCCTAACCCTAACCCTAACCCTCACCCTCACCCTAACCCTATCCCTAACCATAACACTCACACTAAACCTAACACTCACCCTCACCCTAACCCTATCCCTAACCATAACACTAACACTAAACCTAACACTCACCCTAACCCTAACCCTAACCCTCACACTAACCCTAAACATAATCCTAACCCTAAACCTCACCCTAACCCTAAGCCTAATTCTAACCTTCACCCTCACCTTAGCCCTCATCCTAACCCTAACCCTAACCCGAACCCTCACCCTAACGCTAAACCTCACCCTAACCCTAACCTTCACCCTCACCCTAACCCTTACCCTAAACCTAATCCTAACATTAACACTAACTCTCACCCTAAACCTAACCCTTAACTTAACCCTAAACCTCACCCTAACCCTCACCCTTACCCTAACCCTAACCCTAACCCTATCCCTCACCCTAACTCTCAAACTAACCCTTACCCTCATCCTCACCCTAACCCTCACAATAAACCTATCCCTCACCCTAACCCTAACACTAACCATCACCCTCACACTCACGCTCCCCCTCAGCCTAACACTAACCCTAACCCTAATCCAAACAGGAACTTTCACCCTCACCATCAACCTAACCCTAACACGAACCCTAAACCTCACCCTCACACTCACCCTCACCCTCAAATTAAAGCTTAGCCTCAGCCTCACCCTCAACCTAACCCTAACCTGAACCATAACCACAACCCTGACCCTATCCCTAAACCAAACCCACAACCTAATCTTCACCCTCACTCTCACCCTCAACCTAACCCTCACCCTCAACCTAGCCCTCAACGTAATCCTAATTCGAAACTTAACCCTCACCCTAACCCTAACACTCACCCTAACCCTCACGCTCATACTAACCCTCACCCTAAACACTAACCTCACCCAAACCCTAACACTCACCCTGACTCTCAGCCTAACCCTAACCCTTACCCTAATCCTAAACCTATCCCTCACTCTCACACTCACCCTAATTCTAACCATAAACATAACCCTAACTATACCCCTCACCCACACCCTCATCCTCACCCTAAACCTAACCCTAAGCCTCACCCTCACCCTCACCCTCAGCCTAACCTTAACCCTCACCCAAAACCTTACCCGCACCCTACCCTGACCCTAACAGTAACCCTAACCCTAACACTCACCCAAACCCTAAACCTCACACTAACCTCAAATCTAACCCTAAACCTCACCCTCACCCTAACAATCACCCTAACCCTTACCCTAAACCTAACCCTCAAACTCACCGTCACTCTAACTCTCTCCCTAGCCCTAACCGTCACCCACACCCTAACCCTAACCCTACCCTCACCCTCACCCTAACCCTCACACTAACCCTTACCCTCACCTTAACCCTTACACTAAACCTCACACTATCCCTAACCCTCACCCTAACCATAACCCTACCCCTCACCCTACCCCTCATCCTAATCCTAACCCTAACCCTAACCCTAACTCTCAAACTCACCCTAAACCTAACCCTCCCCCTATCCCAAACCCTCACCCTCACCCTCACCCTCAGTCTAACCCTAACCCTAACTATAAACCTAACCCTAACCCTAATCCTAACCCTCATCCTCACGCTAACACTCACCCTCACCCTAAACCTATCGCTAACCCTCCTCCTCCCCCTAACGCTCACACTTACCCTCACCTTAACCCTAACACTAAACCTCACACTATCCCTAACCCTCACCCTAACCATAACCCTACCCCTCACCCTACCCCTCATCCTAATCATAACCCTAACCCTAACCCTCAAACTCACCCTAAACCTTACCCTCCCCCTATCCCAAAACCTCACCCTCACCCTCACCCTCAGTCTAACCCTAATCCTAACTATAAACCTAACCCTAACCCTAATCCTGACCCTCATCCTCACGCTAACACTCACCCTCTCCCTAAACCTATCGCTAAAACTCACCCTCAACCTAACCCTCATCCTTACCCTTACCCTCACGGTAACCATAACCCTAACACTAATCCTAACCTCCCACTAACACTACGGTTCACATTAAGTCTAACCCTACCCCTCACCTTAACCCTCAACCTAAACCTAACCCTAACCCTAACCCTCAACATACTCATAAACCTCTGCCTAACCCTCACCCTCACCCTCAGCCTAAACCTAACCGAAACACTACTCCTAACCCTAAGCCTCACCCTCACTCTCACCCTCACCCTAAACCTAACCCTAAACATAACCCTCACTCTCACCGCCACCCTAACCCTAAACCTAACCCTAACCCTCACCCTAACCCTAACCCTTACCGTAAACCTAACTGTAACCCTCACCGTAAACATAACCCTAAGCCTAACCCTTACCCTAAACCTAACCCTAACATTAACCCTAACCCTCACCCTAACCCTAAACCTAAAATTAAACCTAACATTCACCCTAACCCTAACCCCAACCCTCCCTCTCCCCCTAACCCTCAACCTAACCCTTACCCTCATCCTCACCTTAACCCTCACAAAAAACCTAACCCTCACCCTCACACTCACGCGCACCCACAGCCTAACCCTAACACTAACACCAATCCAAACACTAACCCTCCACCTCACCCTCAAGATAACCCTATCACGAACCCTATCCCTCACCCTCACACTCACCTTCACCCTCATCTTAGACCTCAGCCTCAGCCTCAACCTCACCCTATCCCAAATTCTAACCTTACCCTAAACAAAAACCTGACACAAAATCTAACCCAAACCCACACCCTAACACTCACCCTCACCCTCAACCTTACCCTAACCCTCATCCTCACCCTAGTCCTCAACCTAACCCTAACCCTAACTCTAACTCTCACCCTAACCCTAACCCTCACCCTAACCCTGAACCTAACACTCAACCTCACCCTAACTCTAAACCTCACCCTAAACCTCAACCTAACTCTAACTTTAACCCTAACCCTAAACCTCACCCTAAACCTCACCATAACATTCATGCTAACCCTAAACCTAACTCTCACGCTACCCTCATCCTAACCCTTACCCTCACCCTAAACCTATCCCTACCCATAACCCTCACACTAAACCTAACCCTCACCCTAAACCTAAACCTAACCCTCACACTAACCCTAACCCTAAACCTAATCTGCACACTCGAGTTAACCCTTACCCTCACCCTAAACTTTACCCTAACCCTAACCCTAACCAAACCCTAACCTTAACCTTAAACATCACCCTAAAACTTACCCTAACGCTCACCCTCATCCTAACCCTCACCCTAACAATTACCCCACCATAACCCTAAACCTAACCCTCACCCTCAAACTAATCCTTAAATCGCCGTAATCCTAACCCCAACCCTAAACCTACCCTTCACCCTAACCCTCATCCTATCCCTAACAGTAACCCTAATCCTCACCCTGACCCTAACCCTAACCCGAACCCATATCCTCAAACTTAATCTAACCCTCACCCTCACCCTCACCCTCAACCTAAACCTCATCCTCACCCTAGCCCTCGGCATAACCGTTAACCAAACCCTAACCATTACCCTAACCCTAACCCGAACACTAACCCTAACGCTAACACTAACCCTAACCCTAACCCTAAACCTAACCCTAACCCTAACCCTAAACCTCACCATCACCCCCTCCTCAACCTAACCCTAACCCTACCCCTCATCCTAAACCTCATCCTAACACTAACACTAACCCTAACACGCACACTAATCTTAAACCTAAACCTAAACCTCACCCTCACCCTCATCCTCACCCTAACCTAACCCTACACCTCACCCTAACCCTCATCCGAACCCTAACACTAACCTAACCCTAACCGACAACCTCACCCTAAACCTAACCCTAACCCTAAACCTCAAACTAAACAAACCATTACCCTCACCCACACCCTCACACTCACCCTCAGTCTAACCCTAACCCTAACCGTAATCCTAACCCTAACCCTCTCCCTCACCCTCACACTAACCTCACCCAAAACCTAACCCTAAACCTAACCCTCACCCAAACCCTAACCCTCACCTAAACCTCACGCTAACCCTAACCCTAAACCTCACCTTCACCCTAACCCTAAACAAAACCCTAACCCTAAACCTCACCCTACCCCTCACCCTAACCCTTAACCTAACCCTAATCGTAACCCTCACCCTAACCCTAAAACTAACCCTTATCTGCACCCTAACCCTAACCCTCACCCTAACCCTAACCCTAACCTTCATTCTCACCCTAACACTCACCCTCACCCTAAAACTATCCCTAAACCTCACCCTCATCCTATCCCTCATGCTTACACTTACCCTCACGGTAGCCCTAACCCTAAACCTAATCCTAACCCTCACACTTACACTAAGGCTCACACTAACCCTAACCCTAACCCTCACCTTTACCCTTAACCTAAACATAAACATGACCCTAATCTTAACCCTCACCCTACCCTTAACCTCAGCGACACCCTCACCCTCACCTTCACGCTCACCCTCACCATAAACCTCACCCTCACCCTAGCCCTCAGCATAACCCTAAAACTAACCTATCCCTAACCCTCACACTAACCCTCATCTTAAACGTAACCCAAACCCTCAACCCCACCCCAACCCTAACCATAACACTCACCCTAACCCTAAACATCACCATCACACTCACCCTCAACCTAACCCTAACCCCACCCCTTACCTTAAACCTCATCCTAACCCTAACCCTAACCCTAACACTCACACTAATCCTAAACCTAACCCTAAACCTCACCCTCACACTCATTATCAGCCTATCACGAACCCTCACCCTAACCCACACCCTAGCCTAAACCTCACCTACTTCCTAATCCTCACCCTCACCCTCACCCTCACCCTAACCCTCACCCTAAACCTAGCCCTCAGCCTAAACCATACCCTAACCCTAAACCTCCCCCTAACCCTCTCCCTCCCCCTAAAACTAAGCCTAACCCAAACACTCACCCTAACACTCAAGCAAACCCTACCCTAACACTAACCCTAACCCTCACCCTAACACTAACCTTTAGCCTAACCATAACCCTCACCCTACCCTAACCATAACCCGAACCCAAACCCTACCCCTAAGCCTCACCCTCACCCTCACCCTAACCCAAACACTAATCCTAACCCTAAGCCTCACCCTCAGCTTCACCGTAACCCTAAACCAAAATCTAACCCTCAGCCTAACCATCAACCTCACCCTAAACCTAACTGTGACACTCACCCTAACCCTAACCCTAACCCTTACTCTAAACCTAACCCTAACATTAACCCTAACCCGCACCCTACACCTAAACCTAAACTTAACCCTAACCTTCACCCAAACACTAACCCTCCCCCTCCCTCTAACCCTCAACCTAAAACTTACCCTCACCCTATCCCTCACCCTAACCCTAACACTAAGCCTAACCCTCACCCTAACCCTAACTCTAGCTCTCACCCTAACCCTAACACTCACCCTAACCCTAACCCTGACCCTCACCCTCACCCTAACTCTAAACCTCACCCTAACCTTCAACCTAATCCTAACTCTAACACAAACCGTAAACCTCACCCTAAACCTCACCCTAATCCTTACCCTCATTCTAACCCTAAACCTAACCCTCACACCAATCCTAACCTTCATCCTAACCCTAACTATACCCCTCACCCTAACCCTTACCCTAACACTAATACGAAACCTAACCATCACCCTAAACCTAACCTTAACCCTCGCCCTCATTCTAACACTCCCCGTCAATCTAACCCTCACCCTTACCCTAATCCTCACCCACAACCCAACCCTCACACTCACCCAAACCCTCAACCTATCCCTAACTGTAACCCTAAACCTAACCCACAACCTCAACCTCACCCTCACAATAACCCTAACCCTACCCCTCATCCTAAACCTAACCCAGACCCTAACACTAACCCTAACCCTATCCCTCACCCTCACCCTAACGCTTACCCTAACCCTAAGCCTAATCCTAACGCTCACCCTCACCCTAAAACTCACCCTCACCCTCAAACTCACCCTAAACCTCAACCTCACACTACTCCTCACCCTAATCCTAACTTTGACCCTAACACTCACCCAAACCCTAACAATAACACTAACCCTAAACCTAACTCTCAAACTCACCGTCACACTAACACTCACCCTAATCCTAATTCTCATCAACGACCTAACCCTCACCCTCACGCGAAAACGAACACTCACCCTACACCTCACGCTCACACTAAACAAAACCTAACCCTAACCCGCACACTAACCCTAACCTTAACACTGACTCTATCCCTAACCCTCACCCTCACCCTAACCCTAAGCCTCAGCCTAACCCTAACCCTCACCCTCATCCTAACCCTCACCATTGCACTTACCCTCATGGTAAGCCTAACCCTAACTATAACCCTCACACTAACCATACTTCTCACACTAAGCCTAACCCTACCCCTCACCCTAACCCTCATACTAAACCTAACACTAACACTAACACTCACCCTAACACTAATCCTAACCCTAACTCTCACCCTCACCCTCAGCCTCACCTTCACCTTAAACATCAGCCTCAGCCTCAACCTCAACCTAACCCTAACCCTAAGCGTAACCCTCAACATAAAGGTAACCCTGAGCCTAACCCTACCTCTAACCCACACCCTTACCCTGACCCTGACCCTCACCCTCAAACTAACCCTCATCCTCTACCTAGCCCTCACCCTAGCCCTAACTCTAACCCTAACACTCACCCAAACCCTAAATCTAACACTCACCCTAACCCTAATCTTCACCCACACCCTAAACCTCACCTTCACCCTAACGCTCATCCTAAACCTAACCCTAAACCTAAACCTCATGCTAACATTAACCCTCACCCTCATGCTCAGCCTAAGCCTAAGCCAAACTCCAATCGAACCCTAAGCCTCACCCTCACCCTCACCCTCACCCTAAACCAAACACTAATCCTAACCCTAAGCCTCACCCTCAGCCTCACCCTAACCCTAAACCTAAATCTAAGCCTCACCCTAAACATTACCCTCTCCCTAAACCTAAATGTGACCCTCACACTAACCCTAAGCCTAACCCTAACACTCACCCTAACCCTAAACCTAACACACACCCTGACCCTCAGCCTAACCCTAACCCTAACCCAAATCTGAACCCTATTCCTCAGGCTCACACTCACCCTAATTCTAACCCTAACTCTAACCCTAACTATAACCCTCACCCTAACAATCACCCTAACCTTAAACCTACCCTATCCCTCACCCTCACCCTCACCCTCAACAAAACCCTAAACCTCACGCTAAAATTTACTCCACCTTACCCTAACCGTAACCCTAACCCTAACACTCATGCAAACCCTAACCCTAAACCTAACACTTAAACTCACGGTCACCCTAACACTCACCCTAAAACTAACCCTCACCCACACCCTAACGCTTAGCCTCACCCGAACACTCACCCTCACCCTAAACCTCACCCTCACACTAAACATCACCCTAACCATAACCCCAACCCTAACCCTAAACCTAACCCTCAAACTAATCTTAATCCTCACCCTCACCCTTACCCTAAGCCAAACCCTAAGCCTAACACTAATCCTAACCCTAACTCTCACCCTCACCCTCAGCCTCACCTTCACCTTAAACATCAGCCTCAGCCTCAACCTCAACCTAACCCTAACCCTAAGCGTAACCCTCAACATAAAGGTAACCCTGAGCCTAACCCTAACTCTAACCCACACCCTTACCCTGACCCTGACCCTCACCCTCAAACTAACCCTCATCCTCTACCTTGCCCTCACCCTAGCCCTAACTCTAACCCTAACACTCACCCAAACCCTAAATCTAACACTCACCCTAACCCTAATCCTCACCCACACCCTAAACCTCACCTTCACCCTAACCCTCATCCTAAACCTAACCCTAAACCTAAACCTCATGCTAACATTAACCCTCACCCTCATGCTCAGCCTAAGCCTAAGCCAAACTCCAATCGAACCCTAAGCCTCACCCTCACCCTCACCCTCACCCTAAACCAAACACTAATACTAACCCTAAGCCTCACCCTCAGCCTCACCCTAACCCTAAACCTAAATCTAAGCCTCACCCTAAACATTACCCTCTCCCTAAACCTAAATGTGACCCTCACACTAACCCTAAGCCTAACCCTAACACTCACCCTAACCCTAAACCTAACACACACCCTGACCCTCAGCCTAACCCTAACCCTAACCCAAATCTGAACCCTATTCCTCAGGCTCACACTCACCCTAATTCTAACCCTAACTCTAACCCTAACTATAACCCTCACCCTAACAATCACCCTAACCTTAAACCTACCCTATCCCTCACCCTCACCCTCACCCTCAACAAAACCCTAAACCTCACGCTAAAATTTACTCCACCTTACCCTAACCGTAACCCTAACCCTAACACTCATGCAAACCCTAACCCTAAACCTAACACTTAAACTCATGGTCACCCTAACACTCACCCTAAAACTAACCCTCACCCACACCCTAACGCTTAGCCTCACCCGAACACTCACCCTCACCCTAAACCTCACCCTCACACTAAACATCACCCTAACCATAACCCCAACCCTAACCCTAAACCTAACCCTCAAACTAATCTTAATCCTCACCCTCACCCTTACCCTAAGCCAAACCCTAAGCCTCACACTAATCCTAACCCTAACTCTCACCCTCACCCTCAGCCTCACCTTCACCTTAAACATCAGCCTCAGCCTCAACCTCAACCTAACCCTAACCCTAAGCGTAACCCTCAACATAAAGGTAACCCTGAGCCTAACCCTAACTCTAACCCACACCCTTACCCTGACCCTGACCCTCACCCTCAAACTAACCCTCATCCTCTACCTTGCCCTCACCCTAGCCCTAACTCTAACCCTAACACTCACCCAAACCCTAAATCTAACACTCACCCTAACCCTAATCCTCACCCACACCCTAAACCTCACCTTCACCCTAACCCTCATCCTAAACCTAACCCTAAACCTAAACCTCATGCTAACATTAACCCTCACCCTCATGCTCAGCCTAAGCCTAAGCCAAACTCCAATCGAACCCTAAGCCTCACCCTCACCCTCACCCTCACCCTAAACCAAACACTAATACTAACCCTAAGCCTCACCCTCAGCCTCACCCTAACCCTAAACCTAAATCTAAGCCTCACCCTAAACATTACCCTCTCCCTAAACCTAAATGTGACCCTCACACTAACCCTAAGCCTAACCCTAACACTCACCCTAACCCTAAACCTAACACACACCCTGACCCTCAGCCTAACCCTAACCCTAACCCAAATCTGAACCCTATTCCTCAGGCTCACACTCACCCTAATTCTAACCCTAACTCTAACCCTAACTATAACCCTCACCCTAACAATCACCCTAACCTTAAACCTACCCTATCCCTCACCCTCACCCTCACCCTCAACAAAACCCTAAACCTCACGCTAAAATTTACTCCACCTTACCCTAACCGTAACCCTAACCCTAACACTCATGCAAACCCTAACCCTAAACCTAACACTTAAACTCACGGTCACCCTAACAATCACCCTAAAACTAACCCTCACCCACACCCTAACACTTAGCCTCACCCGAACACTCACTCTCACCCTAAACCTCACCCTCACACTAAACATCACCCTAACCATAACCCCAACCCTAACCCTAAACCTAACCCTCAAACTAATCTTAATCCTCACCCTCACCCTTACCCTAAGCCAAACCCTAAGCCTAACACTAATCCTAAACCTAACACTCACTCTCACCCTAAACCTAAACCTAACAGTAAACCTCACCTCACACTCACCCTAACCTTAATCCTAACCCTCACCTTCACCCGAACCCTAAGCAAAATCCTAACCCGAAACCTCACCCTACCCCTCACCCTGACCCTTAAACTAACCCTAACCCTCACCCTCAAACTCACCTTCATGCTAACCCACACCCTCAGCCTAGACTTTACCCTAATCCTAACTCTAACCATAAACCTCACCCTAACCCTAACCCTCACCCTAACCCTACCCCTACCCCTCACCTTAACCCTCATCCTAACCCTAAGCCTACACCTAACACTCACCCTAACAATAAACCTAACCCTAACAATCAACCTGACCCTCAGCCTAACACTAATACGAACCCTAACCATCACCCTAAACCTAACATTAACCTTCGCCATCACTCTAACCCTCCCCTTCAACCTAACCCACACCTTTACCCTAACCCTCACCCACAACCCAACCCTCACCCTATCCCTAACTCTAACCCTAAACCTAACCCTCACCATCAAACTCACTCTCACCCTAACCCTAACCCTAACCCTACCCTAACCCTAACCCAGAACCTAACCCTAACCCTAACCCTCACCCTCACACTCACCCTAACACTAACCCTAACCCTAACCCTAAGCCTAATCCTAACCCTCACCTTCACCCTAGCACTCACCCTAACACTAATCCTAACCCTATCCCTCACCCTAACCCTAAACCTCACCCTAAGCCTAACCCTCACACTAACGCTAACCCTTATATTAAACATAACCCTAACATTAACCCTAACTCTCACCGTAAACCTAAACTTTAATTTAACCATAATCCTAACCCTAACCCTCACCCTAACACTAACCCTAAACGTAACCCTCACCCTCACCCTAACCCTGAACATAAACCTTAACCTCATCTTCACCCTAACCCTCACAATAAACCTAACCCTCACCCTAACCCTAACACTAACATTCACACTCATTCTCACGCTCACCCTCAGCTTAAACCTAACCCTAACACTAATCCAAACACTAACCCTCACCCTTAAGCTCAACCTAAACCTAACCCGAAATCTGACCCTCACCTTCACACCCACCCTCACCCTCAACTTAAACCTCATCCTCAGCCTAAACCTCACGCTAACCCTAAACCTAACCTAACCCTCACCCTCAACATAACCGTAACCCTAAACTCAATCCTAACCCACCCCCTAAACCTCACCCTCAACCTCACCCTCACCCTAACCCTCACACTTATCCTAGCCATCACCCTAATCCTAACTCTAACCCTAAACCTCGCTCTAACCCTAACCCTCACCCTAATCCTCACCCTCATCCTAACCCTCACCCTAACCCTTATCCTCATCCTAACAGTAACTCTCAACCTAACCCTAAATCTACCCCTCACCTTAACCCTCATCCTAACACTAAGCCTAAACCTAACACTCACCCTAACCCTAACCCTAACCCTAACGCTCACCCTGACCCTCAGCCCAACCCTAACCCTAACCCTAATCCGAACCCTAATCCGAACCCTCACACTCACCCTAATTCTCACCCTAACCCTAACCTTATCTATATCTCTTACCCTCACCCTCATCCTAACCCTAAACCAAACCCTATCCCTCACCCTCACCCTCACCCTAACCCTAACTCTAACTCTCACCCTAACCCTAACACTCACCCTAAGCCTAACCTTAACCATCATTCACAACCTAACTCTAAACCTCACCCTAACCCTCAACCTAACTGTAACTCAAACCCTAACCCTAAACCTCACTCTAAACTTCACCCTAACCCGTACGCTCACTCTAACCCTAACCCTAAGCATCACACTAATCCTAACCCAAACTATAACCCTCACCCTAACACTTACCCTAACACTAATACGAAAACTATCCATCACCCTAACCCAACCTTTAACCTCGCCCTCACTCTAACCCTCCCCTTCAAACTAACCCTCAACTTTACCCTAAACCTCTCCCACAACCCAAACCTCACACTCACCCAAACCCTCACCCTAAACCTAACCCTAACCCTAACCCTCATACTAACCCAAACCCAGATCCAAAGCCTAACCCTAACCCTCACCATCACCCTAACCCTAACCCTAACACTCACACTTACCCTCACATTAACACTCATGCTAACCCTGAACCTCAATCTCACTCTACCCTCATCCTAACCCTTACCGTCACCCTAACCCTATCCGTAACCATAACCTTGACCCTAAACCTAACCGTCACTCTAACCCTAACCCTACCCCTGACACTAACCCTAACCCTAACCGTAATCCGCACCCTCAACCTAACCCTTAGCATCACGCTAACCCTCACCCTAAAATTAACTCTAACCCTAACCCAAATCTTAACCTTAAACATCACCCTAACCCTTACCCTAACCCTAACCCTCACCCTCATCCTAACCCTCACCCTAACAATTACCGTCATCCTAACCCTAAACCTAAACCTAACCCTCACCCTCATCTTAAACGTTACCCTCACAATAACCCTAACCCTAACCCTAAAACTACCCTTCACCCTAACCCTCATCCTAACCCTAACCATAACCCTAATCCGCACCCTGACCCTAACCCTAAATCTAACCCTCACCCTCACCCTAGCCCGCACCGTCACCCTAACCCTCACCCTACCCTAACCCTCAGCGACACCCTCACCATCAACTTTTCCCTCACCCTCACCCTAAACCTCACCCTCACTCCAGCCCTCAGCCTAACACTAACACTAACCCTAACCCTAACACTAACCCTATCCCTAACCCTCAAACTAACGCTAAACCTCACACTAATACTAACCCTACCCCTCACACCAACCCTCATCCTAAACCTAACCCTAACCCTCACCCTCAAGCTAACCCTAACACGAACACTCACCCTAACACTAAACCTCACCCTCACCCTCACCCTCAACCTAACCCTAACCCTACCCCTCACCCTAAACCTCATCCTAACCCTAACCCTAACCCAAACACTCACACTAATCCTAAACCTAACCCAAAAAATCACCCTCACCCTCACTATCAGCCTGACACTAACCCTCACCTTAACCCTCACCCTAACCCTCACCCTCACCCTAACATTAAGTCTAACCAAAACACTCACCCTAACACTCAACCAAACCCTAACCCTAACACTAACCCTAACCCTCACCCTAACACTAACCTTCAGCCTAACCCTAAGCCTCAACCTACCTTAACCATAACCCGAAACCTAAACCGAACCCTACCTCTCACCGTAACCCTAACCCTAACCCTAAACCTCACACTCATCCTAACCCTCACCGTTAAACTTACCCTCACGGTAACCCTAACCCTAATGCTAACACTCACCCTAACCCTAACCCTCACACTAACCCTAACCCTAAACATAAACCTCACCCTAAAACTCACCATAATACTAACGTTAACCCTAAACGTCACCCTAACCATGAAACTCACCTTAACCCTTACCCTCAACCTAAGCCTAACCTTAACCCTAACACTAACCCATACACTAATCCTAACCTCAATCCTAAGCCTAACACTAAACCACACCCTAGCCCCCACACTAAACCTAACTCTAACCCTAACCCTTACACTTACACTAACTAACAATAACCCTAACATTAACCCTAAACCTCACCCTAACACTAATGCTAAACCTAACCCTGACTCTCACATCAAACCTATCCCTCACCCAAAAGCTAAGCAAACCCCTCAGCCTAACCCTATCCCTAACCCTAAACCTAACAATAACCCCAACTCTAACCCTAACCCTAACCCTAACACTGACCCTAACATTAACCCTAACCCTAACCCTCACATTAAACCTTACCCTCACCCTAAATGTAACCCCTCCCCTCAGCCTAACCCTCACACTAAACCGAACCCTAATGCTAATCCTCACCCTATACATAACCCTAACCCTAACCCTCACCCTTACCCTCACTGTCACCCTAACCCTAACCCTCACCCTCAACCTCACCCTAATCCTAACCCTAAACCTAATCCTAATTCTAACACAATTCCTCACCCTCACCCTAATGCTAACCCTAACCCTAACCATAACCATAACCGTAACCATAACTCTCACCCTAACCCTAAGCCTAACCCTATCCCTCACCCTAATCCTAACCCTAACCCTAAACCTCACCCTCAGCCTAAACCTCAACCTAAACCTAACCCTCACCTTAAACCTAACCCTAACCCTCACACTAACCCTCACCCTCACCCTCACACTAAGCCTAACCCTAAACCTAATCCTAATCCTCAACCTAACCCTTAACCTCACCATCACCCTAAGGCTAAAACTAACCCTAAACATAACCCTAATTCTCACCCTCATCCTAACCATCTCCCTAACCCTAAACCTAACCCTAAACCACACCCTAACCCTCACCCTAACCCTTAACCTCACCCTAACCCTTACCCTCACCCTCACCCTCACCCGCACCGTAACCCTTACCCTCATCCTAACCCTAATCTAAACCTCACAGTAACCCTAAATCTCATTGTAACCCTTACCCTACACCTCACCCTAACCCTAACCCTAACCTTCACACTAAACCTAAACTTCACCCTAACCCTAACAATAACACTAACCTTAATCCTAACCCTCACCGTCACCCTCATCCTCAGCCTAACCCTAACCCTAATTCTAATCCTAACCCTATTCCTCACTCTCACCCTCACTCTAACCCTAAACTTAACCCTAAATCTCAACCTCACCCTCACCTACACCCTCACCCTCAGCCTAACGCTAACCCTAACAATAACCCTAACCCTAACACTAACACTAACCCTCACCCTAAACCAAACTATAACCCTTAAACTCACCCTAATTCTAAACCTAACCCTCACTCTCACCCTAACCATAACACCCACCCTAACCCTCACACTAACACTTACGCTATCCCTAATCCTCATTCTCAAACTAAACCTCACCCTAACCCTTACCATCACACTAACCCTCACACTAAATCTAACCCTCACCCTAACCCTAAACCTATCCCTTACCCTAACCCTAACCCTAAACCTAAACCTAACAATCACCCTAACCCTAGCCTAACCCTAACCCTCACCCTCACCCTAACCATCTCCCTAAACCTAATCCTAACCCTAACCCTCACCCTAACCCTAATTCTCACATTAACCATAACCCTCACCCTAAGCCTAACCCTAATATTAACGCTAACCCTAAGCTTAAACTTAACCCTCATCATAACCCTCACCCTAACCCTAACCCTAACCCTAACCCTCGCCCTCACTCTAACATTCAATCTAAACCTTACCCTTAGCCCAATCCTAACCCTACAATAACACTAACCCTAACCCTCAACCTCACCCTCAAGCTCATCCTCAGCTTAACCCTAATCCCAACCCTAGTCCTAACCCAACCATCACCTCACACTCACCTTCAAGCTCACCCTCAGCCTAACCCTAATCCTAACCCAAATACTTACCCTAACCCTCACCCTCACCATCACCCTCACCCTAACCCTAACCCTCAAGCTCAACCTCACCCGTAATTACCCTCAACCTATGCCTCAGCCTCACCCTCACCCTCATCATAACCCTAACTCTTTCCCTCACCCTAAACCTAACCCTCACCCAACCCTCACCGTAAAACTAAAACTAAATATCACCCTCACCCTAACCCTCACCCTAACCCTAAAACTACCCCTGAGCCTAATTCTCACACTAACCCTAACCCTAACCCTAATTCTCACCCTATACCTAACCATAACCCTAACCCTCACACTCACCATAGCCCTCACTATAACTCTATCACTAACCTTAACCCTCACCCGATCCCTCACCCGAACCCTCATGCTCACCCTCACCTTAATCCTAACAATCACTTTAACCCTAACTCTTAACGCTAACCCTAAACCTACCCCTAACCCTAAACCTCCCCCTCCCTTTCCCACTCACCCTGAACTTAACCCTAACACTAATCCTAATCTTAAACCTAACCCTCACTCCCACTCTCCCTCTAAACCGAACCCTAACGTAAACATCACCCTCACCCTCAGCCTCACCCTAACCCTCACCCTAACCCTAACAACAACCCCAACTCTAACCGTAACCCTAAGCATAACCCTCACCCTAACACTAACCCTAACCCTCACATTAAACTTAACCCTTACCATAACCATAACCCTACCCCTCAGCCTAACCCTCACACTAAACGAACCCTAACGCTAAGCCTCACCCTATCTCTAACCCATCCCTAGCCCTAAATCTCAGCCTGACCCTCACTGTCACCCTAACCCTAACGCTCACCCTCAAACTCACCCTCATCTTAAGCCTAACCATTATCCTAATTCTAACCCTATCCCTCACCCTCACCCTCATGCTAAACCAAACCCTAACCGTAAACCTCACCCAAAACCGAACCCTAACCCTAAACCTAACTTTAACCCTAACTCTAAACCTAACCCTCACCCTCACCGTAACCCTAACCTTAACCTTAACACTAACCCTCACCTTTACCCTCACCCTAACACTCACGCTAACCATAACCCTCACTCTCACCCTAAACCTCACTCGCACCCTACCACTTACCCTCACCCTAAACCTGTCACCCTAACACTCACACTAAACCTAACCCTCACCCTAACCCTAAAACTACAACTCACACTAACCCTAAAACTAAACCAAACCCTAATCCTCAGCCTAACCCTAAGCCTAACCCTAACCCTTACTAAAACTCTAACCCTCACCCTAGCCCTCACCCTAACACTCACGCTAACCCTAACCCTCACCCTAACACTTACCCTAACCCTAGGCCTAACATTAACCCTAAATGTCACCCTAACCCTAACCTAACATTAACCCTAACTCTCAAACTAACCCTCACCCTAAACCTCCCTCTCACCCTAACCCTAAACCTAACCCTTACCCTCACCCTCACCCTAACCCTCACATTAACCCAAACCCTCAAGCTAAACCTAAGCCAAACCGTCATCATCACCCTCATTCTCACCCTTAGCCAAACCCTAACCCTAACCCTAATCCTAACCCTATCCCTCACCCTCACTCTTAAACTAACCCTAACCCTGACCCTCACCCTCACCCTCACCCTAAACCTCAGCCTCAACCTCACCGTCACCCTATCCTTAACACTAACCCTAACACTCACCCTAATCCTCACCCTAACTATAACCCTCACCCTAAACCTAACCCTAACCCTCACCCTCACCCTAAACCTAACCCTAACCCTCACCCTCACCCTAACACTCACCCTAAACCCTAAGCTCACACTAACCCTAATCCTAATTTTAGCACTCAGACTAAACTTAACCGTCACCCTAATCCTAACCATTCCCCTCAGCCTAACACTCACCCAAACCCTAAACCTAATCCTAATTCTCACGCTATCCCTAACCCTAACCCTAACCCTGACCCTCACCCTAGCCCTCACCCTAACACTAACCGTAAACCTAAACAGCACCGGAAACCGAACCCTCACCCTAACCCTCACCCTCATCCTAAACATCATCCTAAACCTATCCCTGACCCTAACCCTAACCCTAACACTCACCCTAACCCTAACTCTCACCCTCATCCTAATCCTCACCCTAACCCTAACACTAACCCTTACCTCACCAAAACACTAACACTCACCCATACCCTCACTCGAACCATCACTCTCACAATAGCCCACACCCAAACTTTAACCCAACCCTACCTAACCCTCAACCTCACCCTCACCCTCAGCCTAAATATAACCGTAAACTTAATCCTAACCCTAACCCTCACCCTCACCCTAACCCTAACCCTGACCCTAACCCTCACCCTCACTCCAACCCTCACCCTAAACCTGACACTAACCCTAACCCTAACCCTCATACTAACCTAAACCTCACCCCCACCCTCACCCTAACCCTAACCCTCACCCAAACCCTAACCCTAACTGTCACCATGACCCTCACTCTCACCCTAAACATCACCATAAACATAACCCTCACCCTAACCCTAACCCTAAGCCTCACCCTAAACCTAACCCTCACCCTCAACCTAACCCTGACTTACAAGCTAAGCCTAATCCTAACCCTAACACTTACCCTATCTCTAAACCTAAACCTAATCCTCACCCTAACCCTAAACCTCACCCTAAATCTAACCCAATTCCTACCCCTAAACCTCACCCTCAACCTCACCTTAAGCCTAAACCTAAATCTAACACTAATCCTAAACCTAACTCTCACACTCATCCTTACTCTAATGCTAACCCTAACCCTAAACCACACACTAATACTCACCCTCACCCTCACTCTAACCCTAACCCTAACCTAACCATAAACCTCAACCTCACCCTCACCCTAACGCTAACCCTAACCCTAACCGGAACCATCACCCTCACCCTAAACCTCACGCTCACACTAAACCTCACCCTCACCCTAACCCTCACCCTATCCCTAGTGCTAACCCTCATCCTAACACTTACCGTCACCTTAATCCTCAAGTCACACTAATCCTCACCTAACCCTAGACTTAAACCTTACACTAACCCTAACCCTCACCCTCACACTCACCTTCACCCTCAGCCTAACTCTCACCCTCACCCTAGGCTACAACCTAACCCTAACCCTAACTCTAACACTCACCCTATCACTAACCCTCACCATCATACTAATCCTCACCCTAACTCTTACTCTAAAACTAAGCCTAACCCTAACCATCACCTTCACCCTATCCGTAAACCTCACCCTCACCCCAACCCTAACCCTTACCCTCACCCTAAGCCTAACCCTAACCCCAAACCTAACTGTAACCCTCAGACTAAACCTAAGACTCATCCTAACCCTAACCCTACACCTGAGCCTAAACTCCACCCTAACCCTAACCCTAACCATTATTCTCACCCTATCCCTCACTATAACCCTAACCCTCACACTCACTCTAGCCCTCACCCTAACACTATCCCTAACCCTAAACTTCACCCAATCTCTCACAGTCACTCTGAACCTCACAATAATCCTAATCCTAACAATAACTTTAACCTAACTCTCACTGTAACCTTAACCCTAAACCTACACCTAAACTTAACCCTCACCCTCCGCGTCGCACTCAACCTCAGCTTAACCCTAAACCTAATCTTAATCCTATCCCTAACACTCACTCGCACCCTCACTCTAAACCTAATCCTATCCCTAAATCTCACCATCACCATCACCCTCAACCTCACCCTAACCCTAACCCTCACATTAAACCTTACCCTCACCCTAAACGTAACCCTACCCCTCAGACTAACCCTCACACTAAACCTAATCCTAATGCTAATCCTCACCCTATCCCTAAGCCTAAACCTATCCCTAACCCTCAACATGACCCTCATTGTAAACCTAAACCTAACCCCCACCCTCAACCTCACCCTAATCCTGAACCTAACCCTAATCCTAATTCTAACAATATCCCTCACCCTCAAACTCACGCCAAACCTAACCCTAAACCTCACCCTAACCCTAACCCTAACCTAAAAATAAACCTAACCCTCACCCTAACCCTAACCTAACCTTAACCCTGACCCTCACCCTAACCCTAACCCTAACTCTAAACCTCCCATTCATCCTAACCCTCAACCTAACCCTTATCCACACCCTCACCCTAAGCTTCACATTAACCCTAACCCAACCCTCACCCTAAACCTAAGCCTAACTTTCACCCTCAATCTAACCCTCACTGTCACTCTAATCCTCATCCGAACTCTAATCCTAACCCTAAATTTAAGCCTCACCCTTAAACTATCCTTCACCCTAAGACTAACCCTAACCCTAACACTAATCCTAAACTTAACCCTCACCCTCACCCTCAACCTAACCCTAACCCTAACCCTCACCCTAACCGTAACACTCATCCTAACCCTAACAATAACCCTAACCCTTACCCCAAACCTAACCCTCACCCTAACCCTAACCCTAACCCTAACACTCACCCTAATCCTAACCCTAACACTAAACCTCACCCTCAACCTAAACATCAACCTTAACCTAACCCTCACCCTAACCCGTACCCTCTCCCTCATCCTCACCCTAAGTCTAACCCTTAACCTACCACTAATCCTAAACCTAACTCTCACCCTCACCCTCACCCTATGACAAACCCTAACCCTAAAACTAACCCTAACTCTCACCCTCACCCTAGCACTCTGCCTAACCCTAAGCCTAAACTTTACCCACACCCTAACCCTCACCCTAACCCTTACCCTCACCCTAAACTTAAACCTCAACCTCACCCTAACCCTAACCCTTAACCTCATACTAACCCTAACCCTAACCCCCACATTGACCCTAAACCTCATCCTAACCCTAACCCTACCCCTCACCCTAACCCTAACCCTCACCCTCACACTAAACCTAAACTTCACCTTAAACCTAACACTAACACTCACCCTAATCCTAACCCTCACCGTCACCCTCACCCTCAGCCTAACACTAACCCTAATTCTTTTTTTTTTTTTTGTCGGTCGTGGGGCTTGAACTCTGAGCCTGGGCGCTGTCCCTCAGTTCTTCAGTTCACGGCGAATGTTCTAACACTTGAGCAACAGCGCCACATCCGGATTTCTGGTGGTTTATTGGAGATAGGAGTCTCACGGTCTCTCCTGCCCGGGATGGCTTTGAACCGCGATCCTCAGATCTCAGCCTCCTGAGTAGCTAGGATTACAGGCGTGAGCCACCAGCGCCCGGGCTAACCCTAATTCTAATCCTAACCCAATCCCTCACTCTCACCCTCACCCTAAGCATAAACCTAACCTTAATCCTCAACCTCAACCTCACCTTGACCCTCACCCTCAGCCTTACCCTAACCCTAACAATAACCCTAACCCTAACCCTAAACTTCACCCTAAACCTAACCCTAACACTTAACTTCACCCTAACCCTAACCCTAACCCTCACCCTAACCCTCACCCTCACCCTAACCCTCACCCTAACCCTAATCCTAACTGTAACCCTCACCCTAACCCTAACCCTCAAACTAACCCTCACCCTCACCCTAACCCTTCCCCTAAGCCTAACTCTAACATTAACCCTAACCCTCACCCTAACCCTAACCCTATCCTTAAACTTAACCCTCATCCTAAGCCTCACCTTCACATTAACCCTAACCCTAACCCACACCCTCACAGTAACTTCCATCTAAACCTTACCCTTACACTCACCCTAACCCTCACACTAAACCTAAGCCTGACCCTAAACCTAAAACTAACCCTCACCTTCACCCTCAAGCTCATCCTCAGCCTAACTAATCCTAACCCTAATCCTTACCCTAACCCTCACAATCAACCTCACCCTCAAGCTCTCCCTCAACCTACCCCTAATTCTAACACAAATCCTTACCCTAATCCTCACCCTTACCCTTACCTTGACCCTAAACCTCATACTCACCCTCACACTCACCCTCACCCAAAACCTCAGCCTCACTCTCACCCTCACCCTAACCCTAAACCTCACCCTAAACCTCACCGTCACTGTAATCCTAACCCTAACCCTAACCCTAACCCTCACCCAAACCTCACCATAAACCTAACCCTAAACCTCACCCTCACCCTAACCCTCACTCTTACCCTTACCCTCACCCTAAGCCTAAACCTAACCCTAAACCTAACAGTAACCTTCAGACTAAACCTAAACCTCACCTTAACCCTAACCCTATCCCTGAGCCTAACCCTTACCCTAACCCTAACCCTAACCCTAATTCTCACCTTATCCCTAACCATAACCCTAACCCTCACACTCACCCTAGCCCTCATCCTAAATCTATCCCTAACCCTCACCCTCACCTGAACCCTCAAACTCACCCTCACCCTAATCCTAACAATAAATATAACCCTAACTCTCATCGTAACCCTAACCCTAAACCTACCCCTAACCCTATCCCTCCCCTCCCCTTCCCACTCACCCTCAGCCTAACCCTAACCCTAATCATAATCCTAACACTAACCCCCTCTCCCACCCTCACTCTATACCAAACCCTATCCCTAAACCTCACCCTCACTGTCACCTCAACCTCACACTAACCCTAACAATAACCCCAACACTAACCCTAACCCTAACCCTAACCCTCACCCTAACACTAACCCTAACTCTAACCCTCACATTAAACCTTACCCTCACCCTAAACTTAACCCTACTCCTCAGCCTAACCCTCACACTAAACCTCACCCTAACACTAATCCTCACCCTATCCCTAACCATAAACCTAACCCTAAACCTCACCCTGACCCTCACTGTCACGATAAACCTAAACCACACCCTCAACCTCACCCTAATCCTAACCCTAACCCTAATCCTAATTTTAACAGTATCCCTCACCCTCATCCGAACCCTAACCCTAACCCTAACACTAAAACGTACCCTAAACCTAACCCTCACGCTAACACTCACGCTAAACCTAACCCTCACTCTCACCCTAACCCTCAACCTTACCCTAACCCTTACATTAACCCCAACCCTAACCCTAACCCTAAAACTCACATTAAACCTAACCCTCACCCTAACCCAAAACTTCAAGTCACACTAACCCTAACACTAACCCTAACCCTAACCCTCACCCTAACCCTAAGCCTAACCCTAAACCTCACCCTCACCCTAACCACAATCCTAAACCTAACCCTCATTCTAACCCTAACCCACACACTAAACCTAACCTTCACCCTAACCCTAACACTCACCCTAACACTTACCCTAACCCTAACCCTAATATTAACCCTAACCCTCACCCTGACCCTAACTTAAACTTAACCCTAACCCTCACCCTAACACTAACCCGAAAGCTAAACCTGCCACTCATACTAACCCTCAACCTAACCCTTATCCTCACCCTCACACTAAGGCTCACATTATCCCTAACCCTCACCTTAACCCTAAGTCTAACCATCACTCTTGCCCTAACCATCACCATCACGCAGACTCTCAACCTAACTCTAATGCTCACTCACACCCTAACCCTCACCCTAAACTTAAGCCTCACCCTAACCCTAAACCTCACCCTAAGACTCACCCTAACCTAACACTAATCGTAAACTTATCCCTCAACCTCACCCTCAACCTAACACTAATCCTAACCCTCACCCTAACCATAAACCTCATCCTAACCGTAACCCTAACCCTAACCCTCACCCTAAAACTAACCCTCACGCTCAACCTAACCCTAACACTAAAACTCACCCTAGTCATAACCCTAACCCTAACCCTCACTCTCACCCTCAACCTCACCCTCAGTCTAACCCTAACCCTAACCCTAATCCTAACTCTAACCCTCACCCTCACCCTCACCCTAACTCTAACCCTAATCCAACCATAACCCTCAGTCTAACTCTAACCCTCACCCAACCATAACCCTCACCCTCAACATCAATCTAATCCTAAACTTAACCCTAACTCTCACCCCAACCCTAAAACTCACACTAACAATTACCCTCACCGTAACCCAAGCCCTAAACCTAACCCAAACCCTCACTCTAATCCTAATGCTAACCCTAAACCTAACCCTCACACTAAACCTCACCCTAACCCTAAAACAAAACCTAAGCCTCACCCTAACCCTAACCTTAATCCTCACCCTCACCCTAACCCTCACCGTCACCCTAACCCTCACCCTAACCCTAACCCTCACCCACAACCTAAACCTCATTCTCACCATAACCCTCACCCTCACACTAAACATCACCCTAAACATAACCCTCACATTAACCCTAAGCCTCACCCTAAACCTAACCCTCACCCTCACCCTCACCCTCACTGACAGCCTAAACCTAACCCTCAAACTAACCCTAACCCTAAACCTAACCCTCACCCTAACACTAACCCTCACCCTAACCCTAACCCTCACCCTAACCCTAATACTAACACTAAACATCAACCTAACACTAACCCTCAACCTAACCCTAACCCTATCCCTAATCAGAAACCTCACCCTCACCCTACCCTAACCCTAACCCTAAACCTAACACTAATCCTAAACCTAACTCTCACTCTCATCCTTACCATAATGCTAACCCTATCCGTAACGTACACACTAATACTCACCCTCAACCTCACCCTAAATCTAACCCTAACCTAATCCTTATCCTCACCCCCACCCTAAACCTAAACCTAACCCTAACACTAACCCAAATCTTCACCCTAACCCTAACCCTCATGCTCACATTTAACCTCACCCTCACCCTAACCCTCACCCTAACCATAGTGCTAACCCTCACCCTAACACTTACCGTCACCCTAATCCTCAAGTCACCCTAATCCTCACCCTAACCCTAAACTTAAACGTTAAGCTAACCCTAACCCTCACCCTCACCTTCACTCTCAGCCTAACCCTCACCCTCACCCTAGCCCTCACCCTAACCCTAAACCTAACCCTAAGGCTCACCCTGACCCTAACCCCCACCCTCATACTAATCCTCACCCTAACTCTTACTCTAACCCTATCCCTAATCCTAACCCTCAACCTCACCCTATCCCTAACCCTCACACTCACCCTAAACCTAACCCTAAACTTCACCCTCACCCTCAACCTCACCCTCAGACTAACCCTAATCTTAAACCAAAACCTTACTCTAATCCTCACCCTTACCTTCACCTCAACCCTAACCCTCACCCTCACCCTCACCCTCATCCTAACCCTCAGCCTCACTCTCACCCTCACCCTTACCCTAACCCTAAACCTCACCCTCACCCTAACCCTAACCCTAACCCCAACCCTGAACCAAGCTTCACCCTAAACCTATCCCTAAACCTCACCGTCACCCTTACCCTTACCCTCAACCTAAGCTTAACCCTAACATAAAAACTAACCATAACCCTCAGACTAAACCTAACCCTCACCTAACCCTAACCCTACACCTGAGCCTAACCCTCACCCTAATCCTAAACCTAACCCTCACTCTAACCCTAACCCTAAACATACCCCTAAACCTAACCCTCCCCCTCCCCGTTCCACTCACCCTAATCCTAACCCTAACCCTAACCCTAATCCTAACCCTAACCCTCACTCCCACCCTCACACTAAACCTAACCCTATACCTAAACCTCACCCTCACCATCACCCTCACCCTCACCCTAACCGTAAAGATAACCCCAACTCTAACCCTAACCTAACCCTAACCCTCACCCTAACACTAACCCTAACCCTAAACCTCACATTAAACATTACCCTCACCCTAAACATAACCCTAAATCTCAGCCTAACCCTCACACTGAACCTAACCCTAACGTTAATCCTCACCCTATCCCTAACCATAAACCTAAGCCTAACCCTCAGCCTGACGCTCACTGTAACCCTAAACCTAATTCTGACCTTGATCCTCACCCCAATCCTAAACCTAAACTTAATACTAATTCTAACAATACCCCTCACCTCAACCTCACCTTAAAACTAACCCTAACCCTAAACCTCACCCTAACCATAACCCTAATCCTAAACCTAACCCTAACCCTAATCCTAACAATAACCCTCACCCTAACGCTCACCCTAACACTCACACTAACCCTAATCCTCACTCTCACCCTAACCCTCAACCTCACCCTAAACCTTACCCTCATCCTAACCCTAACACTAACCCTAACCCTCACAGTTAACCTAACACTCACCCTAACCCTAAAACTACCCCTCACGCTAACCCTAACACTAAAACTAACCCTAAAATTCACCCTAACAATACGCCTAACCCTAACACTCACCCTCAACCTAGACCTCACCCTAACAATAAGCCTAATCCTAAACCTAACCCTCACCATAACCCTAACACTCACCCTTACACTTACCCTAACCCTAAACCTAACCATAAACCTCATCCTCACCCTAACCCTAACCTAACCTTAACCCTAACCCTCACCCTCACCCTAACCCTAACTCTAAACCTCCCACTCATCCTAAACCTCAACCTAACCCTTAACCTAACCCTCACCCTAAGCCTCATATTAACCCTAACCATTACCCTAACCCTAAGCCTAACCGTCACCCTCACTCTAACCCTCACTGTCACCCTAATCCTCACCCTAACCCTAATCCTCACCCACACCCTAACCCTCACCCTAAATTTAAGCCTCACCTTCACCCTAACCCTCACCCTAAGACTAATCCTAACCCTAAAACTAATCCTAAACTACACCCTCACCCTTACCCTAACCCTAACACTAACCCTAACCCTCACCCTAAACGTAACCCTCATCGTAACCCTAACCCTAACAATAACCGTCACCCTAAACTTAACCCTCACCCTAACCCTAACACTCCCCTAATCCTAACACTAACCTTAACCCTCACGCTCACCCTAAACATCAACCTTAACCTAACCCTCACCCTCACTCTAAGTCTAACCCTAAACCTAACACTAATCCTAAACCTAACTCTCACCCTCACCCTCACCCTATGACAAACCCTAACCCTAATCCTAACCCTAACTCTCACCCTCACCCTAGCACTCTGCCTAACCCTAAGCCTAACCCTAACCGACACCCTAACCCTCACCCTAAACCTTAACCTCACCCTAACCCTGAATCTCATCCTCACTCTAACCCTCTCCCTAACCCTTACCCTCATCCTAACCTTAACCCTAATAATCACATTAATCCTAATCCTCATCTTAACCCTAACCCTACCCCTCACCCTAACCCTAACCCTCACCCTCACATTAAGCCTAAACTTCACCCTAACCCTAACACTAACACTCACCCTAATCCTAACCCTCACCGTCACCCTCACCCTCAGCCTAACCCTAACCCTTATTCTAATCCTAACCCTATCCCTCACTCACACCCTCACCCTAACCCCAACCTAACCCTAAACCTCAACCTCACCCTCACCTTCACCCTCACCCTCAGCCTACCCCTAACCCAAAACCTAAACCTAACCCTAACCAACACCCTAACCCAAACTATAACCCTCACCCTCACTCTAACTCTAAACCTCACCCTAACCTTCAACCTAATCCTAAACTTAACCCTAACCCTAACCCTAACCCTCACCCACACCTTAACCCTAACCCTCACCCTAACACTCAACCTACAACTTTTACGCTATCCCTAACACTCATTTTCAAGCTAACCCCCCCTAACACTTACCCTCACACTAAACCAAACCCTCACCCTCACCCTACCCCTCACCCTAACCCTAATCCTAACCCTAAACCTCACCCTCACACTCACAATCACCCTCATCTTAACCCTAACTATAACCCCAACTCTAACCCTAAACCTAACCCTAACCATCACCCTAACACTAACCCTAATTCTTACCCTCACACTAAAGATAACCCTCACCCTAACCCTAACCCTAGCCCTCAGCCTAACCCTCATACTAAACCAAAACCTCACGCTAACCCTCACCCAATCCCTGACCCTAACCCTAACCCTAACCCTGAACCTCACTGTCACCCTAACCCTAACACTCACAGTCAACCTCAACCTCATCCTAACCCTAACCACAATCCTAATTCTAACCTTATCCCTCAACCTCACCCTCACTCTAAACCTAACCCTAACACTAAACCTCACACTAACCCTAAATCTAACTTTCACCCTAAACTTAACCCTAACCCTCACCCTCACACTAACCCTAACCCTAACCCTAACACTAACCCTCAACCTAACCCTCACCCTATCACTCACGCTAACCCTAATCCTCAGTCTCACCCTAACCCTCACCCTCACCCTAACCCTTAAGCCCACCCTAACCCTAACCCTAACGGTCACACTAAACCCAACCCTCACACTGACCCTAACCATCACCATAACCCTTTCCCTCACGCTAACCCTAACCTTAACACTAACCCTCACACTAAAACTAACCCTCACTCTAACCATAAACATACCCCTCAACCTAACCCTAACACTAAACTAACCCAAACCCTCACACTAACCCTAACCCTCACCGTAACCATGACCCGACCCCTCACCCTAACCCTCATCCTACACCTAACCCTAACCCTAATCCTCATCCTCAACCTAAGCCTAGCCCTAACCCTAACCCTTACCCTAACGCTAAAACTCAAACTCACCCTCACCCTAACCTTAACCCTAACCCTAAAAATAACCCTAAGCCCAACGCTCACCCTCAACCTCACCCACAGTCTAACCCTAACTCTAATGGTAATCCTTACCCTAACCCTCACCCTCACCCTCAACCTAAACCTAACACTAACCCTAACGATATCCCTCACCCAAACCCGAACCCTAACCCTAACAATAACCCTAACCCTAACCCTAAACCTAACCTAATCCTAACCCTAACCCTTACCTTAACCCTAACCCTAAAACCATTCCTAACCCTAAACTAACCCTAACCCTAACCCTCACCCTAACACTCAGCCTCATCCTAATTCTCACCCGAACCCTAACCCTAACCCTAACCTAACCTAAACGCTCACCCTCAACCTCAACCACACACTAACACTCACCCTCACCCTAGACCTCACCCTAACCCTTACCCTAACCCTAACGCTAAGTCTCACCCTCACCTTCACCGTCACTCTCACCCTCAGCCTAATCCTAACCCTAACCCTAACCCTCATCCGCACCCTTACCCAAAACCTAACACTAACCCTAAGCTTCACCCTCAACCTCACCCTAACACTAAACCTCACCCTAACCTTAACCCTCACCCTAACCCTCACCCTCACCCTAACACTCACCCTAACACTTACCCTCAGCATTGTCCTATCACTAAACCTCACCCTAACCCTCACACTAAACCTAACCCTCACCCTATCCCTCACCCTAACCCTTAACCTGACCTCTACCCTTACCCTCACCCTCACCCTCACGTTCAGCTTTAACCTAACCCTAATCCTAATCCTAACCCTAACCCTCACCCTAAACCTAACCCTAACCCTCACTCTCATCCTCTTCCTAAACCTCACCCTAACCCTAACCCTCACCCAAACCTAAACCTGAACCCTAACCCGAAACGGAATCTTACTCTTACACTCAACTTGAGCCTAAGCCTAACCCTAATCCTAATCCTAAACCTAACCCTCACTCTCACCCTCCCCCTAAACCTAATTCTAACCCTAAATCTCACCCACACCCTCACCCTCAACCTAACCCTAATCCTAATCCTAACTCTAACCTTAACGCTCAAACTCACCCTAGCACTACCACGAACCCTAACTCTAACCCTAAACCTCACACTAAACCTAACCGTCACCTTAACCCTAACCCTACCCCTCAGCCTAACCCTCACCCTAACACTTAACCTAACCCTAATCAATACCCTCACCCTAACCCTAACCCTCACCCTCAACCTAACCCTCACTCTGACCCTAACCCTCAACCTAACCATAACCCTAACCGTAACCCTCACTCTAACCTTCATCCTAACATTAACCTTAACCCTAACCCTCACCCTAACCCTATACATCTCCCACTCACCTTAACCCTCATCCTAACCCTTATCTTCACCCTCAACCTAACCCTCAGATTAACCCTAACCCTCAACCTAACCCTAAGCCTAACCCTCACCCTCACCCTCATTCTCGCCCTCAGCCGAACCCTAACCCTAACCCTAATCCTAAACCTAACCCTAACCCAAACCCTCAAGCTTACCCTAAACCTAACCCTCTCCCTCACCCTCACCCTCACCCTAAACCTCAGCTTCAACCTCGCCCTCACCTTATGCTTAACCCTAATCCTAACCCTCACCCTAACCCTCACCCTAAACCTAAGCCTCACCCTTAACCTAAACCTAACACTCACCCTCACCCTAACCATAACCCTAAGCCTAACCCGCACCCTCAACCTAACCTTCACCCTAACCATTAACCTCACACTTACCCTAACCCTAACCCTAACCCTCAGACTAAACCTAACCCTCACCCCAACCCTAACGATTCCATTCAGCCTAAACCTCACCCTAACCCCAACCCTAAACCTAATTCTCACTCTATACCTAACCCTAAACCTAACCCTCACCCTCACCCTAGCCCTCAACCTAACTCTAACCGTAACTGTACCCCACACCCGAACACTCACCCACATCATAACTCTCACCTTCATCCTTAATATCACCCTAAACTTATCCCTCAAACTAACCCTAACATTAACCGCACCCTAAACCTAAGCCTCACCATAAACCTCACCGTCAACCTAATCCTCACCCTAATCCTAACCCTAACCCCTAAATGAAACCCACACCCTCACCCTCAACCTCACCCTAACCCTTACCCTCACAATAGCCCTCAGCCTAGCATTAACCCAACATTAACCCTAACCCTCAACCTCACCCTCACCCTCAGCCTAAAACTAACCCTAAACCTAATCCTAACCCTAACCCTCATTCTCACCCTAACCCTAACCCTAACCCTTACTCTAACCCTCACTCAAACCCTCACCCTAAATCTAACCCTAACCCTAAACCTAAACCTCACACTTACCCTCACCCTCACCCTCACCCACACACTAATCCTAACACTAACCCTAAGCCTAACCTTCACTCTCACACTAAAACTCACCCTAAACCTTACCCTCACCCTAAACCTAACCCTAACCCTCACACTAACCTACCCCTTAACCTCTCCCTAACCCTAACCTTAACCGTAAACCTTACCCTCACACTAACCCTAACCTCCACCCTAACCATAACCCTACCCCTAATCCTAACCCTCATCCTACCCCTAACCCTAACCCTCACGCTTACCCTCACCCTAACCCTAACCCTAACCCTCACCCTAAACCAAGCTGTCATCCTCACACTCACCATCACCCTTAGTCTAACCCTAACCCTAACCCTAACCCTAACCCTAACCCTAACCCTGACCCTCACCCTCACCCTCACACTAACTCTAACCCTAATCCAACCCTAAACCTCACTCTATCTCTAAACCTCACCCAACCTTAACCCTTATCTTCAAACTCAATCTAACCCTAATCTTAACCCTAACTCTCACCCTAACCCTAACCCTCACTATAAGCCTTACCCTCACGCTAAACCTAACCCTAACCATAACCCTCACACTAATCCTAACTCTAACCCTAACCCTAATCCTAAAACTAACCCTAACATTCACCCTCACCCTAACCTAAACCTAAGCCTTAACCTCAGCCTCATCCTATACTTAAGACTAACCCTAACGCTCACCCTAACACTCACCTTAAACCTAAGCCTCACCCCCACCCTAACCCTGATCCTCACCCTACCCTATCTCTAACCCTAACCCTAAGCCTAACCCTCACCCTAACCATAAGCCTACACCTCACCCTAATCCTAACACTAACCCTAACCCTCACCCTAACCCTAATTCTAAACCTAACCCTCACCCTCACCCTAGCCCTCACCCTAACCCTAATCCAAACCCTAACCCTCACCCTATACCTAAACCTCATCCTAACCCTAACCCTCACCCTCACACTAACCCTTACACTAACCGAAACACTAACATTAACCCTAAACCTAACCCAATACTTAACCCAAACCCTCACGCTAACCCACACCCTATACATAACCCTAACACTCCCCTTCACACGAAACCTCACCCTTACCCTAACCCTAACCCTAAACTTCACCCTCACACTCACGCTCACCCTAAACCTCAGCCTCACCTGCAACCTAACCCTAACCCTAATCCTCAGATTAAACCTAAACCTCAACCTAACCATAACATTTTCGCTCAGCCTAACCCTCACCGAGACCCTCACCCTAAACATTACCCTCACCCTAGCCCTCACCCTAACCATAATCCTAACCCTAAACCTCATCCTAACCCTAACATTCACTCTCACCCTAACCCTCATCCTCACCCTCACCCTCACCCTCACCCTAAAACGATCGGTAACTCTAAGTTTCACACTAACCTTTACACTCAACCTCACCCTAACCCTCACACTAACCCTAACCTACACACGAAGCCAACCCTAACCCTCACGCTCACCCTAACAGTGATCTTAACCTCAACCTCACACTCATCCCAACCTTAACCCTAAACCTCACGCTCATCATGACCCTAAAGCTACCCTCACCCTAAGCCTAATGCTAAACTTAAACCTCACCCTCACCCTAACCCTTACTCTCAACTTAACAATGACACTCACCCTAATATTTACCCTCACCCTCACCCTAACACTAACCCTCACCCTAACCCTAACCCTAACCCTAAACCACACCCTAACCCTCACCCTAACCCTAAACCTAACCCTCAACCTAACCCTAACACTAACCCTCACAATAACACTCACCCTAACCCTAACCCTAACCCTAACACTCAACCTCACCCTAACACTATCCCAAACACTCAACGTCACGGTAATCCTCACCCTAAACCTAACCCTCACCCAAAAACTATGCCTCACCCTCACCCTCACCCTCACCCTCATCCTAAACATCACCCTAACACTAACCCACACCCTAAACCTAACCCTAACACTCACCCTAAACCTAACCCTCAACCTTACCCTCACCCTAACCCAAACATTAACCCTAACTTTAACCCTAACTCTAATGCTAATCCTCACCCTCACACTCACCCTAAACCTCACCCTAACCCTTACCCTCACCCTAACCATAACACTAACCCTTACCTATCAGAAACCCTCACTCTCAACTCACCCTAACCCTAAACCTACCCCTCACCCTCACCTGCACCCTCACCCTAACCCTCACCCTCAACCTAGCCCTCACTCTAAATCTTACACTCACCCTAACACTAACCCTCACACCAACCCTAAATCTCACCCTCACCCTCACCGTCACTCTCACCCTCAGCCAAAACCTAACCCTAACAATAACCCTAACCCTAACCCTAAACCTCACCCTCACCCTAACACTCACCCTAACCCTTATCCTCACCCTAACCCTCAACCTAACCCTAACCCTAAAGGAAACACTAAAGTCTCACCCTAACCCTCAAACTAACCCTAAGCCTAACCCTAACCCTCACCCTCACTTTTAACCTCACCCTAAACCTTATCCTCCCCTGAACCCTAACCCTCATCGTCAGCCTAACCCTCATCCTAAACCTAACCCTAACCCTAACCCTCACCCTAACCTTACCCCTAACCCTCATCCTAACCCTCACCCTAACCCTGACCCTCACCTTCAGCCTCAAAATCCACCTCAGTATAACCCTAACCCTAACCCTAATTCAAACCCTAACCCTCACTCTCACCCTAACTGTAAACCTAACCCTAACCAAAATTCTCACCGTAACCCTAACCCTATCCCTAAATCTCACCCTAACCCTAACACTAATCCTAAACCTAACCGTCTCCCTCTCCCTAACCTTTACCCTAAAAGTATCCCTAAGCCTAAACATCAGCCTAACTCTCATTCTGACCATAACACTAAACCTAACCCTCACCCAAACCTTAAACCTAACCCTAACCCTAACACTCACCAAAACCCTAATCCTCACCCTCACCCTCAACCTCACAATCACCCTAACCCTAACAATAACCCTAAAGATCACCTTAAACCTAACTCTGACCCTCACCTTCACCCTCACCCTAAGCCTAAACCTACACCTAAGCCTAATCCTAAGCCTAACTCTCACACTCACTCTCACCTTAAACCTTAACCTCACCCTAACCCTAACCCTTTCCCTCACCCTAACCCTTACCCTCACTGTCACCTTAACCCTAACCCTCACCCTATACCTAACCCTAAACCTAACCCTCACCCTCACCCTCACCCTCACTCTAACCCTAAACATAACCCTAACACTAACACTAACCCTAATACTAAACCTAACCCTCATGCTCACCATAACCCTAAACCTAACCCTAACACTCACCCTAACCCTAAACCTAACCCTAATGCTATCCCTATGCCTCACCCTCACCCTAAACCTCATTCTAACCCTTACCTTCACTCTAACCCTCAGCCTAACCCTAACCCTTACACAAACACTAAATCTCACCCTAACCCTGGCCCTAAACCTAAACCTAAACCTAAACCTAACACTCACCCTAACGCTCACCCTAAACCTCAACCTAACCCTAAACCTCACCCTCAACATAACCTTCACACTAAACCATACCCTCACCCTAACAATAACCCTAACCATAACTCTAACCCTCATCCTCACCCTAAGCCTAACCTGAACCCTAACCCTCACCCTCACCCTAACTTTAACGCTATCCCTAAACCTCACTCTCACCCTAAACCTCATCCTAACCCTTACCATCACCATAACCCTAAATCTAACCCTAATCCTAATCCTCACCATAACCCTAACCCTCACCCTCACCCTAACCCTCACAGTCACCTTACACTGAACCTAACCGCCACCCACACCCTAAAACTCACCCTCACCCTCACCCTCACCCTCACCCTAGCCCTAGCCTAAACCTCACCCTAACCCTAACCCTCACCCTAAACCTAACTCTAACCATCACACTCATTCTAACTCTAACCCTCACCTAAACCCTAACCATCACCCTAATCCTAAACCTACCCCTCATATTACCCCTCACCCTCGCCCTAACCCTCACCGTCACACTAACCCTCACCCCAACCATAACCCTCACCCACACCCTCACCCTCACCCTCAGCCTCACCCTAACCCTAACCTTAATCTTCACATAACCCTAATCCTCAGCTTAAACCTCACCCTCACCTAATTCTCACCCTAACCCTATCCCTAAGGCTTTCCTAACCAAAACCCTCAGCCTCAAACTAACCCTCACCCTAACCATCACGCTCACCCTAGCCCTCACCCTAAAACTAACCCTAACCCTAACCCTCACCCTCAACATCACCCCAACTTCAGACTAACCCTAACCCTAAACCTAATCCTAACCCTAAACCTAAGCCTCACCCTCACCCTAACCCTAACCCTAACCCAAACTCTAATGCTAACCCTAGCCCTCACCCTCACCCTAAACCTTACCCTAACACTACCCCTAAGCCTAACCCCCACCTTAAACTTCACACTAACCCTAACCCTAACTCTAAACCACACCCTCACCCTAACAATCACCCTAAACCTAAACCTAACCCTCACCCTAACCCTAAGCTTAACCCTAACCCTCACCCAAACACTATCTCTCAACCTCACCGTCACACTCACCCTCAGCCTAACCCTAACCCTAACCCTCATCCTAAACCTACCCCTAACACTATCCCTCACACTAACCCTCACCCTAACCCTAACGCTAACCCTAACCCTCACCCTCACCCTAAACCTCACCCTAACCCTAACCCTAAACATAACTCTAATCCTCATACTAACCCTAACCGTAAATCTAACCCTAACCTTCACCTTAACCCTCACGCTAATTCGAACCCTAACCCAAACCCTTACACCTTACACTAACGCTAACCCTAACCCTAACCCACAGCCTCACCCAAACCCTCACTGTCAACTTGAAACTCAACCTAACCCTAACACTTACCCACACACTAAACCTCACCATCACCCTCACCCTCTCCCTAAATATCACCCTCACAATAACCCTAACCCTAACCCTAATCCTCACCCTAACGCTAACCTTCAGCCTTAACCTCACTCTCACCCTAAGCCTAATCCTAACCCTAACCCTAATCCTAAACCTAACCTTCACCCTCACCCTCACCCTAAACCTAAACCTCACTCTCATCCTCAGCCTTACCCTAACCTTAAGCCTCACCCACACCCTAACCTTAACACTCAACCTAACCCTAACCCTAACCCTCAACCTCACCCTAAACCTCAACCTATCCCTAAGGCTAACCCTGACCGTCACCCTCAAATTAACCCTCACCCTAAACCTTATCCTAACACTAACCCTAACCCTCACCCTAACCCTCACAGTAACCCTAACCCTCACCCTAACCCTGACACAACCCCTCATCCTAAACCTCACCCTAAACCTAACCCTAACCCTAAACCACACCCTAACCCTAACCCTAACCCTAATCCTCACTGTCACCCTAACACTTTCCGTCAGCCTAACCCTCACTCTAAATCTAACCCTCACAGACAACCTAACCCTCACCCTCACCCGAATACTCAACGTTACTCTAACACTCACCCTTACCCTAAACATCACAATAACCCAAACCCTCACCCTCGCCCTAACCATAACCCTCACCCTCACCCTAACCCTAATCCTGAAACTCACCCTAACCCTCACCCTCACACTCACGCTAACCCTATCCCTCTCTCTCAGCCTAACCCTAAGCCTAACCGTTACACTTACCCTAAACCTAACTCTAACCCTAAACATAACCCTCACACTGAACATAACCGTCACCCTAACCCTAACCCTAACCCTAAAACTCACCCTAAACCTAAACCTCACCCTAACCCTAACCCTAACCTCAATCTCATCCTAGCCCTTACCATAACCCTGATCCTAACCCTAACCATAACCCTAACCATTACCTAACCCTAAACTTCAAACTCACCCTAACCCAAACCCTAACCCTAAAATTAACCCTCACCCTAATCCTAACCCTAATGCAAAGCCTAACCCTCACCCTCACCATGAACCTCATCCTAAATCTTACCCTCAACCTCACCCTCACTATAACCCTCACCCTAACCTTAACCCTCAACCTAACCCTAAACCTAAACCTCACCTTCAACTTCACCCTAATCCTAACCCTAAACCTAACCCTCACCCTAACCCTAATCCTCACACTAACCCTAAACCTAACCATAACCCTTCCCCTCACCTTAATCATCACCCTATTCTTAACCTTAACACTAACCCTCACCCTAACGCTAAAACTAACCCTAACACTCAACCTAACCCTAACCCTCACCCTCACCCTAACCTTCACCCTAAACCTATCCCTAACCCTCACTCAAAACCTTACCCTCAACCTCACCCTAACTCTAAACATAACCCTAAACCAAACAATCACCCTAACCCTAACCCTATCCCTAAACCTCACCCTAACCCTAACCCTAATTCAAACCCTAACCCTAACCCTCACCCTCAACCTAAACCTAACCCTAACCCTCATCCTAATGCTCACCCTAATCCTCATCCTAACCCTAACCCTCACCATAAACCTTTCCCTCACCCTAATCCTAACCCTAACACTTAGCCTAACCTTCACACTAAAACTAACCCTCACCCTAAACCTAAACCTCACCCTCACCCTCACCTAAAACCTGACTCCAACCCTTACCATCACGCTAACCCTCAACCTAACTCTCACCCTAACACTAACACTAAACCTCACCCTAACCCTAAACCTAAACTTAACCCTCACGCTAACGATCACCCTAACCTTGAACATAACCCTAACCCTAACACTAACACTAAACCTCACACTAACCCTAACCCTAACCATAAACCTAAACTTAACCCTCACCCTAACGCTCACCCTAACCCTCAACCAAACCCTAACCCTAACCGTAGCCCTAATCCTAACCCTAACCCTCACCGTCACCCTAACCCTCACCGTCACCCTAACCCTCACCGTAACCCTAACCCTCACCTACACCCTCACCCTCACCCTCACCCTAACCCTAACCCTCATCCTAAACCTAAACTTAAACCTCACATAACCCTAACCCTCACCTTAAACCTCACCCTCACCCTAATCCTCACTCTAACCCTAAACCTAAGCCTTTCCTAACCGAAAACCTCACCCTCAACCTAACCCTCAACCTAACCCTCACCCTCACCCTAGCCCTCACCCTAAAACTAACCCTAACACTAACCCTCACCCTCAACCTTACCCCAACTTCAGCCTAACCCTAACTCTAAACCTTATTCTAACCCTAACCCTAACCCTCATCCTCACCCTTACCCTAACCCTAACCCTAACCTGAACTCTAATGCTAACACTAGCCTTCACCCTCACCCTAACCCTAATCCTAATCCTAACCCTCACCCTAAACTTAACCCTCACCCTAATCCTAACCTTAACCCTCGCCCTCAGCCTCACCCTAGCCCTCACCCTAACTCTAAACCATAGTACTTACCCTAAACCTAACTCTCACCCTCACCCTCAACATCACCATCACCCTCGCCCTAACCCTCACCCTCAATCTCACCCTAACCCTAACCATAACACTAACCCTCACCCTAAAACTAACTCTGACCCTCACCCTCACCCTAACCCGAACCAGAACACTCACCCTAACCATTACCTTCAACCTAAACATCACCTTAACCCTAAACCTCAACATAACACTAACCATAATGCTCACCCTCACACTAATCTTAACACTAACCCTAAACCGAAACCTAACCCTCACCGTAATCTTCACCCTAACACTCAGGCTAACCCAAACCCTCACTCTCACCCTAACCCTAAAACTAACCCTAACTCTAATGCTAACACTAGCCCTAACCCTCACCCTAACCCTAAACCTAACCCTAACCCTCACCCTAACCCTAATACTAAGCCTAAACCTCAACCTCACCCTAACCCTCACCCTCACCCTAACCCTTACCCAAACCCTAACACTAAACCTCACTCTAATCCTCCTCCTAAACCTCAACCTGAATCTAACCCTCACCCTAATGCTCATCCTAAGCCTCAACCTAACCCTAATCCTCACCTTCACCCTCACCCTAACCCTCAACCTAAACCTTACCCTCAAACTAAACATGACCCTAAATCCAACCCTCAGCCAAACCCTCTTCCTAACCCTAACCCTACCACTCAAACTCACCCGAACCCTAACCCTAAACCTAACCCTCACCCTAAACCTAAGCCTCACCCTACCCCTAACCCAAACCCTAATCTTAACCCTAACGCACACTATCACCCTAACTCTAACCCTAACACTAACCCTGACCCGAACCCGAACCCTAACCCTAACCCTCACCCTCACCCTAACCCTAACACTCACCTGAAACCTCACCCTTACTCTAATGCTAACCCTAACCCTCACCCTCACTCTAAACCTCACCCTAAAACTTACGCTCTCCATAACACTAAACTGAACCCTAATCCTCACACTAAGCCTCACCCTAACACTCCACCTAAAATTAACACTAACACTCAAATTCACCCTAACCCTCACCGTCACCCTAACCCTCACCCTAAAACTAACTCTCACCTACAACGTAACCCTCACCCTAACTCTCAACCTCACCCTCACCCTCACCCTCAACCTAACCATCACCCTAACCCTCACCCTCACACTAGCCCTCACCCTAAAACTAACCCTAACCCAAACCCTCAACCTCAACCTCACCAACACCCTCAGCCTGACCCTAAATCTAATTCTAATCCTAGCCCTAACCCTATCCCTCACACTCACCCTCACCCTACACCAAATCCTCACCCTAACCCTCACCCTCACCATAACCCTAATGCTAACATTAACCCTCAACCTCACCCTAAACCTCGCCCTAACCCTTACCCTCACCTTAACCCTACCCTCTCCCTCACCCTAAACCTCACCCTAACCCTTACCCTCACCCAAAAGCTCACCATAACCCTAAGCCTAAGCCTCGCCTCACTCTCACCCAAACCCTCAAACTAACCCTTACCCTCACCGGAACCCAAACCCTAACCCTCAATTTAAACCTCATCCTAACGCTAACCCTAACCCTAACCCTCACCCTAACCGTAACCCTAACTCTAACCCTAACCCTCACCCTAACACTAAACCTAACTCTCAACCTCACCCTCAACCTCAACCTCAGCCTAACCCTAATCCTAACCCTAACCCTCACGCAAACCCTAAACCTCACCCTTACACTCAACCTCACCACCATGCTCACCCTGACCCTAACCCTCACCCTAAACCTAAACCTAAACCTCACCCTAACCGTAACACTAACCCTCACACTAACCCTAACCCTAACCCTAATGCTAACCTTAACCCTCACCCTCACCCTCAGCCTCACCATAACACTAACCCTAACTCTAACCGTCAACCTAAACATAACCCTAACCCTAATGCTATCCTTAACCCTCACCCTCACCCTAACCCTCACTCTAAATCTTACCCTCACCCTAACCCTCACACTAATCCTAACACTAACCCTAACATTAAACCTCACCCTAACTTTAAACCTAAACCTAACCCTCACCCTAATGCTCAACCTAACCGTCTACCTAACCCTAATCCTCACCCTCATCCTAACCCTCACACTAAAACTTACCCTCCCCCTAACCCTAACTCAAACCCGAACTCTAACCCTCACCCTCACCCTAAGCCTAAACCAAAACCTAACCCTCACCCAAACACTCACCATAATTCTAATGATATCCCTAAAACTCACCCTCACCCTAAACCTCATCCTAAACCTTACCCTCAACATAAACGTAACCTTAACCCTAACCCTAATCCTCACCGTAATCCTAACCCTCACCCTCACCCTAACTCTCAATGTAACCTTAACCATCACCCTAAACTTAATCATCACCCATTCCCTAAAACTCACACTCACCCGAACCCTCACCCGGACCCTAATCCTATGCTAAACCTCACCGTAACCCTAACACTCACACTAAATCTAACTCTAAACCTCACCCTCATACTAACCCTAACCCTAACCCTCACTTTAACCCTCACCCTAATCCTCACCCTAACCCTAAGGCTAACCCTAAACCTCACTCTCACCCTAACCCTCACCCCAACCCTTACCCTCACACTAACCCTAACACTAACCCTAACGCTTACATTAACCCTAACCCCAAACCTAACCCTAAACCTACCCCTCACCCTATCCCTCCCCCTAACCCTAACCCTAACCCTTACCCTAACCCTAACCCTAACCCTCACGTTCAACCTAACCCTCAACCAAACCCAAAACCTCAACTAAACACTTACCCTCAACCACAACCTCACCCTCACACTAAACATCACCCTAAACCAAACCCTGACTCTAACCCTAATACTCACCCTAACGCTAACCCTCACCTTAAAACTCACCCTCAACCTAATCCTCATCCTAACGTGAAACCTAAGCCTTTCCTAACCGAAAACCCTCACTCTCACCCTAACCCTCACCCTCACCTTAACCCTCACCCTCACCCTAGCCCTCACCCTAAAACCAACCCTAACCCTAACCTTCACCCTTAACCTCACCCCCACACTCAGCCTAACCCAATCCTAACCCTGATCCTAACCCAATCTGTAACCCTCATCCTCAACCTAACCCTAACCTTAACCCTTACCCTAATGCTAACACTAGCCCTCACCCTCACCATAACCCTAACCGTAACCCAAACCCTAACCCTAACCCTAACCCTAATGCTAACCCTAAAGCTCAATCTCACGCTAACCCTCACCCTAACCCTTACCCTCACCCTCAAACTCACCCTAAACCTAACCCTAATCCTAACCCAAACCCTCAACATAACACTCACCCTAACCCTAATCATAACCCTACCCCTCAGCGTAAACCTCACACTAAACCTAACCCTTACCCTAATCCTCACCCTAACCTAACCCTAACCCTAACCCTCACCCTAACCCTCACCCTCATCATAACCCTAATGCTATCATTTACCCTCAACCTCACCCTAAACCTCGCCCTAACCCTTACCCTCACCTTAACCGTATCCTCACCCTCACTCTAACCCTCACCCTAATCCTTACCCTCACCCTAAAGCTCACCATAACCCTAAGCCTAACCATCCTCTCACCCTCAACCTAACACTCACCCTAACCCTTATGCTCACCTGAACCCTAAACCTAACCTTCAGTTTAACCCTCAACCTAACCCTAACCATAACCCTAACCCTCACCCTAACCATAAACCTAACCCTAACCCTAACCCTAACTCTAACCCTCACCCTAAACCTAACCCTCACCTGTAGCGACCGTCTACTCGACCAGCGAGAAAAAACGACCGCCACACCAGGAGTCTTCTCAGATCACGCTTTATTGGAGAGCCTTTTAGTTGTAGGAGAGCTTGGGCTCGAGAGAGCGTGCACCCAGAACATGGCCACTTATATAGGGAATAGGAACACGGGTCTTTCTATTGTTGGTCGCCTGCCTTTCACCGTCACCTGGTGTCATGGAATTGGCTGGGGACTCTACCTGGCTCACGCACACGCACAGCCCAGGCGTCCCGCCAAGCACCGTCTGGGGTGGTTACCTCAAAGCTGCAAGGGAGTGGGCGGAGTCTCGCCTCGGCTCCCTACAGTTCCTCATTCTTTGTTTTATGGCAACAGGTAAGAGTAGAGGTTGGGCCTCTGTCTAAAACATTAGGAACTTGCACTGGCCTTCGCCTGAGGGGCGCGCCTTCCCCAGTGATGACCAGGCCCGTCCGATGCCTTTTTTGCAGAGGTGGGATCTTGGGCATCAACCCACTTGCAACCCAGCATGCTCTTCTTGAGGAGATGAGAACCATCTCCTCAAGTGCAGTGCACTTGCCTTGCACCCTGTCCCAAATTGCAAATTGCATACCTGTCCCGGTGCAATGGGATCCCCTGATCCCTCGGGGTGCTAAGGCTATGCAGAATGGTAAGGCTTAACTGCCTCTTAGGGCCGACAGCCAAATCTGGGGTGAGGATCCACTCTCCAAAGCGGCTAATGCTTGCAAGATAACAACCTTGTACCTTCTGGTTTGGGCTCGAAGGAGACAGACCAACCATAGGCAGACCACGCATCCTCCCAAGCAGCAGGCTAAAAACATTCCGACTCCCACCCCCTCTTTGGAAAAGGACACCACAGAGGCAATCCAGTCAGTAAATTGTAACAGCCCACAGCATCATTGGTTTAGCTATCACAGGGATTGCTATTAGCACTGTTGCTAACAGCAGGAAGATCAGCTGCATCTTCAAGAGCGGGTTCTGCTGCAGTCTCCACCGGCCTGGTCAGTCTCGTTGGCACCCAGTGAGGTACTTCTTGACTCTGTGGAAAAACACAAACAGCTCCCCTGGATCTCGTTATTACCGGATCCGGTCCATACCATTTATTATTAATAACATCCTTCCACATGTCTTTAGTATCCATGGAGTCTCTTGTCATATGCCGATCTGCGGCAGACTGATCGATGTCATTTAGAATTTAAAAATTAAGGGTAAAGAGCGCAAGAGAAAGTCTTTCCCTGGGGGACACGGACTCAGCAATTCCCCCTTTTTGCTTTTGAAGCATTTCTTTTATGCTTCGATTAGCTCTTTCCACTATACCTTGTCCTTGAGGATTGTAGGGCAATCCGGTGGTGTGGGCAACCTGCATTTGTGCGCAAAAGGCGCGAAAACCATGGGAAGTATAAGCAGGGCCATTATCCGTCTTAAGTCTAAGGGGCTTTCCCCAAGCTGCCCAAGCTTCTAAGCAGTGTATTTTGACGTGAGACACCTTTTCTCCTGTCAGAGGTGTGGCATGAATGACACCAGAAAAGGTGTCCACAGACACATGTAAATATTTCAACTTACCAAATTCCGTCAGATGAGTAACATCCATTTGCCATAGGGCGTTTGGTCTCAACCCCCTGGGGTTTACCCCCACATGGGGAGGATGAAGAAAGGTAACACAAGATTTACAGGCTTTAACAATATCTCTTGCCACATGCCTGGACAAATTATATCTTTTCCTAAGGGTATTAGCAGGTACATGATACAATCTATGAAAGTCTTTTGCCAATTCTACAGGATCAGCAGCAACCAGAGCCATAGCCCGAGTTGCCTGGTCCACCAAATCATTACACTTTGCCATCGGGCCCGGCAGCATAGAGTGGGCACGAATATGTCCAATATAAAAAGGATGTTTTCTGTTTAAGATAAGGGATTGAATCTGTAACAAAACATTAGAAATTGTACTGGCCTGCTTAACTGAAGCAGCAACTTCAAGAGAAGCAACGGCATTTACAACATATAATGAATCAGAAAATAAGTTAAAAGGTTGATCAAATCTTTTAAAAACTTCAAGCACAATTAAACATTCAACATCCTGTGGGACATTCGGCCGAAAATTAAAAACCAACGACTGTTTGTGTCCTTGAACAAAAAAGGCACCTTGTCCAGATTTTGATCCATCTGTAAAGATGGTTAGAGCATCAGCCAAGGGCTCCTTTGAAGTGACAACAGGAAAATACACTAAATTTTTGTTAACTATGGCAAGCAGAGGATGCTTAGGATAATGATTATCAATTACATTCGGAAATGAGCAAACAAGAATTGCCCACATATCCATTGTGCCTGCTAAAATTTCAACTTGCTCACGGGTGTATGGAATAATTAATTTATCTGGAATTTTTGCAAAGTGCATCAAACAATACTTTATACCCAAAATTGCCTGCTTAGCCACTAATTCAGGAAAATATTGAACAGTTTTTGCTCCCACAGAATCATAGCATTAATAGTTAGCCTTCGAAGCAAGGCAGTGGTATAATTGGCCGTCACTCCATAAGTCCTGACTGCCTCAACTAAATCTTTTAACTGGTAGTAGGAAACCGGCTCAAAATTTCTTTCAGCAGTAATGGGATTCTCAAAGACTGGGAAAGCGGCTGCTAATCGCGACCAGGTGTTTTCTTTTATAAAGTGACTCTTCCCTGCCGTCGGGCACTGCGGGGGGGCCGACGGGTGAGCGGCAGCTCCGTTTCCTCTCCCTGGCTGCTGCGGTACTCCTACCCCTAGGGGGCGCCACCCTCCATATCTGTCTGCCACGTGCTCCGCCGCAGCCTCTTCTAACTCTTCACTATCAGCTGGATCGAGCTGCTCTCCCTCCTCCTCTAACATTTCTTCCTCTGAGTCACTCACAAGATTACTATATTCTTGGTCCCGCCCTTCCACATGTAGGGCTGAGAACCGGTTTGCTTTTAAAGAAGGGCATGGGGGTCTCCTTGAGGCCCCCTCCCTAAAACCCTTCTCCTTTTGTGAGGGCTGCAGCCCCTCCTGCTTTAATTCTTTAGGATCCTTTTGTCTTTTTTCCCTTTTTCTTTTAGGCCTATTTTCCTCCCCCTTACTGGATGCTGACTCTGATTGACTATCCTGATACTGTGTTGGTACTTTGCATCCTTCCTGGATCAAATCAAACCCTCCCTCCTCGAGGCAAGTGCGCACCATCAAAAAGACAAGCCACAAAGGAAGATGCAATGCAAGCAACCAATAAATATCTAAATCTACAGTGAACAGCATACCGGGGGATATTTACCGACGTCTCCTCTCCGCGTGTTGAGTTCTGGCTCCAATTCGGCCTCTCGCGCGGGTCCCGTCCCAGGTTCGTTCCCGGGTTTCGGCACCAGTTGTAGCGACCGTCTACTCGACCAGCGAGAAAAAACGACCGCCACACCAGGAGTCTTCTCAGATCACGCTTTATTGGAGAGCCTTTTAGTTGTAGGAGAGCTTGGGCTCGAGAGAGCGTGCACCCGGAACATGGCCACTTATATAGGGAATAGGAACACGGGTCTTTCTATTGTTGGTCGCCTGCCTTTCACCGTCACCTGGTGTCATGGGATTGGCTGGGGACTCTACCTGGCTCGCGCACACGCACAGTCCAGGCGTCCCGCCAAGCACCGTCTGGGGTGGTTACCTCAAAGCTGCAAGGGAGTGGGCGGAGTCTCGCCTCGGCTCCCTACACTCACCCTCACCCTCGCCCTCACCATCACCCTCACCCTAACCCTCACCCTCACCTTCACCCTAAACCTAACCATAAACCTAATCCTCACCCTAAACCTAATTCTGAGCCTCACCATCACCCTCACCCTAAGCCTAACCCTAAAACAAAGCCTAATCCTAAACCTAACCTTCACACTCAACCTCACCCTAAACCTAATCCTCACCCTAATGCTAATCCTAACCCTAACTGTAACCCTCAACATCACCCTAAGCGTAACCCGAATCGTAACCCTCACACTAACACTCACCCAAATCTAACGTTATTCCTAAACCTCACCCTCAACCTAAAACTCATCCTAACCCTTACCCTCACCATACCCCTAACCCTAACTCTAACACTAATCCTCACCGTAATCCTAACCCTCACCCATATCCTAACCCACACCCTGACCTTAACCTTCTCCCTAACCCTAACCATCAGCGACACCCTAAAACTCAAACGAACCCGAACCCACAACCTCACCCTAACCCTACTCTAAACCTCATCCTCACCCTAGCCCTCACCCTAAAACTATTCCTAAACCTAACCCTCACCCTCAATTTCACCCTCGCCTAACCCTAACCCTAACCCTAATCGTAAACCTAAAGCTCCCCCTCAACCTCACCCTAACACTAACCCTAAACCTAACCCTAACCCTAATGCTAACAATAGCCCTCACCCTCACTCTAACCCTAAACCTAAACCTAAACCTCAAGCGAACCCTCACCCTAATGCTAACCCTAAACCTCAACCTCACCCTAACCCTCAACCTAACTCTTACACTCACCCTCAACCTCACTCTAACCATACCCCAAACCTAACCCTAAACCTCACTCTAACTCTCACCCTAACCCTAAACCTAACCCCACCCCTCAGCCTAACCCTCACCCTAAACCTAACCCTAACCCTAATCCTCACCCTATCCCTAACCCTAACCCTAACCTTCACCCTCACCGAATCCCTAACATTAACCCTCAATCTCACCCTAAACCTTGCCCTAAATCTTACCCTCACCTTAACCCTATCCCTCACCCTAACCCTAACCCTAACCCTAACCCTCACCCTTACCCTCACACTAACCCTCACGCTAACGCTAAGCCTCAGCCTAAACTTCACCTTCTCCCTAATGCTCACCCTAAACCTTACCCTCACCCGAACTCTAACCCTAACCCTCAGCCTAAACCTCATCCTAACCCTAACCCTAACCCTAACCCTCACCCTAAACTTAACCCTAACCCTCAACCTAACCCTAACCCTCACCTTCACCCTCAACCTCACCCTCATCCTAAACCTAACACTAACACTAATCCAAACATGAAACCTCACCCTCACCGTCACCGTAACTCTAAACCTAACCCTAACCAAAACGCTCAACTTAAATCTAAACCTAACCCTAACCATAACTCTAACCATAACCATAATCCAAAACCTAACCCTCACCCTCATCCTAACCCTCACTGTCACATTAACCCTCACCCTAACCCAAAACCTAACCCGAACCCTCACCCTAACCCTCACCCTAACCATAACCCTAACCCTCACCCTCTCCCTATATCCTAAACCTAACCCTAAGCCTAACTCTAATCCTCATCCTCACTGTATCCCTCACCCTAACACTTACCCTCCCCCGAACCCTAACCGTCAACCTAACAATCATCTTAAACCTAACCCTAACCCTAAACCTCACCCTAAACTTAACCCTAACCCTAACACTATCCCTCACCCTCAACCTAATGCTCACGCTAACCTTAACACTCACCCTCACCCTCACCATAACCCTAGCACTAACCCTCAACCTAACGCTCACCCTAACCCTAACACTAACCCTAATCCAAACCCTAAACCTCACCTCACCCTAAACCTAACCCTATACCTTACCCTAACCCTAACCCTATCCCTAACCCTCACCCTAAACCTAACCCTAATTCTAAAGCTGACTCTCACCTTCACCCACACCATAACCCTAACACTCATCCTAACCCTAACCCTAACCCTAGCCCACACCCTAATCCTTACCCTCATCAGAACCGTATCTCTCACCCTCAACCTAACCCTCACCCTAACCCTTATCCTCACCCTAACCCTCACCTTAACCCTTACCCTAAACCAAACCCTAAACCTAACACTAATGCCCACACTAAATATAAACCTAACCCTATCCCTCACACTCACCCTAACCCTCACCCTAACCCTTACCCTCACCCTCACCCTCACTCTAACCCTAAACCTAACCCTCAGCCGAACCCTCATCCTAACCCTAACCGTATCCCTAACACTCACCCTAATCCTAAACAATCACCCTAACCCTAATCCTAACTTTCACCCACACCCTAACCCTAAACTTAACCCTCACCCTAACCCTCACCCTAATTCTAACGCTAACCCTAATCCTCACCCTCACCCTAAACCTCACCCTAACTCATAACCTCATCATAACCCTAACCCAAACCCTAACCCTAATCCTCACACTAACCTTAACACTAACCCTCACCCTAACTCTCACCTTAACCCTAATCCTCACCCTCACCCTAACCCTCACAGTCACCTTCACCCTCACCCTAACCCTAACTGTCACCAACACCCAAAACCTCACCCGAACCCAAACACTCACCCTCACCGTAACCCTAAACCTAACCGTCACCTTAACCCTAACCGTCATCTTAACCCTAAATCTAACCCTCAGCCTCACACTAACCCAAACCCTAACCCTCACCATAAACCTCTCCTTAAACCTAACGCTAACCCTAACCCTCACCCTCACCCTAATCCTCACCCTAAACTTTATCCTCAACCTAACCCTAACCCTAAGCCTTTTCTAACCGAAATCCTCACGCTCACCCTAACCCTCACACTGACTCTAGACCTCAACCTAAACCTAACACTCACCCTCAGAGTTACCCCAAACATCAGCTTAACACTAACCTAACTCTGATCCTAACACTAACCCTAACCCTCAACCTCACCCTCAACCTAACCCTAACCCTCACCATAACCCTAACCCCAATGCTAAAACTAACACTCACCCTCAATCCAACCCTAACCCTAACACTCACCCTAACCCTAAACCTAAACCTCATGCTGACCCTAAACCTCCACCTCACTCTAACCCTCAAACTAACCCTTACCATCACCCACAACCTCACCCTAACTCTAATCCTAACCCTAACCTTCAACCTAACAATAACCCTAACCCTACCCTTCAGCCTAACCCTCACCCTAACCATAACCCTAACCCTAATCCTCACCCTCTCTCTAACCCTAACCCTACCCCTCACCCTAACTCTCACCCTCACCTTAACCCTAATGCTAACATTAACCCTCAACCTCACCCTAAACCTCGCCCACCCCTTACCCTCACCATAACCATATCCCACACCCTCACCCTAAACCTAACCCTAACCCTTACCCTCACCCTAACCTTAAACATAACCCTCAGCCTAACCCTCATCCTAACACTAACCCTAACACTAACCCTCACCCTAACCTTAAACCTAACCCCAACCCTAACACTCACCATAACTCTAACCCTCACCCTCACCATTAACCTCAACCTCAGCCTAAACCTAACCCTAACCCTAATCCAAACCCGAACCCGAACCCTCACCCTCATCCTAATTCTAACCCTAACCCTAATCCTAACCCTCACTTTAACCCTCACCCTAAACCTCACCCTAACCTAACTCTAACGCTCACTCTCATCCTAACCCTCACCCTATCCCTTATTCTTACTCTAACCCTAAACCTAAAGCTAAACCACACATTAACCCTAACCCTCATCCTACCCCTAACCAAACCCCTCACCCGAACCCTCACCCGAACGCTCACCCGAACCCTCACCACAACCGTAACCGTCACCTTCACTCTAACCCTCACCGACACCCTAAACCTCACCCTAGCACAAACTCTCACCTACAGCCTAAGCATCATCCTCACCCTCACCCTCACAACCACCCTCAGCCTAACCCCAACCGTAACCCTAATCCTAACCCTAATCCTAATCCTGACCCTCACCCTCACCCTCACCCTCACCCTAACCCTAACCCTCTCCTTAAACCTCACCCTCACCCTAATCCTCACCCTAACCCTAACCCTAAGCCTTTTCTAACCGAAACCCTCACCCTCACCCTAACCCTCACACTGACCTTAGACCTCACCCTAAACCTAACCCTCACCCTCACCGTCACCACCACAATCAGCCTAACCCTTACTCTAACTCTAATTCTAAACCTCACCCTCACCCTCACCCTAACCCTAACCCTTACCCTAACCCTATCCCTAACCCTCACCTTCACCCTCACCCTAACGCTAACCTTCACCATAACCCTAACCCTAATGCTTAAACTAACCCTCACCCTCACCCTAACCCTAACCATAACCCTCACCCTAACCCTAAAACTAACCATAATGCTAACACTAAACCTCCACCTCACTCTAACCCTAACCCTCACCTTAACCCTCACCCTAACCCTAACACTTACCCCCACCCTCAGCCTCACCCTAACCTTAACCCTAATGGTATCCGTAACCCTTACCCTCACCCTCGCCCTCACCCTAACCCTAACCCTAACCCTCACACTAACCGTAACCGTAACCCTAATGCTAAAACTAAACCTCACCCTCACTCTAACCCTAACCTTAACCCTCACCCTATCCCTAACCCTAACCCTAATGCTAAACCTAAACCTCAACCTCACCCTAACCCTCATCCTAACCCTTCCTCTGACCCTCACCCTCACCCTAACACTAACCCTAACCCTAACCCTCACCCTAACCCTCACCCTAACCCTCACCCTAAACCTAACCCTAATCATACCCCTTAGTGTAACCCTAACCCTCAACCTAACCCTTACCCTCAACCTAACCCTAAACCTATCCCTCAGCCTAACTCTCATCCTAACCCTATCCCTAACCCTAAAGTCACCCTAACCCTCACCCTAAACTTAACCTAATCCTAACACTCAACCTCACCCTAACCCTGACCCTAAACCTTACCCTCACCCTAACCCTAACCCTAATACTCACCCTAACCCTCATCCTAACCCTAACCCTCACCCTAACCTTCTCCCTAAGCTTAATCCTAACCCTCAACCTCACCCTAACCCTCACCTAAAACTTACCCTCACCCTTACCCTAACCCTCACCCTCAGCCTAGCCCTCATCCTAACCCTAATCCTAACACTAACCCTCACCCTAACCTTAACCCTAACCCCAACCCTAACACTCACCATAACTCTAACACTACCCCTTAGGGTAACCCTAACCCTCCACCTAACCCTTACCCTCAACCTAGCCCTAAACCTAACCCTCAACCTAACTGTCAACCTAACCCTATCCCTAACCCTAAAATCACCCTAACCCTCACCCTAAACTTAGCCTAATCTTAACACTCAACCTCACCCTAACCCTGACCCTAAACCTTACCCTCAACCTAACCCTAACCCTAACACTCACCCTAACCCTCATCCTAACCCTAACCCTCACCCTAACCTTCTCCCTAAGCTTAATCCTAACCCACACCCTCACCCTAATCCTACCTTAAACCTCACCCAAACAATAAACCTCACCCTAAACCTAAATCTAACGCTCACACTCATAATAACCCTAACACTCACCTTAACCCTCACCCTAATTCTGACCCTAACCCTAACGCTCACCCTAACCGTCAGTCTCAACTTACCCCTCAACCTAACCCTAACCCTAACCCTCACCCTAACCCTAATCCTAACCCTCACCTTCACCCTATCCCTCACGGTCACCCTAACGCTCACCCCAACCGTAACCCTCACCTGCACCGTCAACCTCACCCTCACCCTCATCTTCACCGTAACATTCACCATCACGCTAAACACCACCCTAACCCTATCCCTCACCCTAACCACAAACTTAATCCTCACATAACACTAACCCTCACCTTAAACCTCAACCTCACCCTAATCCTCACCCTAAACCTAACCCTAAGCTTTTCCTAACCAAAACACTCACCCTCACCCTAACCCTCACCCTAGACCTTACCCTAAAACTAACCCTAAACCTAACACTCACCCACAACCTCACCCTCACCCTCAGTCTAACCCTAAACCTAATCTTAATCCTAAACCTAACCGTAGTCCTCACCCTCACCCCAACCCTAACCCTCATCTTAACCCTCACCCTCATCCTTGCCCTCACCCTAAAACTAACCCTAACCCTAAACCTCACCCTCAAACACACCCCCACCTTCAGCCTAACCCTAACCCTAAACCTAATCCTAAATCTAACCCTAACCCACACCCTCACCCTCACCCTAAACCTAACCTTAACTCTAACCATAATGCTAACACTAACTCTCACCCCGACCCTAACCCTAATTCTAACCCTAACAATTACCCTATACCTAATGCTTACCCTAAACATAAACCTCACCCTAAAACTAACCCTAACCCTAACCCTCTCCCTCAACCTCAACCCACCTTCAGCCTAACCCTAATCCTAAACTTAATCCTAAATCTAACCCTAACCCTCAACCTCACCCTCACCCTAAACCTAACCCTAACTCTAACCCTAATGCTAACACTAACACTCACCACCACCCTAACCCTAATTCTAACCCTACCCCTTACCCTATACCTAATGCTAACCCTAAACCTAAACCTCACCCTAACACTCACCCTAACCCTTTCCCTCACACTCAACCTCAGCCTAACAATAACCCTAACCCTAACTCTCACTGTAACCCTCAATCTAACCCTAACCCTAACAGTAGCCCTCATCCTAACCCTAACACTAATCCTAAATGTAACCCTAATCCTCACCCTATACCTAACCCTAATCCTACCCCTCACCCTAACCCTCCCCCTCACCATAACCCTAATTGTAACATTAACACTCAACCTTGCCCTAAACCTCGCACTAACCCTTACCCTCACCTTAACCGCATCCATCACCTTCATCCTAATCTTAACCCTAACCCTAACCCTAAACCTCACACTAACCCTAACCCTCACCCTAAACCTAACCGTACACATCACCCTAACGATAAAGTTAACCTAACCCTAACCCTAACCCACACCCTAACCCTAACATTAACCCTCACCCTAAACCTAAGCTTAACCCAAACCCTCACATTACCCTCACCAAAACCTTACCCTCCCCCGAACCCTAACCCTAACCCTCAGCCTAACCCTAATCCTAACCCTAACCCTAACTCTAACCCTCACTCTAACCTTAACCCGAACCCTAAACCTAAACCTCACACTAACCCTAAGCCTCAACCTAAACCTAACCTTACATGTCACCCTAACCCTAACTTTAACCTAACCCTAACCCTCACCCTAACCCTTAACCTAACCCTAAACCTAAAACTCACCCTAACCCTCACCGTCACCCTAACCCTCACCCTAACCCTAACCCTCAAACACACCCTAACCTGAACCCGATCACTCACCCTGTCACCCTCAACCTAAACATCACCTTAAACCTAATCCTCACACAACACTAACCATAATCCTCACCCTCACACTAACCTTAACACTAACTCTAAACCTAAAGCTAACCCTTACCCTCATGCAAATCCTAAGCCTAACCCTAACCCTCACACTAAACCTAACCCTCACCATAACAATAACGCTAACCCTACCCCTCACCATAACAATAACGCTAACCCTACCCCTCACCCTAACACTCACCCTAACCCTAACCCTCACCCTAATCCTAACCTTAACCCTAGACCTCAGCCTCACCCTAGCCCTCACCTTATCCTAAACCAAAAACTAACCATAACCCTAACCCTAAACCTAACTCTCACCCTCACCCTCACCCTCACCCTCACCCTAACCCTTGCCATACCCTAACCCTCACACTAAACCTAACTCTGACCCTCACCCTCACTCTCACCCTAATACTAACCCTAAACCTAAGCCTAGTCCTAAACCTAAACTTCACCCTCACCCTCACCCTAAACCTAAACCTCACCCTAACACTAACCCTAACCCAAGCCCTTGCCCTAACCCTTACCCTCACTCTCACTCTAACACTCACCCTAAACCTAATGCTAACATTAACCCTCAACCTCACCCTAAACCTCGCCCTAACAGTTACTCTCACCATAACCTTATCCCCCACCCTCACCCTAACTCCCACCCTAAACCTTACCCTCACTCTAAACCTCACCCTAACCCTAACACTAACCCTCACCCTAACCCTCACCCTAACTCTAACCCTAACCCTAACCCTAACCCTCACCTTAACCCTCACCCTAACCCTCACCCTAACCCTAACGCTAACTCTAACCCTCACTCTCACCCTAACCCTCACCCTAACCCTTATTCTCACTCTAACGCTAAAACTAAACCTAAACCACGCATTAACCCTAACCCTCATCCTAACCCTAACCCTAACACTAACCCTCACCCTAACCTTAACCATAACCCCAACCCTAACACTCACCCTAACCCTAACCCTCACCCTCAAACTAAACCTAAGCCTAAACCTAACCCTAACCCTAAGCCTAACCCTAACCCTAAACCTAACCCTCACATTAACCCTCACTTTAACCTTCACCCTAACCCTAACGCTAACTCTAACCCTCACTCTCACCCTAATCCTCACCCTAACCCTTATTCTCACTCTAACCCTAAACCTAAACCTAAACCACACATTAACCCTAACCCTAACCCTCACCTTAAACCTCACCATCACCCTAATCCTCACCCTAACCCTAACCCTAAGCTTTTTCTAACTGAAACACTCACCCTCATTCTAACCCTCATACTGACCCTACACCTCACCCTAAACCTAACCCTCACCCTCACCGTCACCCCACCATCAGCTTAACCCTAACCCTAACTCTAATCCTAACCCTAACCCTAACCCTCACCCTCACCCTAACCCTAACTGTAACCCTCACTCTAACCCTAAACCTAACCCTAATGCTAACCCTAAACCTCCATCTCACTCTAACCCTCACCTTAACCCTTACACTCACCCTCAACCTCACCCTAACCCTAACCCTAACCCTCACCCTAACAATAACTGTAAAAGTACCTTTCAGCCTAACCTTCACCCTAACCATAAAACTAACCCTAATTCTCACCATCTCCCTAAACCTAACCCTACCCCTCACCTTAACCCTCACCCTCACCGTAACCCTAATGTTAACATTAACCCTCAACCTCACCCTAAACTTCGCCCTCACCCTTACTCTCACCATAAACCTATACATCACCCTTACCCTAACCCTCACCATAACCCTTACCCTCACCATAACCCTATCCCTCAACCTCACCCTAACTCTCAACCTAACCCTTACCCTCACACTAACCCTCATTTTAACCATATCCCTAACCCTCACCCTAAGCCTAAACGTAACCCTAACCCTCATCCTAACCCGAACCCTAACCCTAACCATCACCCTAAACTTAACGCTAAACCTAATTCTAACACTCAACCTAACCCTAATCCTCAACCTCACTCTCAACCTGAACCTCAGCCTAACCATAACCATAACCATAATCCTAACCCTAACCCTAACCCTCACAATAACCCTAATCCTAATTCTAATGCTAACACTAACCCTCACCCTCACTCTAACCCTAACCCTAACACTAACCCTCACACTAACCCTAATCTGAATGCTAACCCTAAACCTCAACCTCACCCTACACCTCATCCTAACCCTTACCCTCACCCTCACCCTCACCCTCACCCTAAACCTAACTCTAACACTAACCCTCACACTAACCCTCACACTAACGCTCACCCTAACCCTCAACCGAACCCTCACCCTAACCCTCACTGTAAGCCTAAACCTAACCCTCATCTTAACCATAACCCTCACCTTAACCCTAAATCTAACATTCACTCTCACCCTAACCCTAGCCCTAACCCTCACCATAAACCACACACTAAACATAGCGCTAACCCTAACCCTCATTCTCACCCTAAACCTCACCCTAAACCTTATCCTCACACTAACCCGAACCCTAACCTTAAATCTCACCCTAACCCTCACGCTAACCCTAACCTGCATTCTCACCCTAATCCACACCCTAAACCTTATCCTCACACTAACTCTAACCCTAACCCTAACCCCCACATTAACCCTAAAACTCACCCTAAACCTAACCCTAAACCTCGTCCTAACCCTAACCCTAACACTCACCTTAACCCTCATCCTAACACTAACCCTCACCCTAACTTTCTCCCTAAGATTAATCCTAACCCTCAACCTCACCCTAACCCTCACCTAAACCTTACCCTCATCCTTACCCTAACCCTCACCCTCAGCCTAGTCCTCTTCCTAACCCTAATCCTAACACTAACACTCACCCTAACCTTAACCCTAACCCCAACCCGAACACTCGCCATAACTCTAACCCTCACCCTCACGCTCACCCTCAACCTCAGCCTAAACCTAACCCTAACCCTAATCCAAAACCTAACCCAAACCCTAAACCTCACCCTAAATCTCACCCTAACCCTAATCCTAACCCTCACGTTAACCCTAAACCTCATCCTACCCCTAACCCTACCCCTCACCGGAACCCAAACCCTCACCCTCACACTAACCGTAACCGTCACTTTAAGCTAACCCTCACTGTCACCCTAACCCTCACACTAACACAAACCCTCACCTAAAGCCGAAGCGTCACCCTCACGCTCACCCTCACCCCCACCCTCAGCCTAACCCCAACCTTAACCCTAATCCTAACCCGAACCCTAATCCTCACCCTCACCATAACCCTAACCCTAACCCTCACCTTAAACCTTACCCTCACCGTAATCCTCACCCGAACCCTAACCCTAAGCCTTTTGTAACCCAAACACTCACCCTCACCCTAACCCTCACACTGACCCTAGACCTCACCCTAAATCTAACCCTCACCCTCACTGTCACCCCCACAATCAGCCTAACCCTAACCCTAACTCTAATCCTAAACCTAACACTAAGCCTCACCCTCACCCTCACCCTAACCCTAACCCTCACCCTAACCCTAACCCTTACCCTCACCCTCACCCTAACACTAACCCTCTCCATAACCCTAACCCTAATGCTTAAACTAACCCTCAACCTCACCCTAACCCTAACCGTAATGCTCACCCTAACCCAAAACCTAACCCTAATGCTAACCATAAACCTCCACCCCATTCTAACCCTCACCCTAACACTTATCCTCACCCTCAACCTCACCCTAACCCTAACCCTCTCCCTAACTCTCACCCTAACAATAATCCTAATACTACCCCTCAGCCTAACCCTCACCATAACCATCAAACTAACCCTAATCCTCACCCTCTCCCTACACCTAACCCTACACCTTACCTTAACCCTCACCATCACCGTAACCCTAAAGCTAACATTAACCCTCAACCTCACCCTAAACCTCGCCCTAACCCTTACCCTCACCATAAACCTATCCATCAACTTCAACCTAACCCTCACCATAAATCTTACCCTCACCCTATCCCTCACCCTCACCCTAAACCTCACCCTAACCCTTACCCTCACCCTAACCCTCACTTTAACCCTAACCCTAACCCTCACCCTAAACCTCACCCGAACCCTAAGCCTAACCCTAACTCTCATCCTAACGCTTACCCTAACCCTAACCCTCACCCTAACCTTAATCCTAAATCTAACACTTACACTCAACCTAAACCTAACCCTCACCCTCACCCTCAACCTCACCCTCAGCCTAACCCTAACCATAACCATAATATTAACCCTAACACTAACCCTCACATTAAACGTAATACTAACCCTAATGCTAACACTAACCATTACCCTCACTCTAACCCTAACCCTAACACTAACCCTCACCCTAACCCTAATCCGAATGCTAACCCTAAACCTCAACCTCACCCTAACCCTCACACTAACACTTACCCTCACCCTCACCCTCACTCTAACCCTAACCCTAACCCTAAACCTCACACTAACCCTCTCCATAACCCTAACCCTAACACTACACCTCAGCCTAACCCTCAACCTAACACTAACCCAAACCCTAATAGTCACCCTATTCCTAACCCTAAAACTCACCCTCACCCAAACCCTCACCCTTACACTAAGGCTAATGCTAACATTAACCCAAACCTCACCCTAAAACTCACCCTAAACTTTACCCTCACCAAAAACCCTGTCCCTCACCATCACCCTAAACCTCACCTAAGCCTTACCCTTACACTCACCGTCACGCTAAACCTAACCCTAACCATAACCCTCACCCTAACTCTCACCCTAACCCTAAGCCTAAACCTAACCCTCACCCTCACCCTAATGCTTACCCTCACACTAACCCTAACCCTCAGCCTAATCCTCATCCTAACCCTAACCCTAACCCTAATCCTAACCCTCAAGTTAACCTTAACCCTATCCCAACCCTAACACACACTCTAACCCTATCCTTCACCCTCACACTCAAACTCAACCTCAGCATAACCCTAAACCTAACCCTAATCCAAACCGTAACCCTCACCCTAACTCTAAACCTAACTCTACCTCTATCCCTATAACTAACACTCACCCTGAACCTAACCATAATCCTAAACCTAACACTCACCCTCACCCTCAACATAACCCTACCATTCACCCTAACCCTAACCCTAACCCTAGCCCTCACCCTAACCCTTATCCTCAACCTCACCCTAACCCTAACCCTCACCCTAACCCTAACCATGACCCTAACCCTAACCCTAAACTTAACCCTCACACTCACCCTAACCCTACCCGAACCCTGACCCTCAACATAACCCTAACCGAAACCCTAATGCTAACCCTAAACTTCACCCTCACCCTAACCCGAACCTTCACCCTCACCCTTCCATAACCCTAACCCTAATGCTATCACTAACCCTCACCCTCACCCTAACCCTCACCCTAACCTTTACCCTCACCATAAACCTATCCCTCACCCTCATCCTAACCCTCACCCTAAACATCACCGTAACCCCTATCCTCACCCTAACCCTAACCCTAACACTCAGCCTAACCCTCATCCTAATCCAAACCCTAACACTAACCCTCACCCTAACCTTAACCCTAACCCCAACCTTAACACTCACCCTAACACTAATCCTCACCCTCACACTCAACCTCAACCTCAACCTAAACCTAACCCTAACCCTAATGCTTAAACTAACCCTCACCCTCACCCTAAACCTAAACGTAACCCTCAGCCTAGGGTTAGGGTGAGAGTGAGGATAATACTAACACTAACACTAACCCTCAACCTAACCCTCACCTGAACCCTAAGCCTAAACCTAACCCTAACCCTCACCCTAACACTCAAACTAATCCTTATCCTCAGACAAACACTAACACTAACCCTCACCCTAACCATCATCCAAAACCCTATCCCTAACCCTAACCCTCATCCTGACCTTAGCCCTAACACAAACCCGAACCCTCAGCCTAACCCTAACCCTAACCCTAATCCAAACCCTAAACCTCACCCTAACTCTAAACCTAACCCTAAGCAAAACCCTCACCCTAACCAAAACCCTATTCCTAACCTCACACTAACCCTAAACCTAATCCAAAACCTAACCCTCACCCTCATCCTAACCCTTACCCACATCCTAACCCTAACCCTAAACCACAGCCAAACTCTGATCCTAACCGTAACCCTAACCCACACCCAAAACCTAACCCTCACCCTTACCCTAACCCTGAGCCTAACCCTATACCTAAGCCGAATCCTATCCCTAACCCTCACCCTCATCCTAACCCTAACTGTCACCCTAACCCTAACCCTCCCCCTCACCCTAAACTTAACACTCACGCTCACCCTAACCCTAAACCTAACCCTAACCGTAACCCTCACCCTAACCGTAACCCTAACCCTAATGCTAACACTAAACCTCACCCTCACCATAACCCTAACCCTAACCCTAATGCTAAAACTAAACCTCACCCTCACCTTAACCCTAACCCTATGCCTAACCCTCACCCTAACCCTAACCCTAACCATAATGCTATCCCTAACCCTCACCCTCACACTAAACCTCACTCTAAACCTTACCCTCACCCTAACCCTCACCCTAACCCTAAATCTAACACTAACACTGTACCTCACCCTAACCCTCAGCCTAAAACTAAACGTAAACCTAACCTTCACACTAACGTTCATCCTAACCCTCAAACTCACCCTAGCCCTCAACTAACTCTAAACGTCACCCTCACCCTAACCCTCAAACTTAACCTTACCCTCACCCTAACCCTAACCCTCACCCTCACCCTAACCTCAACCTCACCCTAGCCCTCACCCTAACACTAAACTTCACCCTCACCCTAACCCTCACCCTAACCCTAACCCTCACCCTGACCGTTTCCCTCATCCTAACCCTAACCATAACGCTCAGCCTAACCCTCATCCTAACCCTAACCCAAACACTAACCCTCACCCTAACCTTAACCCTAACTCCAACCCTAACACTCAATCTAAACCAAACCCTCACCCTCTCACTCAACCTCAACCTCAGCCTAAACCTAACCCAAACTCTAATCCAAACCCTAACCCTCACCCTCACCCTAATCCTAATCCTAATCCTAAACCTAACCCTTATCTTCACCCTCACCATAAATCTAACACTCACCGTAACCCTAACCCTAAACCTAATGCTATTCTTAACCCTCACCCTCACCCTAACCCTCACCCTAACCTTAACCATCACCCTCAGGTTGAGGGTGACAGTGAGGGTTAGGTTTAGGATTAGGATTAGGGTTAGGGTTAGGCTGAGGCAGAGGGGGAGGGGAAGGGGGAGGGTTAGGTTTACCTTTAGCGTTAAGGTGAGTGTGAGGGTTAGGGTTAATGTGAGTGTTAGGATTAGGTTGAGGATTAGGGTTAGGGTGATGTTTAGGGTTAGGTTTGGGGTTAGGATGAGGGAGATGGTGAGCCTGAAGGTTAGGGTGAGGGTGAGGATGAGGGAGTGGGTTAGGGTTAGTGTAAGGTGAGGGTGAGGGTGATGGTTAGGGTTAGGTTTAGGATGAGGGTTGGGTGAGGGATAGGGTTAGTTTTAGTGGGAGGGTTAGGGTTAGTGTGAGGGTTACTGTTAGGCTTAGGATTAGGGTGAGGGTTAGGGTTAGGTTTAGGACGAGGATAGGGTGAGGGTGAGGGTTAGGGTGAGGGTGAGGGTGAGGGTGAGGGTTAGGGTGTCGGTGAGGGTTAAGGTAGGGTGAGGGTTAGGGTGACGGTGAGTGTTAGGGTGAGGGTGAGGATTAGGTTTAGGTATAGGGTGAGGGTTAGGTTTAGGGTTAGTGTGAGGGTGAGTGTTAGGTTTAGGATTAGTGTTAGGGTTAGGTTGAGTGGAAGGGTGAGGTCACACTAAACATCACCCTAAACCTACCCCTCAACCTAATTATAAACCTTACCCTCACCCTAACCCTAACCTTCACACTAACCCTCAACCTCAATTTAAACCTCACCCTAACAATAACCCTAAATCTTATGTAACCAAAACCCTCACCCTCACCGTCACACTCACACTAACACTCACGCTCAACCTAGCCCTCCCAGTAACCCTAACCCTAACACTTACCCTCACCCTAGCCTCGCCCGCAGCCTAACCGTAACCCTGACCCTAACACTCACCCTCATCCTCACCTTAAACCTAACCGTAACGCTAAACTTCACCCTCACACTCACCCAAACCGTAACCCTAGCCCTAACAATAACCCTAACCCTAAATCTAACCCTAATCCTAACACTAACCCTCACCCCAACCCTAACCCTACCCCTAAACCTCATCCTCACCCTAATCCTCACCCTAACCTTTAACCTCACACTAACCCTAATTCTATCCTTAACCCTAATCCTCACACTAAAACTAACCCTCACCCTAACCCTCACCCTTACACTCACGCTAACCCTCACCTTAAACCTAACCATAATGCTAAACTTCACCCTCACACTCACCCTAACCCTAACCCTAGCCCTAACAATAACCCTAACCCTAAACCTAACCCTAATCCTAAAACTAACCCTCACCCCAAACCTAAACCTAACCCTAACCCTCATCCTCACCCTAATCCTCACCCTAACCTTTAACCTCACACTAACCCTAATTCTATCCTTAACACTAATACTCACACTAAAACTAACCCTCACCCTAACCCTCACCCTTACACTCATCCTAACCCTCACCCTCAACCTAACACTAACGCTAACCCTAACCCTCACTCTCAACCTAACCCTCACCCTAAATCTTATCCTCAAACTAAGCCTAAACCTAACCCTAACCCTCACATTAACCCTAAACCTCACCCTAACCCTTACCCTACCCCTCACCTAACAGCTCACCCTCACCCTAACCCTAACCCTCACCTTCACCCTAAACCTCACCGTCACCCTGACCCTCACCCAAACCCTAACCCTCACCTAAACCCTAACCCTAATCCTCACCTTAACCCTAACCATCACCTTAAACCTCACCCTCACCCTGATCCACATCCTAACCCTAACCCTAAGCCTTTCCTAACGGAAACCCTCGCCCACACCCTAACCGTCAACCTCACCCTCACCTTCACCCTAGCCCTCACCTAAAAACTAACCCTAATACTCACCCTCACCCTCACCCTCACCCCCACCCTAAGCCTAACCCTAACCCTAAACCTAACCTCAACCTCAACCTCCCCCTACCCCTCACAATAACATTAACCCTAATCCTAACCCTAATGCAAAAACTAGCCCTCACCCTTACACTAACCCTAACCCTCAGCGTAAACCTAACCCTAACCCTACCCCTACCCCTACCCCTCATCCTCACCCTAACCCTCTCCCTCACACTAGCCCTCACCCTAAACGTAACCCAAAAAGAAACCCTAACCCTAACCCGCTCCTTCACCCTAACCCTCACCTTCACCCTAAACTAGCCCTAACCCTTACCCTCACCCTAACCCTAACCCTAACAGTAACAATAATCTTCACCCTAAACCTCACCCTAACCCTTATCCTCACCATAACCCTCACCCTAAGCCTAACCCTAACCCTCACACTAACCCTCATCCTAACGCTCACCCTAACCCTAAGCCTAACCATAACCCTCACCCTCACCCTAAACCTCACGCTAACCCTTACTCATACATGAACCCTAAACCTAACACTCAGCCTAAACCTCATATTAAACTTAACCCTAACACTCACCATACCCTTAACCCTAAGCCTAAACCTAACACTCACCCTAACCCTAACACTCACACTCACCCTCAGCCTTATCCTAAGTCTAACCCTAGCACTAACCCTAATCCAAACCCTAACCCTCAACCTCACCCTAAACCTCACCCTCACCCTTATCCTAACCCTAACCCTAACCCTAACCCTAACCCTCACACTAACCCTAACCTGACCCTAACCCTACCCCTACCCCTCACCATAACCCTCACCCTAACACTAACCCTAACCGTAACACTCACCCTAACACTAACCATAACCCTAACGCTCACCCTCACCCTAACGCTCATCGTCACCCTAACACTCAGCCGAAACCTAACCCTCACCAACACCCTAAACCTCATCCTCACCCGAACCCTCACTCTCACCCTAAACATCACCCTAACCCTAACCTTCACCCTAACCCCTACCCTAAACCTCACCCTAACACTCACCATCAACCTAATCCTCACCCTAAACTTAACCCTAACCCTTACCTAACCCTAACTCTAACCCTCAACCTCACCCTCAACCTAAACCTAACCCTAACATTAAAACTCACCGTAACCCTAACCCTAAATCTAACCATAACCCTCTCCCTCAACCTAACCCTCACCCTCACGCTAAACATTACCCTCACCCTAACCCTCACCCTACACCTAACCCTCATCCTAAACCTCACCCTAACCCTAACGATAACCCTACCACTCATCCTGACCCTAACCCTCACAATAACCTTTAACCATACACTAACCCTAAGTCTAACCCTAACCCTAACCCTCAAACAACCACTAACCCTCAACCGAACTTTAACCCTACCACTCATCCTAACCCTCACACTAAGCCTAAACCTAACCCTAACACTAAGCCTCACCCTAAACCTCACCCTAACCCTAAACCTCACCCTCACCCTCAACTTCAGCCTAACCCTAAACCTAACCCTAATCCTAACCCTAACCCTCACATTCACCCTAAACCTAACCCTCACCGTCACCCTCACCCTCACACTCACCCTCAACCTCATCCTCACCCTAACCCTCACCCTCACCCTAAACATCACTCTAACCCAAACCCTCACCCTAACCCTAACCTTATCCCTAACACTAACCCTAACCCTCACCCTAACCTTTATCCTCATACTAACCCTAACTCTAACCCTAACCCTAACCCTAAAAATAACACTAACCCTAACCATAACCCTAATCCTAACAATAACATTCACTCTAACCCTAACCCTAACACTCACCCTCACACTCACCCTAACCCTAGCCCTAACGCTAAATCTCACCCTCACACTAAACCTAACCCTAACAATAACACTAACCCTACCCATAATCCTAATCCTAACAATAACACTCACACTAACCCTAACCCTAACAATCACCCTAACCCTAACCCTCACCGTAAACCTTACCCAAACCCTAATCCTAACCCTAACCCTCACCCTCACCCTAACCCTAATCCTAAACCTAACCCTCACCCTCACCCTAACCCTTGACTTAACCCTAACTCTAACCCTGACCCTCACTTCACCCCAACCCTAACCCTAACCCTCACATTAACTCTAAACCTTACCCTAAACCTAACCCTAACACTAACCCTCACACTAACCCTAAACCTAACCCTAACCCTCAACCTAACCGTCACCCTATACCTAACGCTAAACCTAACCCTCACTTCACTCTAACCCTAATCCTAACCCTAACCCTAACCCTCACCCTAACCATAAACCTTACCCTAAACCTAACCCTAACCCTCACCCTCACCCTAATCCTCATCCTAACACTTATCTTCACACTAAAATTAACCATAAGCCTAACCCTAACCCTCACATGAACCCTAACCCTCACCCTAACCCTAAACCTACCCCTCACCCTAAACCTCACCTTCACCCTATCCATAACCCTAACCCTCACACTAGCACTCACCCTCAACTTAAACCTCACCCTAAAAATAAACCTAACCCTTACCTAACCGAAACCCTCACCCTCACCCTCACTCACACCCTAGCCCTCACCCTCAAACTAGCCCTCACCCTAAACCTAAACCTTACCTAACCAAAACCCTCACCCTCTCCCTCACCCTCACCCTAACAATCACCCACACCAATGCCTCAACCTAACCTTAACCCTCACCCTAAACCTAACCCTCACCCTAAACCTAATGCTAACCCTAACCCTCACCCTACTTTAAACCTCACCCTAAACCTTACCTGCACCATAACCCTAACCCTAACCCTAATCCTAACACTAACCCTAACCCTAATGCTCACACTAACGCTCACCGTAAACCTAACCCTCACCCTCACCCTAAACATAAGCCTCACCCTCACCCTAACCCTCACCGTCACCTTAAGCTCACCCTAACCCTAACCATCACCACACCCTAAAACTCACATTCACCACAACACTCACCCTCACGATAACCCTACCCTAAACCTCACATTAACCCTAATCCTCACTCTATACCTAACTCTAAACCTCACCCTAATCCTAACCGTCCACCTAACCCTCACCCTCAACCTAATCCTCTCCCGAACCCTAAACTAACCCTTACATAACCGAAACCCTCACCCTCACTCACCCTAACCCTAACCCTCACCCTGACACTCACCCTCATCCTAACACTAACCCTAAACCTAACCCTCAACCTAACACTCACCCTAACCCTAATCGTAAACCTGAGACCTCACCCTAACCCTCACCCTAACACTAACGCTAACCATCACGCTTACCCTAACCCTAACACTCACTCTAACCCTTACCCTCAAACTAACCCTAGCCCTAACAGTAACACTAACCCTAAACCTCACACTAAACCTAACCCTCACCCTAACCCTAACCCTAACCCTATCCCTCACCCTAACCATCACCCTAACCCTCACCCTAACCCTAAACCTAATCCTCACCCTAAACCTAACCCTAACCTCAACCTCAATCTCACCCTCGCCCTCACCCTATCCCTTACTCTAACCCTAATCCTCACACTAAACCTAACCCTAACCCTCACCCTAACGCTCACCGTAACCCTAACACTCTCCCTCATCCTAACCCTCAACATCACCCTAACCCTCACTCTAACCCTAACCATCATCCACACCCTAAACTCACCCTCACCGGAACCCTCACCCTGACCCTAACCCTACCCTAAACCTTACCCTCACCCTAACCCTCACCATAAAACTAATTCTAAACCTCACCCTTATACTAACCCTAACCCTCACCTTATCCCTCACAATAAACCTCACCCTAACACTAAGGCTAACACTAACCCTCACTCTCCACCTAACCCTCACCCTAACCCTTACCCTAACACTAACCTTAATCCTAACCCTAACGCTCACATTAACCCTAACTCTCACCCTAACCCTTACCCTACCCCTCACTTAACCCCTCACGCTAACCCTAATGCTCACCCTAACCCTAACCCTAACCCTCACCTTCACCCTAAACCTCACCCTCACCCTAACCCTCACCCTAATCCTAACTTTCACCTACACCCTAATCCTCACACTCACCCTCACCCTAACTCTAACCCTCACCCTAAACATCACCCTAATCGTAACCCTCACCCTAACCCTAAACGTAATTCTCACCCTAACCCTAACACTCATCTTCAACCTCAACCTCACCCTAATCCTCACCCTCACCAAAACCGTCACCCTAACCATCACCCTCACCCTAGCCCTCACCCTAAAACTAACCCTAAACTTCACCCTCACCCTCACCCTCACCCCCACCCGCAGTCAAACCCTAAACCTAACCCTAACCTCATCCTCAATCTCACCCTCGCCCTCACCCTAACCCTATACCTAACCCTAACCCTAATGCTAAAACTAGCCCTCACCCTCACACTAACCCGAAACTTCAGCCTAACCCTAACCCTAACCCTAACCCTACCCCTACCCCTTACTCTCACCCTAACCCTCTCCCTCACACTAGCCCTCACCCTAACCTTAACAGCCACCCTAACCCTAACCCTAACCCTCTCCTTCACCTGAACCCTCACTGTCATCGTAAACCTCGCCCTATCCCTGACCCTCAACCTAACCCTCACCCGAACCCTAACCCTAACAGTAACACTAACCCTCACCCTAAAAATCACCCTAACCATTACCCTCACCCTAACCCTCACCCTAACCCTAACCCCATACACTAACACTAACACTCACCCTAACCCTCACCCTAAACCTAAGGCCTAACCCTAAACATCACCCTCACCCTAACCCTCACCCTAACCCTTAACCTCCCACTAACACTAGCACTAACCCTCAGCCTAACCCTCATATTAAACTTAATCCTAAACCTAAACCTCACCTTACCCTTAAGCCTAACCCTAATCCTAACCCTCGCCTTAACCCTAACCCTCACACTCACCCTCAACCTCACCCTCAGCGTAACCCTAACACTAACCCTAATCCAAACCCTAACCCTCACCCTCACCCTCACCCTAACTCTAAACTTAACCCTAAACAAACCCTGAACCTAACCCTAAACCTATCCCTAAACCTCAACCTAACCCTAACCCTAATCCTAATCCTAACCCTCACCCTCACGCAAACCCTAAACCTTACCCTCAACCTAACCGTCATCCTAACCCTAACCCTAACCCTAACCCTCACCCTAACCTTAAACCTAACCCTAACCCTCACCCAAACCCTAACCCTCACCCTCACCCTCAACCTCACCATCACCCTTAACCTACACCTCATCCTCACACTCAATCTTACCCTAAACATAACCCTAAACCATACACTAAACCTAACCCTCACCTTCACCGTCACCCTCACCATCACCCACACCTAACCCTCACCCTCACCCTCAACCTAACCCTAACCCTAACCCTAACTCTCACCCTAAACTTAACTCTCACCCTCACACTCACACTCACCCTAAGCTTTACCAAACACCTAAGACTAATCCTAAAACTAACCCTCACCTTCACACTCACCCTAAACCTAAACCTGACTCTAACCCTAAACATAACCCTAATCCTCACACTCACCCTAACCCTCACCGTCACCCTAACACTCAGCCGAAACCTAACCTTCACCCACACCCTAACCCTAACCCTAACCGTAAAACTCACCCTAAACATAATCCTAACCCTAATATTCACCATCACCCTCACCGTCACGCTAAACCTCACCCTCACCCTAACCCTCAGCCTAAACCTAACTCAAATACCAATCCTAACCCTAACCCTCACCCTCAGCCTAACCCTAACGCTAAACCTAACCCTCACCGTCACCGTCACCCTCAACTTCACCTAACACTCACCCTCAACCTCACACTCACCCTGACCCTCACCCTCACCCTAAGCAGTACTCTTACCCTAACCCTCACCCTAACCCTAACTATAACCCTCATCCTAACCCTGACCCTCACCCTAACCCACACCCTAACCCTAACCCAAACCCTCCCCCTAACCCTCCCCCTAACCCTCACGCTAATCCTAACACTAACCCTCACCATAAACCTCACCCTAACCCTTAAACTCACTAAAACCCTGACCCTAGACCTAACTCTAATATGCACTCTAACGCTAACCCTCACCCAAACCCTAACACTCAAGGTCACCCGAAACATCAACCGAACCCTTACAATCAACCTAATCCTAACCGTAACCCTAATCCTATACCTATCCCTCACCCTAACCTTAACCCTTACCCTAACCCTAACTATCACCCTCACACTAACATTCACCCTCACCATAAATAACACCGTAAACCTAACCCTCACCCTAACCCTGACCCTAACATTCACCCTAACGCTAATACTCACCGTAAACGTCACCCTTACCTTAACACTAACCCTAACACTCAAGCTCACCCTCAACCTCACCCTTATCCTAACACTAACCCTAACCATAACTCTAGCCCTAACACTCACACTAACCCTAAACCTGACACTATCCCTAACCCTAACCCTCACTCTAACCCACAACCATAACCCTAACGCTCAGCCTCACCCTAACCCTCATTGTCACCCTAACACTCACCCGAAATCTCACCCTCACCGACACCCTAACCCTCACTCTCACCCTAAACATCAACCTAACCCTAACCTTCACCCTAACCCCTACCCTAACCCTCACCCTAACCCTAAACCTCTACCTAACCCTCACGCTCAACCTAATCCTCACCCTAACCCTAACCCTAACCCTTAATTAAACCTAACTCTAACCCTCAACCTGACCCTCACCCTAAACCTAACCCTCACCGTAACCCTAAACCTAACCCTAACCCTCTCCCTCACCCTAACCCTCACCCTCACGTTAAACAGTACTCTCACCCTAACCCTCACCCTAAACCTAACCCTCACCCTAACCGTTAACCTAACCCTAACGGTAACCCTAACACTCACACTCACCCTAACCCTCACTCTAACCTTTAACCACACACTAACCCTAAGTCTAACCCTAACCCTAACCCTCACACTAACACTATACCTCACCCTAAGTCTAACCCTAACCCTCACCCTAATCCTCACCCAAAGCCTGAACCTAACCCTAACACTATCCCTCACCCTAACCCTAACTCTAAACCTCACCCTAACCCTAAGCCTCACCCTAACCATAACCCTAACACTCATCCTAACCCTAAACCTAACCCTAACCCTCAACCTCACCCTACCCCTCACCCTCACCCTCACCCTCACCCTAACCCTCAACTTAACCCTTATCCTCACAATAACCCTAACCCTAACCCTAACCCTAACATTCACCCTCACCCTCACCCAAACCCTAACACTAACCCTAATCCTAACACTAACCCTCACCTCACCCCACACTAACTCTAACCCTAACCCTAACCCTCACCCTCAACCTGACCTTTACTCTAACCCTAAACCTAATCCTATTTCTAATCCTAACCGTCAACCTAAATCTAACCCTAAACCTAACCGTATACCTCAACCTCACCCTCACCCTAACTGTAAACCTAACCCTAACCCTCAACCTAACTCTCACCCTCACCCTAATCCTCACCCTAACCCTAACCCTTACCTAAACGAAACCCTCACCCTCACCCTCACCCTCACTCTCAATCTAACGCTTACCCTAAACCTAACCCTAACCCTCATCCTAAACCTTACAATAACCCTAAATCTAACCCAAACCCTAACCCTCAATGTAACCCTCACCCTAAACCCAACGCAAACCCTAACCCTTACCCTCACCCTAACTCTCACCCTAACCCTTACCCTCACCCTAACCCTCACGCTGACCCTTACACTCAACCTAACCCTAATCCTAACCCTAACCCTCAACTTAATCCTAACCCTCACCCTAACAATAACCCTACCCCTCACTCTAAACCTCACCCTAACCTTAACCCTAACCCTAATTCTCACCCTAAATATAACCCTAACCCCTCACAGTCTACCTAACCCTCACCGACACCCTAAACCTCACCCTAACCCTAACCCTCACCCACACCCTAACGCTCAACCTCACCCGAAACCTACCGCTCACCCTAACACTCAACCTCACCCTAAACCTCACCCTAACCCTAACCCTCAACAAAACGATAACCCTAACACTCACCCTAACCCTAATCCTCACCCTCAATCTAATCCTCACCCTGACAATAACCATAACACTTACCTAACAGAAACCCTCACCCTCACCCTCACCCTCAACCTCACCCTAGCCCTCAGCCTAACCCTAACCCTAATCCTAAACCTACCCCTCACCCCCACCATCACACTAACCCTAACGCTATCCCTACATTCTCCCTCACCCTAACCCTAACCCTAAACCATACAATAACCCTAAACCTAACCCTAAAACTCACAATAAACCACATTTTCACACTAAACACCACCCTAACCCCAACCGTCACCCTAAAATTAAGCCTACCCCTCAACCTCAAACTAACCCTCAACCTAAACCTCACCCTCACCCTAATCCTCATCATAACCCTAACCCTAAACCTTACCTAACAGAAACACTCACGCTCACACTCACCCTCACCCTAAACAACACGCTCACCATAGCCTTCATCCTAAACTTAAACCTAACACTAACGCTCACCCTCACCCTAATCTTAAACCTAACCCTAACCCTCACCCAAACCCTCACTCTAACCCTAACCCTCACCCTAAATCTCATCCTAACCATAACCCTCACCTTAACCCTAAACCTAACCCTCACCCTAACCCTAACCCTCAACCTCTCCCTAACCCTCACCCTAACCCTTATACTCACAGTAACCCTAACCCTAACCCTAACCCTAATATTTACCTGTATCCTCACCCTAAACCTATCCCTAACCCTAATCCTAACACTGAGCCACACCCTCACTCTCACCCTAACTCTAATCCTAACCCTCACCCTCACCCTAATTCTAACACTAACCCTAATCCAAATTCTAACCCTCAGTCTCACCCACACCCTAACTCTAACCCTACCCCTAACCCTAACCCTCACCCTCACACTCACCCTAACCCTAAACCTCACCCTAACCTGCATCTAACCCTAACACTCACCCCAACCCTAATGCTAACCGTAACCCTCACCCTCACCCTAAACCTCACCCTAACCCTTAAACTCACCGTAACCCTAACCCTAAACCTAACCCCAATCCTCGCACTAACCCTAACTCTCACCCAAAACCCCAAACTAAACCTCACCGGAAACCTCACCCTCACCCTTACACTCACCCTAACCCTAACCCTAACCCTAATACTAAACCTCACAATCACCCTAACCCTAACCCTAACCATCACCCTCACACTAACCCTCACCATCACCCTAAATATCACCCTAACCCTAAGTCTCACCTTAACCCTAACACTCACCCTAACACTAACCCTCACCCTAACCGTAATGCTAAATCTAATCCTAAACCTCACCATCACCCTAACACTCAGCCGAAACCTAACCCTCACCCACACTGTAACACTCACACTCACCTGAACATTCACACTCACCCGAACGCTCAACCTCACCCTAACCCTAACCCTAACACTCACCCTAACCCAAACCCTAACCCTATCCCTAAACCTGAACCTAACACTCACCCTAAACCTAACCCTATCCCTAATCCTAACACTGAACTTCACCCTCACTCTCACCCTAACTCTTATCCTAACCCTAACCCTCATTCTCACCCTAACTCTATCCATAACCCTAATCCAAATTCTAACCCTACTCTCACCCCCACCCTAACTCTAACCCGAACCCTAACCCTAACTTTCAACCTCACCCTCACCCTTACCCTGTCACCCTAACCCGCACCCTAACCCTAACCCTCACCTTCACCCTAACACTCACCATAACACTCAACCTCACACTAAACCTCACCCTATCCCTTAAACTCACCATAACCCTAACCCTAAGCATAACTCTAATCCTCACCCTAACCCTAACGCTCACCCACAACCTAAAATCAACCTCAACTGAAACATCACCCTAACCCTAACACTCACCCTAACCCTAACATTCAACGTAACCCTCACCCTAAAACTAACCCTAACCCTAACTCTAACACTCACCATCCCCTTAACACTGAGCCGAAATGTAACCCTCACCCATACTCTAACCCTCATCCTCACCTGAACACTCACACTCAACCTAGCCCTCAAACTAACCCTGACCCTAACCCTCAGCCTCATCTTCAACCTAACCCTAACCCTAACCCTCAGCCTCACCTTCAACCTATCTCTAACCCAAACCCTAAACCTCACCCTAACCCTAACGATAACCCTATCCCTAACCCGAAACCTAACCCTCACCCTCACCCTAACTCTAAACGTAAAGCTAACCCTCACGCTAAACATCACCCCAACGTTATGTTAAACCTCACCCTCACCTTCACCCTCAACGTAACCCTCACCCTCAACCTAAACCTAAAACTACCCCTCACACTAACCCTGATCCTAACCCTCACCCTCACCCTAGACCTCACGCTAACCTTAACCCCCACCCTAACCCTAACACTAATCCTCACCCTCACCCTAAACCTAACCCTAACCCTAACCCTAACCCTCACCCTAACCCTCATCATAACCCTAACCCTAACCCTAACCCTAACCCTCACTCTAACCCTCCTCCTATCCATAATCCACAACCTAACCCTCACCCTCACCCTAATCCTCACCATAACCTTAAATCTAACCCTTACCTGAACGAAACCCTCACACTCACCCTCACCCTAACCCTCACCCTCACCCTAGCCCTCACCCTAACCTTAATCCTCAACCTATTATTAACCCTAACCCGACCCCTATAACTAAACCTCACCCTCTCCCTAACCCTAAACTTAATCCTAACCATCACCCTAACAATAACACTAACCCTTACCCTATAGCTAACCCTCACCCTAACCCTCACCCTAACACTTATCCTCACACTTAACCTAACCTTAACCCTCACACTAACCCTAATCCTCACCCTATCCCTAACTCTAACTCTAACCCTCACCCTAACACTCACTCTCACCCTAACCCTAATTCTAACCCTAACACTCAACTTCACCCTAACGCTTACTCTCACCTTCAACCTAACCCTAACCCTAACCCTAAACCTCACCCTAACCATAACCCTAACCCTATCCCTAAACTGAACCCTAACCCTCACTCTCACTCTAACTCAAAACCTAAACCTAACCCTAGAGCTAACCCTCACCCTAACCCTAAAGTTATCCCTAACACTCACCCTCAACCTAGCCCTCAACTAACCCTAACATTAACCCAAAACCTCCCCTCCCCCTCCGCCTCACCCTCAGCCTAACCCTAACCCTAATCCTAAACCTACACCTCACCCCCACCATAACCATAACCCTAACCCTATCCCTAACCCTCACCCGAACCCTCACCCTAACCCTAATGCACAAGCTAACCAGCACCCTCACCTTAATCCTCACCATAACCTTAACCCTAACCCTTACGTAACCGAAACCCTCACACTCACCCTCCCCCTAACCCTCCCCCTAACACTTATCGTCACACAAAACTTAACCGCAACCCTCACACTAACCCTAATCCTCGCCCTATCCCAAACCCTGAACCTAACCCTCACCCTAACCCTCACACTCACCCTAACCCTAATGCTAACCCTAACACTCAAACACACCCTAACCCTCAACCTAACCCTTACCATCACCCTAACCTTAAACCTAACCCTCCACCTAACACTAATTCTAAACCTCACCATCACCCTAAACCTAAACCTGACCCTAATCCTCACACTAACCCTCACCCTAAAACAAACGTTAACCCAAAACCTCAACCTCACCCTAAACCACACCCTAATACTTACCCTCACCATCACCCTAACCCTAACCCTAATTCTCAGCTTAAACCTAACCCTCAACCACACCCTAAAATTCACCCACACCCGAATCCTTACCCTCACCCTTACACTCACCTAACTATAAACAAAATCCTAAACCTAACACTCAAAATCACCCTCACCCGCACCCTAACGCTAACCATAACTCTAATCCTCACCCTCATCCTCACCCTAACACTCACCTCACCCTAAACATCACCCTAACCCTAATCCTCACCCTAACCCTCACCCTAACCCTAACGATAACCCTAACCCTCACTCTCACCCTAACCCTCACCCTAAATTTTAACCTCACACTAACCCTTACTCTAACCCAAAACCTCACACAAACTCTAACCCTCAACCTAACCCTAACATTAACCCTCACCCTAACCCTCACCCTCACCCTAGCCCTCAACATAATCCTAACCCTCAACCTAACCCTAACCCTTACCCTCACCCTCAACTTCAACCTAACTCTAACCCTAACCCTAAACCTCACCCTAACCCTCACCCAAAACCTAACCCTAAGCCACAACCTAAACCTCACTCTCACCCTCACACTCACCCTCACCCGAACCCTCACCCGAACCCTAACACTCAGCCTCACCCTAAACATCAACCTAACAATAACCCTCACTCTAACCCTAACCCTAACCCTCACCCTAACCCTAACCCTCAACCTAACCCTCACCCTCACCCTAGCCCTCACTGTAACACTAAATCTAACACTAACCCTAAACCTAAACCTCACCCTCTGCCTCCCCCTCAGCCTAACCATAACCCTAACCCTATATCTACCCCTCACCCCCACCATCACCCTAAACCTAACCCTAAACCTAATGCCCAAACTCACCCTCAACCTCACCCTAACCCTAAACCTAACCTTAACATTAACCATAACATTACATCTAACCTTAATCCTAACCCTAACCCTTACCCTAACCATGAACATAACGCTAAAACTCACCGTAAACTTAATGCTAACCCTAACCCTCACACTAACACTAACCCTCACTCTAACCCGCACCCTAACCCTCACACTAAACCTAACCCTAAACTTAACCATCAAACTAAACCTAACCATAACGCTCAACCTCAAGCTAACCTTCACCCTAACCCTAACATTCACCCTAAACCTCACCCCAACCCTAAAGCTAACCCCAACCATAACGCTAACCCTAAACTTCAACCTCAACCTAACCCTCACCCTAACCCTTATCCTCACACTAACCCTAATCCTAAACTTATCCCTAACCCTCACACTAACCCTAACCCTCACCCTAACCCTAAACCTACCCCTCACACTAAACCTAACCCTAACCCTGATCTTAATCCAACCCTCACCCTAACCCTAATCCTCACCCTCACCCTTAACCTAACCCCCAACCTAACCCTCACCCTTACCCTAATCCTCACCATAACTCAAACCCTGAACCTCACCTAACGTAAACACTCACCCTTACCCTCACCCTAATCCTCAAACTCACCCTAGTCCTCACCTTAACCTTAACCCTCACCCTAACCCTAACACTATCCCTCACCCTAACCCTAAACCTAACCCTGACCCTAACCCTCACCCAAACCCTAACCCTAACCCTAAACCTGAACCTAAACCTAACCCTGACCCTCACCTTCCAACTAACCCTCATCGTAACCCTAACCCTCACCATAACCCTAATGCTAACCATAAACCTAACGCTAACCCTAACCATTACCCTCAAACTAACACTCACCCTAACCCTTATCCTCATTCTAAACGTAAACCTAAACCTAACCCTAACACTCACAATAAACCTAATCCTCACCCTAACCCTAACCCTACCTCTCACAGTAACACTCACCCTAACCCTCACACTAACCCTAACCCTCAGGCTAAACCTCACTCCCACCCTAATCCTCACCCTAACCCTAACCCTAACCCTTACCTAACCGAAACCCTCACCCTCAAACTAACCCTCACACTCAACCTCACCCTCACCTGAAAACTAACCCTCACCCTCATTCTCACTCTCTCCCTAACTCTAACCCTAAACCTAACCCTCAACCTCACCCTCACCTTAACACTCATCCTCACCATAAATACAACCTAACCCTAACCCTCACCCTAACCCGAACCCTCACCCTCAAACTAACACTCAACCTCACCTTAAACATCACCCTAACACTAACCCTCACCCTAACCCTAACCCTCACCCTTACCCTAACCCTCAACCTAACCCTCACCCTCACCCAAATCCTAACCATAACCCTAACCCGAAAACTTACCTAACCGAAACCCTGACCCTCACCCTCAACATCACCCTAGCCCACCCCACACCCTAACCTTAACCCTTACCCTAACCCTAACACTAACCCTCACACTCACCCTAAACCTAAATCTAAAACTAACCCTCACACTAACCCTCACCCTAACCCTAACCATAACCCCAACCCTAAACCTCACCCTAACCCTCAACATCACCCTAATCCTCAACATAAACCTCTCCATCAAGCTAATCCTCACCATAACCCTAACCCTAACCCTTACCTTACCAAAACCCTCACACTCACCGTCACCCGAACCCTCACCGTCACCCGAGTTCTCAACCTAACCTTAACCCTCCCCCTAAACTTAACCCTCACCCTATCACTAACAGTAACGCTCACCCTCACCCGCATCCTAAACCTAACCCTCTCCCTCACCCTCACTCTCACTGTAACCCTACACCTAACCCTAACCCTAAACCTAACCCTCAACCTAACACTCACCCTCACAATAAACACACCCTAACCCTCACCTCACCCTAACCCTAATGATAAACCTAACCCTCAACCTCACCCTAACCCACACCCTAATTCTTACACTCACCCTAACCCTAACCCTCACCCTAACCCTAACTCTAACCCTGACACCAACCCTCACCCTTACCCTAACGCTAACCCTAAACCTCAACCTCACCCTAAATCTCACCCTAAGACTTACCCTCAACATAACCCTAACCCTAACCTTACCCCTAATTCTCACCCTATCCTAACACTCACCCACACCCTACCACTCACTCTCACCGAAACCCACACCCTCAACCTAACACTCAAACTAATCCGAACCCTAACCCTCACTCTCAACCTAAACCTAAACCTAACCCTAAACCTAACCCTAACCCTCATCCTCACCCTCACACTAACACTTACCCTCACCATAAACATCACACTAAACCTAATACTCAACCTAAAAATAACCCTAACCCTCACCTAACCCTAACCCTCACCCTAACGCTCAACATAACCCTAAGGCTAACCCTAACCCCCACCCTCACCATAAACCTCACCCTAACCCTTATCCTCACAGTAACCCTAACCTTAACCCTAACCCTCACACTAACCCTAAACCTCACCCTATCCCTAATCCTAACCCTAACGCTAACCCTAACACTCATCCTCACCCTAATCCTCAAGCTAAACCTAAACCTCACATTAACCCTAACCCTAACCCTAACCCTCACACTAACACTAATCCTCACCCTATCCCTAATTCTAACCCTAATACTTTCCCTCACCTTAACCCTCACCCTCACCCTAAACATGACGCTAAACCTAACCCTCACCTTATGCCTAACCCTAACCCTCACCCTAACCCTAACCCTCAATCTAACCCTCACACTCAACCTAATACGCATCCTAACCTAAACATAACCCTTACCTAACCGAAACCTTCACCTCACCCTCATCCTCACCCTAAACCAAACCCTAATGCAAACCCTCAATGTAACAGTAACCCTAATCCTCACCCTCACCCTAACCCTAACCCTAACCCAGATACTAACCCTCACCCTAACCCTAACCCTAATGCAAAACCTAACCTTCACCCTCACCCTAAACCACAGCCTAATCCTTACCCTCACCCTAACTCTAAACCTAACCCTAATCTTCACACTAAACCAAACCCTCACCCAAATCCTTACCCTACCCCTCAGCCTAACCCTCACCCTAACTCTAAACCTAACCCTAATCCTAACCCTATCCCTAACCCTAAACCTCACCCTAAACCTCAACCTCACCCTAACCCTAATGCTAACCCTAACCCTTTCCAGCACTCTAACCCTCACCCTGACCCTTACCCTCACCCCAAGCCGAAACCTAACGCTAACCCTCACAGTCACCCTAACCCTCACCCTAACCCTAACTCTCACACTAAACGTCACCCTCACCCTAATCCTCACCCTAACCCTAACACTTACCTAACTGAAACCCTCACCCTCACCCATACACTAGCCCTCACACTAACCCAAACCGTAAACGTAAACCTCATCCTCAGCCTCACCCTCACCCTCTCCCTCAGCCTAACCCTAAACCTATACCTAATCCTAACCCTAACCCTCATCCTTACCCACACCCTCACCCTAACCCTAACACTAACCCTCAGCCTAACCCTCACCCACACCCTAACCCTAAAATTAAACTTCACCCTCGTCCTTACCCTCACCCTCCCCCTAACCCTAACCTTAACCCTCACACTCACACTAACCCTAAACCTCACACTAACCTTAATCCTAACCCACACACTAAACCTCACCATAACCCTAACCCTAACACTCACCCTAAAACTAACCCTAACCCTCACAGTCACACTAAAACTCACCGTCACCCTAAACCTCACCCTAAACCTAACCCTCACCCACAGCCTCACGCTCAACATCACCCTCACCCTAACCCTCACCCTAAACCTCACCCTCACCCTAAAACTCAACCTAACCCTAACCCTCACCAAATCCCTAACCCTAACACTCAACCTAAGCCTAACCCTCACCCTCACCCTCAGCCTAACTCTAACCCTAATCCTAATCTAAATCCTAACCATCACCTTCACCCTCAACCTAACTCTAAACCTACCATTAACCAAAAACCTCACCCTAACCCTAACCCTATCCCTAACCCTCACTCTAACCCTAACCCTAAACCTAAACCTAACCCTCACCCTCACCCTCAGCTTAACCCTTACCCTCACCCTAACCCTAACCCAAACCCTCAGCCTAACCCTCAACCTAACCCTAACCCTAACCTAACCCTCACGCTAAACTTAACCCTAACCCTATCCCTAACCCTCACTCGAAACCTAACTCTGACCCTCACCCTCACCCTCACCCTAAGCCTAACCCTACACGTAAGCCTAATCTTAAATCTAACATTCAGCCTCACCCTCATCCTAAACCTAAACCTCACCCTAAACCTAACCATAACCCTAACACCCTCACCCTAACCCTAACACTCAACCAAACCCTTACCCTCAACCTAACCCTAACCCTAACCCTCACACTAAATCTCAACCTAACCCTAACCCTACTCCTAACCCTCACACTAACCCTCCCAACTACCCTAACCCTAATGTTCACCTTAAACCTAACCCTAACCCTCACATTCACCCTAAACCTCACCGTCACCCTAAACCTCACCCTCACCCTAAACCTCACCCTCACCCTAAACCTCAACCTAACCCTAACCCTCACCAAAACCCTAACCCTAACACTCAACCTAACCCTCACCATCACCCTCAACCTAATACTCACCCTAACAATATTCCTAACCCTTACCTAACCCAAATCCTCACCCTCACCCTAAAACTCAACCTCACCCTCACCCTCACCCTAAACCTAACACTAACCCTAAACCTCAACCTCAACCTCACCCTCCACCTCAGCCTAACCCTAACCCTAACACTAATACTAAACCTACCCCTCACCCCCACCCTCACCCTAAACCTAACCCTAACCTTAACGCTAACCCTCACGCTCACCTTCACCCTAAACCTAATCCTCACCATAAAGCTCACCCTAACGCTTACGCTAACCCTAAACCTTACCCTCAACCTAACATTCACCCTAACCCTTATCCTCACACTAACCCTAACCCTAACCCTAATCCTCACCGTAACCCTGCCCGTAACCCAAACCCTCAACCTAAACCTCACCATCACTTTAATCCTCACCAGAACCCTGTCCCTAACCCTTACCTAACCAAAACCCTCACCCTCACCCTGACATTAAAACTCAACCTCACCCTAAACTTAACACTAACCCTGACCCTCACCCTAACCATCACCCTCACCCTCACACTAAACCTAACCCTCACCCTCACCCTCACTCTCACCCTAACCCTAAACCTAACCCTCAAAATTAGTCTCACCCTAACACTCACCCTCACCATAAACACAGTCTAACCCTAACCCTCATCATAAACCTACCGCTAAACCTACCGCTAAACCTAATCCTCAACCTCACCCTCACCCTCACCCTCAACCTCACCGGAAACATCACCCTAACCATAATCGTCAACCTAAGCCTAACCCTAACCCTCACCATTAACCTAACACTCAACCTAAACCTCAACCTCACACTAATCCTCACCATAACCCTACCCTAACCCTTACCTAACCCAAACCCTCACCCTCACCCTCACCCTAACCCTCACCCTCATCTGAGCCCGATCCCTAATCTTAACTCTCAACCTCACCATAACCCTAAACCTAACCATGACGCTCACCCTAAACCTCACCCTCACCCTCACCGGCACCCGAACCCTAACCCTCACACTCACACTCACTCTCACCATAACCCTATCCCTAACCATAAACCTAATTCTCAACCTAACCCTCACCCTAACACTCACCCTCACCACAAACACACACTAACCCTAACCCTCACCCTAGCCCTAACCCTAAACCTCACCCTAAACCTAACCCTAACCCTAACGCTCACCCTAACCCTAACGCTAACCCTAACCCTCCTCAACATAACCCTCACCCTAACCCTTATCCTCACACTAACACTAACCCTAAAGCTAACCCTAACCCTAACCTTCAACCTAAACCTCACCCTCACCCTAATCCTCACCCTAACCATAAACCTTTCCTTTACCTAAATGAAACCCTTACCCTCATCATAACCCTCACCCTCACCTTAGCCCTCACCCTAACCTTAACCCAAACACTAAACCTAACATTAACCCTCACCCTCACCCTAACCCAAAACCTAACACTAACCCTAACAATCACCATAACCCTAACCCTAACCATCACGCTAACTCTCAAAATAACCCTAACCCTAACCCTCACTCTAAATGTAACCCTCACCCTTACGCTAACCCTAAGCCTGATCCTCGCCCTAACCCTCACCCTGAACCTCACTCTCACCCGAACACTAACCCCCACCTCACCCTCACTCTCATCCTAAACCTAACACTAACATTAACCCTAACCCTAACCCTCATCCTCACTCTCACCCTAGCACTCACTCTCACCATAAACATCACACTAAACCTAATCCTCAACCTAACCCTAAACCTAGCCCTCACACTAACACTAATCCTCACCCTATCCCTAATTCTAACCCTAAACTTTTCCCTCATGAACACCCTAATCCTAACCCTAATCCTCGCCCTCAACCTAACCCTCACCCACACCCTAAAATTCACCCTTACCGAAACCCTTACCCTCACCCTAACATTCACCCTAACCCTAACCCTAATCCTAAACCTAACTCTCACCATCACGTTCACCCTAACACTAAACCTAACCCTAACTCTAACCCTAACCCTCACACTCACCTTAACCCTCACTTTCACCTTAAACATCACGCTAAACCTAACTCTCACCTTAAGCCTAACCCTAACCCTCACCCTAACGCTAACCCTCAATTTAACCCTCCCCATCAACCTATTACTCAGTCTAACCTAACCATAACACTTACCTAACCGAAACCCTCACCTCACCCTCACCCTCACCCTAACACAAACCCTAACCCTAACCCTCAACCTAAACCTAACCCTAATCCTCACCCTCACCCTAAACCTTACCCTAATCCTAACCCTCTCCCTCAGCCTAACCCTAAAACTAAATGTAATCCAAACCCTAACCCTCAACCTCACCCTCACACTAAGCGTAACCATAACCCTAACCCTAACCCTCATCTTGACCCATACCCTCACCTTAACCCTAACCTTAACACTCACCCTAAACCAAACCCTAACCCTCACACTAACCCTAATCCTTACCCTAAACATAACCCTAACCCTAACCCTAACCCTACACCTCACCCTAAGCCTAACCCTGACCCTCACCCTCATACTCACCCTATCCCTAACCCTTACCCTAAACCTCACCCTAACCCTAACCCTAACCCAAACGCTTACCCTAACCCTCACCCTAACACTCACCCTAACCCTTATCTTCACACTAACCCTAACCCTAACCCCAACCCTAGCCCCCACATTAACTCTAACCCTCACCCTAACACTAACCCTACCCCTCACCCTAAGCCTAACCCTCACTCTAACCCTAACCCAAACCCTCACCTGAAACCTAACCCTAACCCTCACACTCAGCCTAACCCTCACACACACACTAACCCTCACCCTCATCCGAACCCTAACCCTCACCCTAACCCTAACCCTCACACTAACCCTCACCCTCAACATAATCCTCACCCTAACAATAACCATAACATTTACCTAACCAAAACCCTCACCTTCACACTCACTCTCACACTAACACGCACACCCCACCCTAGACCTCACCCTAACCCTAACCCTAATCCAAAACCTCACCCTCACCCTAAACTTTAACCTCACACTAACCCTAAACCTAACCCTCACCCTCACCCTAAACCTCACTGTCACCCTAACCCTCACCCTAACCATAACCCTAACACAAACCCTAAACCTCACCCTCACCCTAAACCTCACCCTAACCCTAACCCTCACTCTAACCCTTACCCTAAACCTCAACTTCACCCTAAACCTCACCCTAGCACTTACTCTCACCATAACCCTAACCCTAATTCTAATCCTCACCCTAAAGCTAACCCTAACCCTAACACTCAACCTAACACTCACCCTCACCCTAATCCTCACCCTAACCCTAAACCTAACCCTTATCAAAACGAAACCCTCAACCTCACCCTCACTATCACCCTTAGCCTCACCCTAGCCCTAACCCTAATTCTCACCCTAACCCTATGCCTAACCCTAACCCAAACCCACATGCTAACACTCACCCTAACCCAAATGCTAACCCTAAACCTTACCCTCCCCCTAACACTCACCCTAACCCTTACCCTCAAACTAACCCTAACCCTATACTTAACCCTAACACTCACACTAACCCTAACACTCACCCTAACCCTAACCCTACCCCTCAACCTAACCCTCAACCTAACACTAAACCTCACCCTAAAGCTAAGCCTAATCCTCACAGTGACCCTAACCCTCATCATCACCCTAATACTCACCCTAAAACTTTCCCTCACCCACAACCTAACGCTCAACCTCAACCTCACCCTAACTCTCACCCTAAGCCTCTCCCTCACCCTAAACCTCACCTTAACCCTAACCGTCATGAAAAACCCTAACCCAAACCCTCACCCAAACTCTAACCCTCACACTAACCCTCACACTCACCCTAACCCTAATCCTAAACCTACCCTTAACCCCCACCATCTCCCTAACACTAACCCTAACCCTAATCCTTAACCTACCCGTCAACCCCACCATCACCCTAACCATAAACCTAAACATAACGAAACCCTCATGCTCAACCTCACCCAAACCCTAACCCTGACCCTCATGCTCACACTTACCCTAACCCTAAACCTAACCCTAACTCTCACCCTAACCCTAAACCTCACCCTAAACCTAACTCTCACCCTCACCTTAATCCTAATCATAACACTAACACTAAACCTAACCTTCAGGCTCACACTAACCCTCACCCTAACCCTTACCCTCACCTTAACCCTCACCCTCACGCTAACCCTCACTCTAACCCTTATCCTCACCCTAACCCTAACCCTACCCCTAACACTAAACCTAACACTAACCCTCACCCTAACATTAAACCTAATCCTAACCCTCACCCTAACGCTCACCCTAACCCCCGCCCTAACCCTAACCCTCACCCTCACCCTAACCCTCACCCTAATCCTTATCCTCATCCTGATCCTAACCCTAACCCTAATCCTAACCCTCACACTAAGCCTACCCTTCACCCTAACCCTCACCCTAACCCTCAGCCACATTCTCTTCCTAACCCTAACTCTAACCCTCAACCTAAACCTAACCCTAACCCAAATCCTCACCCTAACACTAACCCTAACCCTCACCCTCATCCTCATCCTCAGCCTAACTCTAACCCTAACCCTAATCCTAACCCTAATCCTCACCCTCACCCTCACCCTAACTCTAACCCTAAGCCTAACCCAGACCCTCACCCTAACCCCAACCCTTTACCTAACCCTCAACTTAACCTTCACCCTCACCATTACCCTAACCCTAACCCTAACCCTAACCCTAAACCTAACCCTCACCCTCACACTAACCCTAACCCTCACCCTATCCCTAACGCTAACCCTATCCCTCACCCTCACAATAAACCTCACCCTAAACCTTACCCTCAGCATAACCCTAACCCTAACCCTAAACCTAACCCTCACCCTCACACTAACCCTAACCCTCACCCTATCCCTAACGCTAACCCTATCCCTCACCCTCACAATAAACCTCACCCTAAACCTTACCCTCAGCATAACCCTAACCCTAACCATGATCCTCACACTAACTCTAACACTAAACCTCACCTAACACTCACCGTAACCCCAACCCTCACCCAAACCCTAACCCTCATTGTCACCTTAACCCTCACCCTAACCCTAACCATCACCCACACCCTAAAACTCACCCGAACCCGAACCCGAAACCTAACCCTAACCCTACCCTAAACCTCACCCTAAACCTAACCCTCACGCGAAGGCTAACTCTAATACTCACCCTCACACTAACCCTACCCCTCACATTAAAAATCATCTTATCACTCACCATAACCCTAACGCTAACCCTAATCCTCATACTCACCCTTAACCTCACCCTAAACTTTATCATCACATTAACCCTAACCCTAACCCTCACATTAAACCTAAACCTCACCGTAACCCTAAACCTAAACCTCACCCTAACCCTCACCCTAACCCTATCTCTCAACTTCACCCTAACCTTAAACCTAACCTTAACCCTAAACCTCAAACTAAACCTAAACCTCACCCTAAACCTAACCCTAACACTCACCATAACCCTATTCATCACCCTCACCCTAACCCTCACCCTAACTCTCACCCTAACCCTAAGACTAACCCTAAGCCTCACCCTCACCCTAAACCTCACCATAAACTTACCATCTCCCGAAATCTAACCCTAAAATTAATGCTAAACCTAACGCTAACCCTATCCCTCAGACTAACCTTAACCCTCACCCTAAACCTCACCCTAAACATAATCCTAACCCTAACCCTCATCCTCACCCTAACACTCACCCTCACTGTAAACATCACCCTAACCCTAACCCTCACCCTCAACCTAACCCTAAACCTCACCCTAACCCTAAGGCTAACCCTAACCCTCAGCCTCACCCTAAACCCCACCCTAACCCTTATCTTCACACTAACCCTAAACCTAACCCTAAAACTCACACTAACCTTAACCCTCACCCTAACCCTAACCCTACCCCTCAACCTAACCCTAACCCTAACCCTAACCCTCACCCTAACCCAAAACCTCAAAATAACCCTCAAACTCACCCTAATCCTAACCCTAACCCTAACCCTAACACATGCCTAGCTGACACCCTCACCCTCACCCTGAACCTCAACCTAAACCTCACCCTCAACCTAGCCCTCACCCTAATCTAACCCTCACCCTAATCCTAACCCTAACCCTCACCCTCACCCTCACCCTAACCCTAATCCTAACCCTAACCCTCACCCTAACCATACCCTAAACCTACTGCTACACCTAACCCTCACACTCAGAGTAACCAACATCCTAACCCTTAACCTCACCCTAACCCTTACCCTCACCCTAACCCTTACTTAACCCTAACACTCACACTAAACCTAACCCTCACCCTAAACCTAAACCTACACCTCAACCTAAACCTCACCCTAATCCTAACCCTAACCCTAATACTTCCCCTATCCCTAAACCTAAACCTTACCCTCACCCAAACCCGCAACTTATAACTTAACCAAAACCTGATCCTCAACCTATCACTAATCCTAACCCTAACCCTAACCTTCACCCTCACCCTCACCCTAACTCTCACCCTAACCCTTACCCTAAACCTCAACCTAACCCTAACCCTTACCCTAACCCTCACCCTAACTCTAATGCTAACCCTAACCCTCACCCTAAACTTCTCCCTAAACCTTATCCTCACACTAACCCTAACACTAACCCTAACCCTCACACTAACCCTAACTCACAACCTAACCCTAACCCTACCCCGAAACCTAACCCACACACTACCCCTAAACCTAACCCTAACCCTCACCCTAACCCTAACCCTAACCCTCACCCCTCACCTTCCCCCTCACCATCACACTAACCATCACCCTAACACTTATCATCGCACTTACCCTACCCCTATCCCTAACCCTAACCCTCACACTAAACCTAATGCTCACCCTAACCCTAACACTACCCCTCAGCCTAACCCTCATTCTAACACTCACCCTAAACCTCACCCTAACACTTATCCTCACACTAACCTTAAGGCTAACCCTAACCCTAACCCTAACTCTCAAACTAAGCCTCACTCTAAACCTAACACTAGCCCTAACCCCCAATGTAACTCTCACCCTAACCTTAACCCTCAACCTCACCCTCAACCTCACGGTCACCCTAACACTCATCTGAACCCGAACCCTCACACACACCCTATCCCTCACCCTCTCCTGAACATTCACCCTCACCTGAAACCTCACCTTCACCCTAACCCTGACCCTCACCCTAAACATCACCCTAACCCTAAGCCTTACCCTAACACTAACCCTCACCCGAACCCTAACACTCAAACTCCCCCTCACCCTCAACCTAATCCTCATCCTAACCTTAATCCTAACCCTTACCTAATTGAATCCCTCACCCTCAACTTTACCATCACCCTCAGCCTAACTCTCACCCTCACCCTAGCCCTGACCCTAAACCTAACCCTCACCCTAACCCTAACCCTAACCCTCACCCTAACCCTAACCCTAACCCTCACCCTCACCCTAAGCCTCACACTAACCCTTACCCTCACCCTAACCCTTACCTTAACCCTTATCCTCACAATAATGCTAACCCTAACCCTAACCCTCACCCTAATCCTAACCATCACCCTCACCCTCACCATCACCCTAAGCCTAACCTTACCACTAATCCTAAAATTAACCCTCACCATCACCCTAACCCTAAACCTCACCCTCACCCTCATCCTAACCCTAAACCTAACTCTCACCCTAACCCTCACCCTAAGCCTAACGCTAAACCTAACCCTCACCATCACACTAACCCTCACACTAACACTTATCATCACACTAACCCTAAATCTATCCTTAACCCTAACCTTCACACTAAACCTAATGCTCCCCCTAAACCTAATCCTACCCCTCAGCCTAATCGTCACCTAACTCACCCTAACCCTCACCTTAAAACTAACCCTAAACCTCACCCTCACCCAAAACCTAAACCTCACCCTAACCTCACCCTCACCATAAATATCAACCTAATCCTAACACTCACCCTAACTCTAACCCTAAACCTCAACCTAACCCTAACCCTAACCATAACCATAACCCTCACCTTCACTCTCACCCACAACCTAAACCTCACCCTCAACCTCACCCTCACTCTTGCACTCACCCTCACCCTAAACATCACCCTAACACTAGCCATCAATCTAACCCTACACCTAAACCTCACCATAAACCTAACCCTAACCATAACCCTCACCCTCACTCTCACCCTCACCTTAAAACTCACCATCACCATCACCCTCACCCTTACACTCACCAACACCCTAACCCTAACCCTCACTCTAACCCTAAACCTAACCCTCACCTTCAACCTAACCCTCACCCTAACCCTTATCCTCACACTAACCCTAACACTCACACTAACCCTATCCCTCACCCTATACCTAACCCTTACCCTATCCCTCAACATAACCCTCACCCTCACCCAAACACTAATGCTAACCCTAACCCTAACCCTCACAATAACCCAAACTCTAACACTTACCTTCATCCTAACACTAAGCCTAACCCTCAACCTAAACCTCAACCTAACCCTTACCCTCAGCCTAACCCTCAGCCTAACCCTCACCCTAACCCTCACCCTCACACTTACACTCAAGCAAAAGTTAACGCTAACCCTAACCCTCACCCTAACCCTAACCTCACCCTCACACTCACCCTAACGCTAAGCCTAACACTCACCCTAACACCTAACCCTAACCCTCACCCTCACCCTAACCCTATTGCTAACCCTCAACCTCACCATCACACTAACCCTCACCCGATCACTTATCATCACATTAACCCTATCCCATTCCTAACCCTAACCCTCACACTAAACCTAATGCTCATCCTAACCCTAACACTACCCCTCAGCCTAACCCTCATTCTAACACTCACTCTAACCCTCACCCTAAACCTAAAACTAAACCTCAGCCTCACCCGAAACCTAAACCTCACCCTAAACCTCGCCTTCACCATAAACCTCAACCTCACCCTAACACTAAACCTAATTCTAACCCTAAACCTCACCCTAACCCTAAACCTAACCGTAACCCTCTCCCTCACTCTCACCCTCACCCTAAACCTCACCCACACCCTAACCCTCACCCAAACCCTAACACTAACCCTAACCCTCATCCTCACCCTAAACCTCACCCTAACACTTATCGTCACACTTACCCTAACCATAACCCTAAGCCTAATTCTAACCCTCAAACTAAGCCTCACCTAAACCTAACACTAACCCTAACCCTCACTGTAACCTTAACCCTAATCTTCACCCTCACCCTCACTCTAACCCTCACTGTCACCATAACAATCACCCGAACCCAAACCCTCACCCACACCCTAACCCTCAAGCTCTCCCGAACACTCACCCTCACCCAAAAACTCACCTTCACCCTAACCCTGACCCTCACCCTAAACATCACACTAACCCTAAGCCTTACCCTAACCCTAACCCTTACTCCAACCCTAACACTCAAACTAAACCTCACCCTGAGCCTAATCCTCATCCTAGCCCTAACCCTAACCCTTACCTTATTGAAACCCTCACCCTTAACCTCACCATCAACCTCAGCTTAACTCTCTCCCTCACCCTAGCCCTGACACTAAACCTAACCCTCACCCTAACCCTAACCCTAACCCTCACTCTCAAACTAACCCTAACCCTCACCCTCACTCTAAGCCTCACCCTAAACCTTTCCCACACACTAACACTTACCCTAACCCTTACCCTCACACTAATGCTAAGCCTAACCCTTAACCTCACCCTAATCCAAACCCTCACCCTCACCGTCACCCTAAGCCTAACCCTAACCCTAATCCTAAATCTAATCCTCACCATCACCCTAACCCTAACCCTAAACCTAACCCTCACCCTAAACCTAACACTAACCGTTAACTCTCACTGTAACCCTAACCCTAACCTTAACCCTTACCCTCACCCTATCCATCACCGTCACCCTAACACTCACCCGAACCCGAACCTTCACCCAAACCCTAACCCTCACCCTCTCCCTAAACCTCACCCTCACCTGAAACCTCACCTTCACCCTAACCCTGACCCTCACCCTAATCATCACCCTAACCCTAACCCTAACCCTTACCCTAACCCTCAAACTAAGCCTCACCCTGAACCTAATCCTCAACCTAACCCTAAACCTAAACCTTACCTTATTGAAACCCTCACCTCAACCTCACCATCACCCTCAGCCTATCACCGTCACCCTAGCCCTGACTCTAAACCTAACCCTCACCCTAACCCTAACCCTAACTCTCACTCTCAAAATAACTCTAAGCCTCACCCTCACCCTAAGCCTCATGCTAACCTTTTCCCTCACCCTAACTCTTACCCTAACCCTTACCCTCACACTAATGCTAACCCTAACCCTAACCCTCACCCTAATCCTAAACCTCACCCTCACCCTCAACCTCACCCTAAGCCTAACCCTAACGCCAATCCTAAATCTAACCCTCACCATCACCCTAACCCTTACCCTCACCCTCACCCTAACCCTAACCATAAGCCTAACCCTCACCCTAACCCTAACGCTAACCCTAACCATCACCATCACACTAACCCTCACCCTAACACTTATCATCACACTAACCCTACCATTATCCCTAACCCTAACCCTCACACTAAACCTTATGCTCACCCTAAACCTAACCCTACCCCTCAGTCTAACCCTCACCCGAACACTCACCCTAACCTTCACCTAAAAATAACCCTAAACCACACCCTCACCCGAAACCTGAGCCTCATCCTAAACCTCACCCTCACCATAAACATCAACCTAACCCTAACACTCACCCTCACGCTTACCCTAAAGCTCACCCTCACCCTAACCCTCACCCTTACACTAACCCTCATCCTAAACATCATCCTAACTATAAGCATCACTCTAACCCTACCCCTAACCCTCACCATAACCCTAAACATAACCGTAACCCTCACCCTCACCCTAAAACTCACCCTCACCATCACCCTCACCTAGACCCTAAACATCACCCTAACCCTAACCCTCACTCTAACCCTAAACATAACACTCACCCTAAGCCTAACCCTCAGCCTAACCCTCAACCTAACCCAAAATATAACCTAACCCGCACCCTCAACCTAACCCTCACAGTAACCCTTGTCCTCACACTAAACCTCACACTCACACTAAAGGTATCCCTCAACGTATACCTAACCCTAACCCTATCCCTCACCCTAATCCTCACCCTCACCCTAACACTAATGCTAACCCTAACCCTAACCCTCACCCTAACCCTTACCCTCATCCTAACCCTAAATCTCACCCTCAACCTAAACCTCACCCTAACCCTTACCCTCAGCCTAACCCGCAGCCTAACCCTCACCCTAACCCTAAACCTCACCCTTACCCTCACCCTAAACCTAACACTAACACTAACCCTCACCCTAACCCTAACCTCACCCTCACCCTCAGCCCCAACCTCAGCCTAAGCTTGACCCTAATCCTAATACTAATCCTAACCCTAACCCTCACCCTTAGCCTCAACCTAACTGTAACCCTAACCCTTACCTAACCCACAACTTCACCCTCACCCTAACCGTAACCCTACACCTAACCCTCACCCTAACCCTGACTCTAACCCTCAACCTAACCGTAAGCCTAACCGAAACCTAACACTCACCCTAACCTTCACCCTAACTCTAACTCTATCCCTAACCCTCACCCTCACCTTAAACCTCATCCTAACCCTTACGCTCACCATAACCCAAACCCTAACCATAAATCTAATGCTTACTCTAACCCTAACCCTCACCGATGCCCTAAAACTCACCCTCACCCTCACAGTCACCCTAACACCCACCCTAACTCTAACCCTAAACCTAATCCTAAACCTAACCCTCACACTCACCCTCACCTTAACCCTAACCCTAAATCAAACCCTAACCCTCACGCTCACCCTAACCCTCAACCTCACCCTAAACATCACCCTAATCCTAACCCTCACCCTAACCCTAACCTTAACCCTCACCCTAACCTTATCCATAACCCTCACCCTAACCCTAACCCTCACCCTAGCCCTAAACATAACCCTAACACTAACCCCAACACTCACCCTCACCGTAAACCTCACCTTAACACTTATCCTCAGACTAACCCTAACCTTTACCATAACCCTAACCCTAACCCTTAATCTAAGCCTCACCTTAAACCAAACACTAACCATAACCCTCACTGTAACCCTCACCCTAACCTTAACGCTCAACCTCACCCTAAAACTCACGGTCATCCTAACACTCATCGGAACCCGAAACCTCACACACAAACTAACCCTCACCCTCTCCTGAACCCTCACCCTGACCTGAAACCTCACCTTCACCCTAACCCAGAACCTCACCCTAAACCTCACCCTAACCCTAACCCTTACCCTAACCATAAGCCTCACCCAAACCCTAACCCGCAAAGTAAGCCTCACCCTAAACCTAATCCTCATCCTAACCCTAACCATAACCCTTACTTAATTGAAACCCTCAACCTCAACCTCACCATCAATCTTAGCATAACTCTCACCCTCAACCTAGCCCTGACCCTAAACCTAACCCTCACACTAACCCTAAACCTAACCCTCACTCTCACCCTCACCCTAACCCTCACAATCATCCTAAGCCTCACCGTAACCCTTCCCCTCACCCTAAACCTTACCTTAACCATCAACCACACACTAAACCTCACCATCACCCTCACGCTCACTCTAAAACTCTCCCTCACCCTAACCCTAAACTTAACCCTAAACCTCACCCTAACCCTAACCTTCACACTCAACCTCACACTCACCCTAAGCCTAACACTAAACCTAACACTAATCCTAAACCTAACCCTCAAACTCACCCTCACCCTAAACCAAACCCTAAACCTCAACGTCACCCTCAACCTTACCGTAAACCTAACCGTAACCCTCACCCTAACCCTCACACTCACCCTAACCCTAACCCTTTACCTCACACTCACCTTAACCCTAACCCTAACCCTCACCGTCACCCTAACCCTCACCCTAACCGTAAGGCTAAACCTGACCCTCACTGTCACCTTAACCCTCACCCTAACCCTGACCCTACCCATCACGCTAAAGCTCACCCTAAACCTAACCCTAAACCAAACCCTAACCCTAACACTAACCCTAACACACACCCTCACCCTAACACACACCCTCACCCTTACCCTCACCTAAATCTAACCCTCACGCACAACCTAAACCTCACCCTCACCTGAACCGTCAATGTCACTCTAACCCTCACCCTTACCCTAAACATCACCATAACCCAAAAGCTCACCCTCATCCTAACTATAACCCTCACCCTCACCCTAACCCTAACCCTGAAACTCACCCTAACCACCACCCTCACTCGCATGCTAACCCTATCCCTCATTCTCAGCCTAACCCTCAACCTAAACCTTACACTTACCCTAAACCTAACTCTAACAATAACCCCAACCCTAATGCAAAGCCTAACCCACACCCTCACCCTAACCCTCATCCTAACCCTTACCCTCACCCTCACCCTCACCCTAACCCACACCCTTAACTTAACTCTCAACCTAAACCTAAGCCTAAACCTAACACTCACCTTCACCCTAAACCTAACCCAAAGCTAACCCTAACCCTAACCCTAATCCTCACACTAAACCTAAAACTAAACATAACCCTAACCCTCACCTTAACCCTCACCCTAATCCTAACCCTAACTCTAACCCTCACCCTAACGCTAACCCTCACCCTCACCCTCACCCTCATCCTTAGCCTAACTCTAACCCTAACCATAATCCTAAACCTACCCCTCACCCTCATCCTAAACCTAAACCTAACCTTAACCCTCACCCTCACCCTCAACCTAACCCTAACCCTAACCCTAACCCTAATCCTTACCCTCACCTTACCCTAACCGTAACCATAACCCTCACACTAAACCTAACCCTCAACCTAAAACTAAACTTAACCCTCAGCCTAACCCTCTTACTAACCCTAACCCTAACCCTCAACCTAACCCTAACCCTAATCCTCAACCTAACCCTAAAATTAACCCTAAACCTAACCCTCACCCTAAACCTAAACCTCACCCTCACCCTCACCGTCACCCCCAGCCTAACCCTAACCCTAACCCTAGTCCTAACCTAACCCTCACACTCACCCTCACACTAACTCTAACCTTAACCCTAACCCTGACCATCACCCTAACTCCAACCCTATCCCTAACCCTCAACCTAACACTAACCCTCACCCTTACCCTAACCCTAACCCTCACCCTAACCCTAAACCTAACCCTAATGCTATCACTAACCCTCACCCTAAACCTAACACTAACACTAAACATCACCCTAACCCTCACCCTAAAGCTAAACCTAAGCCTCACCCTAACGCTCACCCTAACCCTCAACTTAACCCTAACCCTCACCCTAACCCTAACCCTCACCCCAAAACCTTACCCTCACCTTAACACTAACCCTAACACTAACTCTAACACTCACCCTAACCCTAAGCCTAACCTGAACTCTAACACTCACCCTAACTCTAACGCTATCCTTAAACCTCACCCTCACCCTAAACCTCATCCTAACCCATACCCTCACAATAACCATAACACTAACCTTACACTAATCCTCACCGCAACCCTTACCCTCACCCTCACCCTAACCCTCACCGTCACCTTAACCCTCACCCTAACCCTAACCGTTTCCCACACCCTAAAACTCACCCTCACCTGAACCCCCACACTCAACCTAACCTTACCCTAAAGCTCACCCTAACCCTATCCCTCACCCTAAACATAAATCTAACCCTCACCCTCATACTAAACCTAACGCTCAGCTCACCTAAAACCTCACCCTAACCCTCACCCTAACCCTTATGCTAATTCTAACCCTAACCCTAACCATAACCGTCACATTAACCCTAACCCTCCCCATAACCCTAACCCTACCCCTCACCCTACACCTCACCCTAACCCTAACCCTAAACCACACCCTAACCCTAACCCTAACCCTCACCTTCACTCTAACCCTCACCTACACTCTCACCCTCACCCTCAGCCTAACCGTAACCCTAAAACTAAACCTAACCCTCACCCTAAAAATAACGCTAACCCTACCCCTCACACTAACCCTAACCCTCACCCTAATCCTAAACATAACCCTACCCTCAGCCTCAATCTAGTCCTCACCTTAACCCTAAGCCTAACACTAAACATACAACTATCTCTAAACCTAACTCTAACCCTCAACATCACCCTCAACATCACCCTCACCCTAAACCTCACCCTCACCCTAACCCTAACCCTAACCCTAACCCTCACCCTCACCCTAACCCTAACCCTAACCCTCACCCTAACCTTAAACCTAACCATAACTCTAACCCTCAACATAAACCTCACCCTCACCCTAAACCTAACCGAAACCCTAACCCTCACCCTAATCCTAACCCTAACCCTAATGCTATACCCAATCCTCACCATCACCCTAACCCTCATTCTAACCCTTAACCTCACCCTAACACTGACCCTAACCCTAAACCCTCATTGTAACCCTAACCCTCACCCTAAGCGTAACCCTCACCCTCACCCTCACCCTCACCCAAACCCTAATCCTAATACTAACACTAACGGTATCCCTAACCCTAAACCTAACCCTCACCATAACCCTCACCCTCACCCTCACCCTGAACCTAACTGTAACGCTAACACTCACCCTAACACTAACCCTAAATCTAATGCTATCCCTAACCCTCACCCTCACCCTAACCCTCACTCTAACTCTTACCCTCACCCTAACCCTAACCCTAAAACTAAACCTCATCGTAACTGTCACCCTAAACCTAAACCAAACCCTAACCCTCACCCTAATGCTCACGCTAAGCCTCACAGTAACGCTATCCCTCACCCTAACCCTAAAACTTTCCCTCACACTAATACTAAACCTAACCCTAAGCCTCAGTCAAACCGTCTTCCTAACCCTAACCATAACCCTCAACCTAATCCCAACCCTAACCCTAAACCTAACCCTCACCCTAAACCTAAAACTCACCCTCACCCTCACCCTCAGCCTAACCCTAACCCTAACCCTACCCTATTCCTAACCCTAACCCTCACCCTCACCCTCACCCTAACTCTAACCCTAACCCTAACCCTCACCCTAACCCTAACCCCAACCCTCACCCTCACCCTAACCCTAACCCTAATGCTATCCCTAAACCTCCCCCTCACCCTAAACCTCACTCTAAACTTTACCTTCACACTAACCATCACCCTAACCCTAACACTAACACTAACTCTAAACCTCACCTTAACCCTCACCCTAACACTAAACCTAAACCTAACTCTCAGCCTAACGCTCACCCTAACCCTCAACCTAACCCTAACCCTCACCCTCACCCTAAACCTCACCCTAAAACTTATCCTCACCCTAACCTTAACCCTAACTCTAATTCGCACCATCACCCTAAGCCTAACCTGAACCCTAACCCTCACCCAAAACCTCACCCTAATTCTAACGCTATCCCTAAACCTCATCCTCACCCTAAACCTCATCATAATCCTTACCCTCATCATAATCCTAACCCTAATCCTAACCGTAATACACACCGCAAATCTAACCCTCACCCTCACCCTAAACCTCACCATCACATGAACCCTCAGCCTAACCCTAACCGAAACCTACACCCTAAAACTCACCCTCACCTGAAACCTCACCCCCACCCTTATCTTTCCCTAAACCTCAGCCTAACACTAACCCTCACCCTAAACCTAACTCTAACCCTCACCGTCATACTAACCCTAACCTTCACCTTAAGCCTCACCCTAACTCTAACCCTCACTCTCTCCCTAAAGGTAACCCTAAACCTTATCCTCCAACTATCCCTAACACTAACCGTAACACATTAACCCTAACCCTCACCCTAACCCTAACCCTACACCTCACCCTACCCCTCACCATAACCCTAAACCCAACCCTCACACTAACCCTAACCCTAACCCTCAACTTCACCCTAACCCTCACTGTCACCCTAACCCTCACCCTAATCCTAAACCTCATCTACACCCTCACCCTCACCTTCACCCTAACCCTCACCCTAACCCTCACCCTCACAATAAACATTACCTTAACCCTAACCTTTACCCTCACCCTAAACCTAACCTCACCTTAACCCTAACACTCACCATAAAACTCACCCTCACCCTAATCCTCACCCTAACCCTAACCCTAAGCCTTTCCTAACCGAAACCCTCACCCTCACCCTAACCCTAGCCCTCACCCTAGCCCTCACCCTAAAACTAATCCTAACCTTAACCGTCACCCTCAACAAGACTCTACCCTCAGCCTAACCCTAACCCTAACCCTCACCCTAACCCTAACACTAACCCTAATGCAAACCGTAAACCTCAACCTCACCCTAACACTCACCCTCACCCTTAGCATCAACCTCAACCTCAACATTAACCATAACCCTAACACTAATTCAAACCCTAACCCTCACCCTCACCCTAACTCTAAACCTAACACTAACCCTAAACATAACTCTCACCCTCACCCTCATCCTCACCATCAACCTCACCATAACCCTCAACCTCACACTCACCCTAACCATATCCATAACCCTAAACCTTACCCTAAAACTAACTCTGACCCTCACACTCATGCTCACACTACAATTAACCCTAAACCTAAGCCTAAACCTAAACCTAAACCTCAACCTCACCCTCACAATAAACCTAAACCTCACCCTAACTCTAACCCTAACCCTATCCCTCACCCTAATCCTTACCCTCACCGTCACTCTAACCCTCACCCTAACCTTAACCCTCACCCTAACCCTAACCCTAACCCTCACCCTCACCCTCACCCTCAAATTGACCCTAACCTTAAACCTCACCCTAACCCTCACCCAAAACCTAATTCTGACCCTCACCCTCACGCTCATCCTAAGCCTAACCCTAAAGCTAAGCCTAATCCTAAACCTAATCCTCACCCTCACCCTCACCCTAAACCTAAACCTCACACTAAACATAACCTTAATCCTAGATCTCAACCTCACCCTCACCCTAACCCTAACCCTAACCCTCACCCTAACCCTAACACTAACCCTACACCTCTACATCACCCTCACACTCAACCTAACCCTAAATGTAACCCTAAAACTCACCCTAACCCTAACCTTAACCCTAATGCTATCCCTAACCTTCACCCTCACCCTAACCCTCACTCTAACACTTACTCTCACCCTAAACATAACCCTAACCCTAAACCTAAACCATATCCTAACCCTAACCCTAACCCTATCCCTCACCCTAACTCTTACCCTCACCGTCACTCTAACCCTCACCCTAAACATCACCCTCACTCCAACCCTAACCCTAACCCTCACCCTCACCCTCACCCTAACCCTAACCATAACCCTAACCCTCACCCTAACCCTAACCCTAACCGTAACTCTCAACATAACCCTCACTCTCACCCTCACCCTAAACCTAACCATAACCCTAACCCTCACCCTAACCCTAACCCTAACCCTAATGCTATCCTTCACCCTCACCCTTGCCCTAAATCTCACTCTAACCCTTAAACTCACCCTAAGCCTAACCCTAACCCTAAAACTAAACCTCACCCTAACCCTCACACTAACCCTAAACCAAACCCTAAAACTCACCCTAAGGCTCACCCTAACCCTCACCCTAAACCTAACACTCACTGTCACCCTAACTCTCACCCTAAATCTTTCCTTCACTCTAATCCACACTAACCCTATCCCTCACACTAACCCTAACCCTAACCCTCAGCCAAAACCTCTCCCTAACCCTAACACTAACACTAACTCTAACATTCACTCTCAACCTAAGTGGAAGCTGAACCCTAACCGTCTCCCTCACCCTCACCCTAAATCTAACCCTATCCCTAAACCTCACCTTCACCCTAACCTCAACCTAACACTTACCCTCACCACAACCCTAAACCTCACCCTCACCATTAACCTCACCGTCAACATAACCCTCACACTTACCCTAACCATCACCCACAACCTAAAACTCACCCTCACCAAAACACTCACCATCACCTTCAACTTACCATAAACCTCGCCCTAACCCTAACACTCACCCTAAACCTAAGCCTAACGCTAACAATCATACTAATCCTAACCCTCAACTTAACCCTCACCCTAACCCTCCCCCTAATCCTTACCCTCACAGTATCCTAACCGTAACCATAACCCTCACACTAAACCTAACCCTCAACCTAAACCTAAACTTAACCCTCAGCCTAACCCTCTTACTAACCCTAACCCTAACCCTCAACCTAACCCTAACCCTAATCCTCAACCTAACCCTAAACCTAAACCTAACCCTCACCCTAAACCTAAACCTCACCCTCACCCTCACCCTCACCCCCAGCCTAGCCCTAACCCTAACCCTAGTCCTAACCCTAACCCTCACACTCACCCTCACACTAACCCTAACCCTAACCCTAACCTTGACCATCACCCTAACTCCAACCCTATCCCTAACCCTCAACCTAACACTAACCCTCATCCTTACCCTAACCCTAACCCTCACCCTAACCCTAAACCTAACCCTAATGCTATCACTAACACTCACCCTAAAGCTAACACTAACACTAAACCTCACCCTAACCCTCACCCTAAACCTAAACCTAAACCTAAGCCTCACCCTAACGCTCACCCTAACCCTCAACTTAACCCTAACCCTCACCCTAACCCTAACCCTCACCCTAAACCTTACCCTCACCTTAACACTAACCCTAACACTAACTCTAACACTCACCCTAACCCTAAGCCTAACCTGAACTCTAACACTCACCCTAACTCTAACGCTATCCTTAAACCTCACCCTCACCCTAAACCTCATCCTAACCCATACCCTCACAATAACCATAACCCTAACCCTAACACTAATCCTCACCGCAACCCTTACCCTCACCCTCACCCTAACCCTCACCGTCACCTTAACCCTCACCCTAACTCTAACCGTTTCCCACACCCTAAATCTCACCCTCACCTGAACCCCCACACTCAACCTAACCTTACCCTAAAGCTCACCCTAACCCTATCCCTCACCCTAAACATAAATCTAACCCTCACCCTCATACTAAACCTAACGCTCACCTAAACCCTCACCCTAACCCTCACCCTAACCCTTATCCTAATTCTAACCCTAACCCTAACCATAACCGTCACATTAACCCTAACCCTCCCCATAACCCTAACCCTACCCCTCACCCTACACCTCACCCTAACCCTAACCCTAAACCTCACCCTAAACCTAACCCTAACCCTCACCTTCACCCTAACCCTCACCTACACTCTCACCCTCACCCTCAGCCTAACCGTAACCCTAAAACTAAACCTAATCCTCACCCTAATCCTCACCCTCACCCTCAGCCTAACCCTAACACTAACCCTAATCCTAACCCTAACCCTCACACTCAACCTCACCCTAACTCTAAACCTAACCCTAACTCTGACCCTCACCCTAACCATTACCACATCCCTAACACTCAACCTAACAGTAAACCTCACCCTACCCCTAACCATAACCCTCACCCTAACCCTAATCCTATCCCTAATGCTATCCCTAGCCCTCTCCCTCACACTAACCCTCACTCTAACCCGTACCCTCACCCTAACCCTCACCCTAACCTTAAACCTAAAACTAACCCTCACCCTAACGCTCAACCTAACCCACTACCTAACCCTAACTATCACCATCACCCTAACCCTCACCCTAAACCTTACCCTCATCCTAACTCTAACACTAACCCTAACTCTAACCCTCAACATCACCCTAAGCGTAACCTGAAACCTAACCCTAACCCAAAACCTCACCCTAACTCTAACACTGTCCCTAAACCTCACCCTCACCCTCAACCTCATTCTAACCCTTGCCCTCACCATAGCCCTTACCCTAACCCTAACACTAATCCTCACTGCAACCCTAACCCTCACCCTCACCCTAACCCTCACTGTCAGCTTAACCCTTACTCTAACCCTAACTGTCACCCACACCCTAAAACTCATCCTCACCCTCAAGCTCACCTTCACCATAACCTTACCCTAAATCTCACCCTAAACCTAACCCTCACCCTAAACATAACTCTAACTCTCATCCTCATACTAACCCTAACCCTTACCTTAACCCTCACCCTAAACGTCACCCTAACCCTAACGCTAATCCTAACCCTCAATCTCACCCTAACCCTTACCCTAACCCTTATCCTCACACTAAACCTAACCCCAACCCTCACATTAAACCTAATCCTCACCCTAACCCTTACCCTACACTTCACCCTACCCCTCACCCTAACCCTAACCATAACCCCAACCCTCACCTTCACCCTAACCCACACCGTCACCCTACCCTCACCCTAAACCTAAATCTCACTTACACCCTCACGCTCAATATCACTCACACCCTAACACTCATCCTCCCCCTAAAAATCAACCTAACCCTAACCCTAATCCTCACCCTAACCCTAACCCTTACCTTAAAACTCACCCTCAACATAATCCTCACCCTATCCCTAACCCTAAGCCTTTCCTAAACGAAACCCTCACCCTCACCCCAACCCTCACCCTAACCCTCACCCTCAGCTTCACCCTAAGCCTAAACCTTCACCTCAGCCTAATCCTAAATCTAACCCTCAACCTCAACCTAACCCTAAACCTAATCCTCACCTTAACCCTCAACCTAACCCTAACACTCAACCTCACCCTAACCCTCACCCTAAACATTACCCTCAGCCTAACCCTAACCCTACAACTAACTGTAACCCTCACAGTAGCCCTAAGCCTAACCTGAATCCTAACCCTCACACTAACTCTCACCCTAACTCTAAGGCTATCCCTAAACCTCACCCTCTCCCTAAACATTATCCTAACACTTAACCTCACCATAACCCTAACCCTAACCCTAACCCTAATCCTCACACTAATCCTAACCCTTACCCTCACCATAACCCTCAACTTCACCTTAACCCTCACCCTAACCCTAACCATAACGCCCACCCTAAAACTCACCCAAACCCGAACCCGAACCCTCAACCCAACCCTACCCTAAACCTCATCCTAACCATAACCCTCACCCTAAACCTAACTCTAAACCTCCTCCTCATCCTAAAACTAAACCTCACGTTAACCCTTACCCTAACCCTCACCTTAAACCTAACGCTAACCCTATCCCTCACTCTCACCCTAAACCTCAACATAAACCTTATCCTCACACTAACTCTAACCCTAACTCTCACATTAACCCTAACACAAACGCTAACCCAAAACCTACCCCTCACCCTACTCCTCACCCTAACCCTAACCCTAACCCTCAGCTTAAACTTCACCTTGATCCTAACCCTCACCATCACCCTCACCCTCACCCTCACCCTCAACCTAACCATCACTCTAACCCTTACCCTCACCCTAAACCTCAACCTAACCCTAACACTAACACTAACACTAAACCTGACTCTAACCCTCACCGTAACCCTCAACCTAAACCTAATCCTCACCCTAATGCTAACCCTAACCCTCAACTAACCCTAATTCTCACCTTCACCCTCACCCTAAACCATAGCCTCACCATAATCCTAATCATAACCCCAACCCGCAGCCAAACTCTCTTCCTACCCCTAACCCTTACACTCAAACTAAACCTAACCCTAACCCAAAACCTAACCCTCACCCTAAACCTAACCCTCAACCTAACCCTCAGCCTAACATTAACCCTAACCCTAATCTTAACCCTAACCCTCAAAATCACCCTAACTCTAACTCTAAAACTAAACCTGACCCTCACCCTAACACCCACCCTCACCCTAACCCTAACCCTCATCCTCACCCTAACCCTAACACTCACCTTAAACCTCACCCTTACTCTAAAGGTAACCCTAACCCTCACCCTCACCCTAAACCTCTCCCTAACCCTTATCCTCTCCGTAACCCTGAATCTAACCCTAATCCTCACACTAAGCCTCACCCTAACACTCACTCTAAAAGTAACCCTAACCTTCAACTTCACCCTAACCCTCACCGTCACCGTAACCCTCACCCTAACCCTAACCCTAACCCTATCCCTAATGCTAACACTAGCCCTCAACCTCAACCTAACCCTAAACCTAACCCTAACACTCAACCTCACACTCAACCTCAGCCTCAGCCGAACTCTAACCCTAATCCTAATCCAAACCCTAAACCTCACGCTCACCCTCACCCTAAATCTAAACCTAAATCTAACCAAAACCCTCACCCTAACCCTAACCCTAACCCTCTCCCTAACCCTAACCCTAAACCTAACCCTAACCCTCACCCTAACCCTAAGCCTCACCCTAACCCTAACCCTAACCCTCAGCCTAACACTCATCCTAACCTTATCCCTAAACCTCACCTTAATCTTAACCCTAACCCTAACCCTCACCTTCACCTTCAACCTCACCATCACACTCACCATAACCCTCAACCTCACTCTCTCTCTAACCCTAACCATAACCCTAATCCTCACCCTAAACCTAACCCTTACTCTCACCCTCACCATCACACTCACCCTAACCTTCAACCTCACCCTCACACTAACCTTAACCATCAACCTAACTTTCACCCTAAACCTAACTCTGACCCTCAACCTCACCCTCACCCTAAGCCTAACGCTACACCTAAGCCTAATCCTAAACCTAAACATCATGCTCACCCTCACCCTAGAACTAAACCTCACCCTAAACCTAACCCTAACCCTAGCCCTCTCCCTAACCCTTACCCACACCTCACCATAACCCTAACCCTCACCCTAACCCTAACACTCACCCTAACCCTAACGCCTACCCTCACCCTCAACCTCACCCTAAGCCTAAACTTAACCCTCACCCTAACACAAACCATAAAACTAAGCCTAACCCTAATCCTCCCCTTCACCCTAATCCTCACCCAAAACCTTAACCTCCCCCGAACCCTAACCCTAGCATTCAGCCTACACCTCATCCTAAGCCTAACCCTAACCCTAATCCTCACCCTAATCTTAACCCTAACCCTAACCCTATCCCTCAACCTCACCCTAACCCTCACCCTCATCCTCAACCTAAACCACAGCCTAACCTTAAACCTAACCCTTATTCAAAACCTAACCCTCACCCTCACCCTAATTATAATCCTAACCCTAACGAAAACTCTCACCCTAACCCTAAACATGACCCTATGCCTAATCCTCACCCTAACCCTAACCTTAATCCTAAACTTAACCTTCACCCTCACCCTAACCCTTACCCTCACCGTAACCCAAAGCCTAACCCTCAGCCTAACCCTTATCCTAACCCTAACCCTATCCCTAACCCTCACCCTCACCCTCAACCTCACCATCACCCTCACCCTAAACCTCACCCTCACACCCACCCTAACACTAACCATAACCATAACCCTCACCCTCACCCTCACCCTCACCCTATACCTTGCCCTCATACTAACACTAAGCCTAACCTGAAACCTAACCCTCACCCTAACTCTAACCGTATCCGTAAACCTCATCCTCACCCAAAACCTCATCGTAACCCTTACTGTCACCATAACCCTAAAACTAACCCTAAACCTAATCCTCAACAAAACCCTAACCCTCACCCTCACCCTATACCTCACCGTCACCTTAATCCTCACTCTAACCCTAACCGCTACCCACACCCTAAAACTCACCCTAACTTGAACCCTCACCCTCACCTTAACCCAACCGTAAACCTCACCCTAACCCAAACCCTCACCCTAAAACTAACTCTAACCCTCACCCTCATACTAACCATAGCCCTCACCTTAACCCTCACCCAAACCCTCACCCTAACCCTAACGCTCACCCTAACCCTCAGTCTCACCCTATCCCTCAACCTAACCCTAACCCTAACCCATTCCCTAACCCTCACCCTAAGACTCACCCTCACCCTAAACATCACCCTAAAACTATCCCTTACCCTAACCCTAACCTTAATCCTCACATAACCCTAACCCTCACCTTAAACGTCACCCTCACCCTAATCTTCACCCTAAACCCAACCCAAAGCCTCTTCTAACCAATACCCTCACCCTCACCCTAACCCTCACCCTAACCCTCACCCTCACTCTAGCCCTCACTGTAAAACTAACCCTCACCCTCAAAGACACCCCCACCTTCAGCCTAACCCTAACACTAAACCTAATCCTAAACCTAACCCTAAATCTCACCCTCACCCTCACCCTAAACTTAAACCTAAACCTAACCCTAATGCTAACACTTGCCCTCACCCCCACCCTAACCCTAATCCTAACCCTAAACCTCACCCTAAACCTAATGTTAACCATAAACCTAAACCTCACCCTAACGCTCACACTAAACCTTACCTTCACCCTCAACCTCACCCTAACACTAAATCTAACCCTTACCCTAAGCCTCACCCTAACACTACCCCTCAGCCTAACCCTCACCCTAAACCTAACCCTAACCCTAATCCTCACCCTATAGCTAACCCTAACCCTAACCCTCACTCTAACCCTTCCCCTCACCCTAACACTAATGCTAACATTAACCCCCAACCTCACCCTAAACCTCGCCCTAAACCTAACCCTCACCTTAACCCTATCCCTCAACTTCACCCTAACCTTAGCCCTAACCCTAACCCTAATCCTCACACTAACACTAACCCTCACCCTAAACCTAAACGAAAATTTCACCCTAACTCTAACTTTAACCTATCCCTAACCCTAACCCACACCCTAACCCTAACACTAATCCTCAACCTAATCCTCACCCTAAACCTAAGCCTAACATTAACCCTCACATTACACTCACCATTACCCTTACACTCCCGCGAAACCTAAACCTAACCCTCAGCCTCACCTTCATCCTAAGCCTAACCCTAACCCTCACCCTAACCCTAAACCTAACCGTAAACCTCAAACTCACCATAACACTCACCGTCACCCTAAGACTCACTCTAAACCTAACCCTCACCCACACATTAACCCTCACCCTAACCAGAATCTGAACACTCACCCTAACCGTCACACTCAACTTAAACATCACCTTAACCCTATCCCTCACCCTAACATTAACCATAATCCTCACCTCACCCTAACCGTAACACTAACCCTAACCCTAATCCTAACCCTCACTGTAAACCTCACCCTAACACTCCGGCTAACCCTAGCCCTCACTCTCACCCTAACCCTCACCCTAACTCTTACCCTCACCCTAAACCTAACCGTAAACCTAACCGTCACACTAAACTTAACCCTCACCCTAACAATAACGCTAAATCTACACCTCACCCTAACACTCACCCTAACCCTAACCCTCACCTTAATCCTAAACTTAACCCTAGACTTCAGCCTCACCTTAACCCTCACCCTAACCCTTAACCTAAAACTACCCATAACCTTAACCCTAAACCTAATTCTCACCCTCACCCTCACCCTCACCATCACCCTCACCCTAACCCTCAACCTCACACTCACCCTAACCCTAAACATAACCCTAACCCTCAACATAAACCTAACTCTGACCCTCACCCTCTCCCTCACCCTAAGACTAACCCTAAGCCTAAGCCTAGTCCTAAACCTAACCCTCACCCTCATCCTCAACCTAAACCTAAACCTCACCCTAACACTAACCCTAACCCTAGCCCTCACGCTAACCCTTACCCTCACTGTCAATCTAACCCTCACCCTAACCGTAACCCTCACCCTAACCCTAACCCTAACGAAACCCTCACCCTCACCCAACCCTCACCATAACCCTCACCCTCAGCCTCACCCTAAGCCTAAACCTTCACCTCAGCCTAATTCTAAACCTAACCCTCAACCTCAACCTAACCCTAAACGTAATCCTCACCTTAACCCTCACCCTAACCCTAACACTCACCCTCACCCTAACTCTCACCCTAAACATTACCCTCAGCCTAACCCTAACCCTAAACTAACTGTAACCCTCACAGTCGTCCTAAGCCTAACCCGAAACCTAACCCTCACACTAACTCTCACCCTAACTCTAAGGCTATCCCTAAACCTCACCATCTCCCTAAACCTCATACTAACACTTACACTCACCATAACCCTAACCCTAATCCTCACAGTAATCCTAACCCTCACCCTCACCATAACCCTCACCTTCACCTTAACCCTCACTCTAACCCTAACCATCACGCCCACTCTAAAACTCATCCAAACCCGAACACTCACCCTCATCCTAACCCTACCCTAAACCTCACCCTAACCCTAAACCTCACCCTAAACCTAACTCTAACCCTCCCCCTCATCCTAAAACTAAACCTCACTTTAACCCTCACCCTAACCCTCACCCTAAACCTACCAATAACCCTATCCCTCACTCTCACCCTAAACCTTAACTTAACCCTTATCCTCACACTAACCCTAACCCTAACACAAACGCTAACCCAAAACCTACCCGTCACCCTACTCCTCACCCTAACCCTAACACTAACCCTCAGCCTAACCCTAACCCTAACCTTCACCTTGATCCTAACCCTCACCATCACCCTCACCCTCAACCTCACCCTCAACCTAACCATCATTCTAACCCTTACCCTCACCGTAAACCTCACCCTAACCCTGACCCTAACACTAAAACTAACACTAAACCTGACTCTAAACCTCACCCTAACCCTCAACCTAAACCTAATCCTCACCCTAATGCTCACCCTAACCCTCAACTAATCCTAATTCTCACCTTCACCCTCACCCTAAACCTTACCCTCACCATAAACCTAACCATAAACCCAAACCTCAGCCAAACCCATTTCCTAACCCTAACACTTAAACTAAACCTAACCCTAACCCCAAACCTAACTCTCACCCTAAACCTAACAATCACCCTAACCCTCAGCCTAACATTAACCCTAACCCCAATCTTAACCCTAACCCTCACCATCACCCTAACTCTAACTCTAAAACTAAACCTGACCCTCACCCTAACACCAACCCTCACCCTAACCCTAACCCTCATCCTCACCCTAACCCTAACACTCACCTTAAACCTCACCCTTACTCTAAAGGTAACCCTAACCCTCACCCTCACCCTAAACCTCTCCCTAACCCTTACGCTCTCCATAACCCTAAACCTAACCCTAATCCTCACACTAAGCCTCACCCTAACACTCACCCTAAAAGTAACCCTAACACTCAACTTCACCCTAACCCTCACCGTCACCCTATCCCTCACCCTACACCTAACCCTCAACTGCACGCTAACCCTCACAGTAACCCTCACCCTCACCCTCACCCTCAACCTAAACATCACCCTAACCCTAACCCTCATCCTCACCGTAAGCCTAATCCACACCCTAAACATAACCCTCACCTTAAACCTGACCCTCACCCTAATCCTCACCCTAACCCTAACCCTAACCCTTTCCTAACCGAAACCATCAACCTCACACTAACCCTCACCCTCACACTAGCCCTCACCCTAAAACTAACCCTAACCCTAAACCACACACTCAACCTCACCACCAAACTCAGCCAAACTCTAACCCTAATCCTAATCCTAGCCCTAACCCTAACCCTCACCCTCACTCTCACCCTAAACCTAACTCTAACCATAACCCTAACCCTCAGCCTCACCCTAACCCTAACCCTAATGCTATCCTTAACCCTCACCATAAACCTAAAATCACTCTAACCCTTACTCTCACCCAAACCTAACCCTAAAACTAAACCTCACTCTAACCCTCACCCTAACCTTAAACCTAACCCTAACAATCACCCTAACACTCACCCTAACCCTAACCCTAACCCTCACAGTCACCCTAACACTGACCCTAAACCTTTCCCTCACCCTAATCCTAACCATACCCCTAATCCTAACCCTCACTCAACCCTAACCCTCACCCTAACCCTAACCGTAACCCTCAGCCAAACCCTCTTCCTAACCCTAACCCTAACCCTCAACCTAACCCTAACCCTAACCCTCAACCTAACCCTAACCCTAACCCTAAACCTAACCCTCGCCCTAACCCTAAACGTCACCCTCACCCTCACCCTCACCCTCAGCCTAACCCTAACCCTAACCCTAACCCTCACACTCACCCTCATCCTAACTCTAACCCTAACTCTAACCTTGACCCTCACCTTAACTCCAGCCCTATTCCTAAACCTCAACCTAACACTAACCATCACTCTTACCCTAAACCTAACACTCACCCTAAACCTAACCATAACCCTAATGCTATCTGTAACCCTCACCCGCACCCGAACCCTAACCCTAACACTAAACCTCACCCTAATCCTCACCCTAACCCTAACCCTAAACCTAACCCTCACCCTAAAGATCACCCTAAACCTCAACTTAACCCTAACACTCACCCTAACCCTAACCCTCACCCTTAACCTTACCCACACCCTAACACTAACCCTAACACTAACTCTAACCCTCACCCTCACCCTAAGCCTAACCTGAGCTCTAACTCACCCTAACCCTAACGATATCCCTAAATCTAACCCTCACCCTAAACCACATCCTAACCTATACCCTCACCCTAACTCTCACCCTAACCCTCAATTTAACTCTAAACCTCACCCTAAACCTAACCCTCACCCTAAACCTTACCCACACCATAACACTAACCATAACTCTAACTCTAACCCTCAACCTCACCCTAAGCCTAACCTGAACCCTAACCCTCACCCTAACCCTCAACCTAACTCTAACGCTATCCCTAAACCTCACCCTCATCCTAAAGCTATTCCTAACCCTTACCCTCACCATAACCGTAACCCTAACCCTAACCCTAATCCTCCCCGCAACCCTAACCCTCACACTCACCGTAACCCTCACTGTCACCTTAACCCTCAACCTAACACTAAGCGTCACCCACACGGTAAAACTCTCCCTCACCCAAATCCTCAAACTCACCCTAAACTTACCCTAAACATCATCCTAAACCTAAACCTCACCCTAATTCTAACTCTAACCCTCACACAGATACTAACCTTAACCCTCACCTGAACCCTCAACCTAACCATCACTCTAACGCTAACGTTAACCCTAACCCTCATTCTCACCCTAAGCCTCACCCTAACCCTTATCCTCACACTAACCCTAACCCGCACATCAACGCTAACCCTCACCCTAACCCTAACCCCACCCCTCAACCTACCCCTCATCCTAACCCAAACCCTAACACTCACCCTAACAATAACCCTAAACCTCACCTTCACCCTAACCCTCACCTACACCCTCATCCTCACCCTCAGCCTAACCCTAAACCTAACCCTAAACCTAACTCCCACCCTAATCCTAAACCTCACCCTCACCCTCACCCTCACCCTCAGCCTAACCCTAACCCTTACCCTAATCGTAACCCTAAACCTCACACTCACACTCACCCTAACTCTAACCCTAATCCTAAAACTGACTTTCACACTAACCCCTACCCTATCCCTAACTGTAACTATAATCCTCACCCTAACCCTAACCCTAATGCTATCCCTAACCCTAATCCTCACCCAAACCCTCACTCGAAACCTTACCCTCACCCTAAGCCTAACCCTAACCCTAAGACTAACACTAAACCTCTCCCTAACCCTCACCCTAACACTAAACCTAAACCTAACTCTCACCCTAACTTCCACCCTAACTCTCACCCTAACCCTAAACCTCACCCTCACCCTAACTCTCCCCCTAAAGCTTACCCTCACCCTAACCTTAACCCTAACCTTAACTCTAACCCTCACCCTCACCCTAAGTGTAAATTGAATCCTAACTCTCACCCTAACCCTCACGCAAACTCTAACGCTGTCCCTAAACCTCACTCTCACCCTCAACCTCATTCTAACCCTTACCCTCACCATAACCCTAACAGTAACCCTAACCCAAATCCTCACCAGAACCCAAACCTCACCTTCACCCTAACCCTCATCGTCAAGCACACCCTAAAACTCATCCTCACCTGAACCCTCACCGTCACCATAACCTTACCCTAAACCTCACCCAAACCTAACCCTCACCCTAAACAAACTCTAACCCTCATCCTCATACTAACCCTAACACTCACCTTAACCCTCACCCTAACCCTCAGCCTAACCCTAACGCTAACCCTAACCCTCAGCCTAACCCTAACGCTAACCCTAACCCTCAATCTCACCCTATCCCTCACCCTAACCCTTATCCTCACACTAAACCTAACCCTCATATTAACCCTAACCCTCACCCTAACCCTAACATTACCCTTCACACTACCCGTCAGCCTAACCCTAACCCTAACCCTCACCCTAACCTTATACCTAACCCTCACCTTCACCCTAACTCTCAACTTCACCGTACCCTCACGCGAACATGAACCCTCACCTACACCCTCATCCTCACCATCACCCTCACCCTCACCCTAACATCCACCCTCACCCTAAACATCACCCTAACCCTAAATCTCACCCTAACCCTCACCCTAACCCTCACCCTCACTCTCACCCTAATCCTAACCCTACACCTAATCCTAATCCTAAACCTAACCCTCACCCTCAACCTCACCCTAAACCTAATCCTCACCCTAACCCTAAACCTAATCCTAACCCTCACCCTCACCCTAACCCTCACCCTAAACCTTAGCCTCAGCCTAACCCTACACCTAACCCTAACTGTAAACCTCACAGTCACCCTAAGCCTAACACGAATCCTAACCCTCACACTAACCCTCACCCTAAATCTAAAGCTATGCCTAAACCTCACCCTCACCCAAAACCTCATCCTAACCCTGACCCTCACCATAACCCTAACCCTAAACCTTACACTAATCCTCACCATAATCTTAACAATAATCCTCACCGTAATCCTAACCCTTACCCTCACCCTAACCCTCATGGTCACCTTAACCCTCAACCTAGCCATGACCATCATGCCCACCCTGAAACTCACCCTCACCTGAACCCTCACACTCACCCTAACCCTACCCTAAACCTCACCCTAACTCTAATCCTCACCCTAAACCTAACTCTAACCCTCACTCTCATAGTAAAAGTAAACCTCACCTTAACTCTCACCCTAACCCTCACCCTAAACCTCACCCTACCCTTTTCGCTCACACTAACTCTAACCCTAACCTTACCCTCACATTAACCCTAACACTTACCCTAACCCTAAACCTACCCCTCACCCTACCCCTCACCCTCACCCTAACCCTAACCCTCACCCAAACCCTAACCTAACCCTCACTTTGACCCTAACCCTCAACATCACCCTCACCCTCACCCTCACCCTCACCCTCAACCTAACCATCACTCTAACCGTTACCCTCTCCCTAAAACTCACTCTAACCCTAACCCTAACACTAACACTAATCCTCACTCTAACCCTCAACCTAACCCTCAACCTAAACCTAACCCTCACCCTAATGCTCACCCGAACCCTCAACCTAACCCTAATCCTCACGCTCACCCTCACCCTAACCCTCACCCTAAGCCTTACCCTCACCAGATCCCTAAACATAACCTCAACCCTCAGCCAAACCCTCTTCCTAAACCTAACCCAAAGACTCAAATAACCCTAACCCTAACCCTAAACCTAACCCTCACCCTAAACCTAACCCTCACCCTAACCCACAGCCTAACATTAACCCTAACCCTAATCTTAACCCTAACCCTCAGCATCACCCTAACTTTAACACTAACACTAACCCTGACCCTCACCCTAACCGCAACCCTCACCCTAACCCTAAACCTCACCCTCACCCTAACCCTAACACTCACCTTAAAACTCACCCTTACTGTAACGCTAACCCTAACCCTCACACTCACCCTAAACCTCACCCTAACCCTTACCCTCTACATAACCCTAAACCTAACCCTAATCCTCACACTAATACTCACCCTAACACTCACCCTAAAAGTAACCCTAACCCTCAGCTTCATCCTAACCCTCACAGTCACCCTAACCCTCACCCTAAACCTAACCCTCACCTACACCCTAACCCTCAGCCTAACCGTCACCCTCACCCACAACCAAAACACAGCCTAAACCTAAACCTCATCCTAATCCTAACCCTAATCCTCACCCTAAACCTAACCCTCAGCTTAGACATCACCATCACCCTAATCCTCACAGTACACCTAATCCTAAACCTTTCCTAACTGAAACCCTCACTCTCACCCTAACCTTCACGCTAACCCTCAAGCTCACCCTAACCCTCACCCTAAAACTAACCCTAACCATAACCCTCACACACAACCTCACCCCCACCCTCATCTGTAGTGAGCCGAGGCGAGACTCCGCCCACTTGGTGCTTGGCGGGACGCCTGGGCTGTGCGCATGCACGAGCCAGGTAGAGTTCCCAGCCAATCCCATGACACCTGGTGACGGTGAAAGGCAGGCGACCACAATAGAAAGACCCGCGTTCCGATTCTCATATATAAGCGGCTGTGTTTCGGGTGCACGCTCTCTCGCGCTCAAGCTCTCCCATCAACTAAAAGGCTCTCCAATAAAGCGTGATCTGAGAAGACTCCTGGTGTGGTGGTCGTTTTTCCTCGCTGGTCGAGTAGACGGTCACTACAACTGGTGCTGAAACCCGGGAAGGAACCTGGGACGGGACCCGCGCGAGAGGCCGAATTGGAGCCAGAACTCAACACGCGGAGAGGAGACGTCGGTAAATATCCCCCGGTATGCTGTTCACTGTAGATTTAGATATTTATTGGTTGCTTGCATTGCTTCTTCCTTTGTGGCTTGTCTTTTTGATGGTGCACACTTGCCTCGAGGAGGTAGGGTTTGATTTAATCCAGGAAGGACGCAAAGTACTAACGCAACATCAGGATAGTCTATCAGAGTCAGCATCCAGTAAGGGGGAGGAAAATAGGCCTAAAAGAAAAAGGGAAAAAAGACAAAAGGATCCTAAAGAATTAAAGCAGGAGGGGCTGCAGCCCTCACAAAAGGAGAAGGGTTTTAGGGAGGGGCTCTCGAGGAGACCCCCATGCCCTTCTTTAAAAGCAAACCGGTTCTCAGCCCTACATGTGGAAGGGCGGGACCAAGAATATAGTAATCCTGTGAGTGACTCAGAGGAAGAAATGTTAGAAGAGGAGGGAGAGCAGCTCCATCCAGCTGATAGTGAAGAGTTAGAAGAGGCTGCGGTGGAGCACGAGGCAGCCAGATATGGAGGGCGGCGCCCCCTAGGGGTGGGAGTACAGCAGCAGCCAGGGAGAGGAAACGGAGCTGTCCCTCACCCGTCGGCCCCCCCGCCGTGCCCGCCGGCAGGGAAGAGTCACTTTATAAAAGAAAAAACCTGGTCGCGATTAGCAGCCGCTTTCCCAGTTTTTGAAAATCCCATTACTGCTGAAAGGAATTTTGAGCCGGTTTCCTATTCCCAGTTAAAAGATTTAGTTGAGGCAGTCAGGACTTATGGAGTGACGGCCAATTATACCACTGCCTTGCTTCAAAGGCTAACTATTAATGCTATGATTCTGTGGGAGCAAAAACTGTTCAATATTTTCCTGAATTAGTGGCTAAACAGGCAATTTTGATCTGAGGAAAAAAAAATAAAATTAAAAAAAGAAAAATTAAAAAAAAATTTAAAAAAAGGGGCAATTTTGGGTATAAAGTATTGTTTGATGCACTTTGCAAAAATTCCAGATAAATTAATTATTCCATACACCCGTGAGCAAGTTGAAATTTTAGCAGCCACAATGGATATGTGGGCAATTCTTGTTTGCTCATTTCTGAATGTAATTGATAATCATTATCCTAAGCATCCTCTGCTTGCCATAGTTAACAAAAATTTAGTGTATTTTCCTGTTGTCACTTCAAAGGAGCCCTTGGCTGATGCTCTAACCATCTTTACGGATGGATCAAAATCTGGACAAGGTGCCTTTTTTGTTCAAGGACACAAAGAGCCGGTAGTCTTTAATTTTCGGCCGAATGCCCCACAGGCTGTTGAATGTTTAATTGTGCTTGAAGTTTTTAAAAGATTTGATCAACCTTTTAACTTATTTTCTGATTCATTATATGTTGTAAATGCCGTTGCTTCTCTTGAAGTTGCTGCTTCAGTTAAGCAGGCCAGTACAATTTCTAATGTTTTGTTACAGATTCAATCCCTTATCTTAAACACAAAACATCCACATCCTTTTTATATTGGACATATTCACGCCCACTCTATGTTGCCGGGCCCGATGGCAAAGTGTAATGATTTGGTGGACCAGGCAACTCGGGCTATGGCTCTGGTTGCTGCTGATCCTGTAGAATTGGCAAAAGACTTTCATAGATTGTATCATGTACCTGCTAATACCCTTAGGAAAAGATATAATTTGTCCAGGCATGTGGCAAGAGATATTGTTAAAGCCTGTAAATCTTGTGTTACCTTTCTTCATCCTCCCCATGTGGGGGTAAACCCCAGGGGGTTGAGACCAAACGCCCTATGGCAAATGGATGTTACTCATCTGACGGAATTTGGTAAGTTGAAATATTTACATGTGTCTGTGGACACCTTTTCTGGTGTCATTCATTCCACACCTTTGGCAGGAGAAAAGGTGTCTCACCTCAGAATACACTACTTAGAAGCTTGGGCAGCTTGGGGAAAGCCCCTTAGACTTAAGACGGATAATGGCCCTGCTTATACTTCCCATGGTTTTCGCGCCTTTTGCGCACAAATGCAGCTTGCCCACACCACCGGATTGCCCTACAATCCTCAAGGACAAGGTATAGTGGAAAGAGCTAATAGAAGCATAAAAGAAATGCTTCAAAAGCAAAAAGGGGGAGTTGCTGAGTCCGCGTCCCCCAGGGAAAGACTTTCTCTTGCGCTCTTTACCCTTAATTTTTTAATTCTAAATGACAACAATCAGTCTGCCGCAGATCGGCATATGACAAGAGACTCCATGGATACTAAAGACATGTGGAAGGATGTTATTAATAATAAATGGTATGGACCGGATCCGGTAATAACGAGATCCAGGGGAGCTGTTTGTGTTTTTCCACAGAGTCAAGAAGTACCTCACTGGGTGCCAACGAGACTGACCAGGCCGGTGGAGACTGCAGCAGAACCCGCTCTTGAAGATGCAGCTGATCTTCCTGCTGTTAGCAACAGTGCTAATAGCAATCCCTGTGATAGCTAAACCAATGATGCTGTGGGCTGTTACAATTTACTGACTGGATTGCCTCTGTGGTGTCCTTTTCCAAAGAGCGGGTGGGAGTCGGAATGTTTTTAGCCTGCTGCTTGGGAGGATGCGTGGTCTGCCTATGGTTGGTCTGTCGCCTTCGAGCCCAAACCAGAAGGTACAAGGTTGTTATCTCGCAAGCATTAGCCACTTTGGAGAGTGGATCCTCACCCCAGATTTGGCTGTCGGCCCTAAGAGGCAGTTAAGCCTTACCATTCTGCATAGCCTTAGCACCCCGAGGGATCAGGGGATCCCATTGCACCGGGACAGGTATGCAATTTGCAATTTGGGACAGGGTGCAAGGCAAGTGCACTGCACTTGAGGAGATGGTTCTCATCTCCTCAAGAAGAGCATGCTGGGTTGCAAGTGGGTTGATGCCCAAGATCCCACCTCTGCAAAAAAGGCATCGGACGGACCTGGTCATCACTGGGGAAGGCGCGCCCCTCAGGCGAAGGCCAGTGCAAGGTCCTCTCATTAATGTCTTAGACAGAGGCCCAACCTCTACTCTTACCTGTTGCCATAAAACAAAGAAGGGGGAACTGTAGGGAGCTGAGGCGAGACTCCGCCCACTTGGTGCTTGGCGGGACGCCTGGGCTGTGCGCGTGCACGAGCCAGGTAGAGTTCCCAGCCAATCCCATGACACCTGGTGACGGTGAAAGGCAGGCGACCAACAATAGAAAGACCCGCGTTCCGATACTCATATATAAGCTGCTGTGTTTCGGGTGCACGCTCTCTCGCGCCCAAGCTCTCCTACAACTAAAAGGCTCTCCAATAAAGCGTGATCTGAGAAGACTCCTGGTGTGGTGGTCGTTTTTCCTCGCTGGTCGAGTAGACGGTCACTACACTCATCCTAACCCTAACCCTAACCCTAACCCTAATCCTAGTCCTAATCCTAATCCTCACCCTCAACCTCAGCCTAACCCTAACCCTAACCCTAATGCTAACACTAGCCCTCAACCTTATCCTAACACTAAACCTAACCCTAACCCTCACCCTCACACTCAACCTAAACCTCAGCCGAACCCAAACCCTTACCGTAACCCAAACCCTAAACCTCACCCTCACCCTCACCCTAACTCTAAACCTAAATCTAACCAAAACCCTCACCCTAAACCTATCCCTATCCCTAACCCTCACCCTAACCCTAACCCTAATCCTAATCCTAACCGTCATCCTCACCCTAACCCTTACCCTCACCCTCACACTAACCCTTACCCTCCCCCGAACCCTAACCCTAACCTCAGCCTAAACGTCATCCTAACCCTAACCCTAACCTTCACCCTAAACTTAACCATACATTTCACCCTAACCCTAACTTTAACCTAACCCTAACACCAACTCTCACCCTAACCCTAACTCTAACCCTAAACGTCAAACTCACCCTCAACCTCACCGTCACCCTAAACTTCACTCTCACCCACACCCTCACCCTAAATCTTACCCTCACCCTAACCCTAACTGTAACTGTAACCCTCACACTAAACCTAACCCTCACCCTAAAACTCACCCTAACCCTAACCCTCACCCTAATCCAAAACTTAACACTAGACCTCAGCCTCACCCTAGCCCTCACCCTAACCCTAAACCTAAAACTTACCATAACCCTAATCCTAAACCTAACTCTCACCCTCACCATCACCCCCACCCTAACCCTCCCCCTCCCCCTCCCACTCACCTTACCCCTTCCCCTCAGCTTAACCCTCACACGAACCATAACCCTAACCCTAATACAAAACCTAACCCTCACCCTCACCCTCATCCTAAAACTAAAGCTAAACCTAACCCTAAACCTCCCCCTAACCCTAACGCAATCCATAACCCTCACCCTAACCCTAACCCTAATCCTAAACCTAATCTTCACCCCCAATATCACCATAACCCCTACACTCACTCAAAACCAAACCCTAAACCTAGCCCTCAGCCTAACACTTACCCTCACCCTCTTCCTAACCCTAATCTTCAACCTCACCCTAAACTCCACCCTAAGCCATACCCTCACCCTAACTCTAACCTAACCCATACTCTAACTCTCACCTTAACCTAAAACCTATCCCTAACCCTCATCCTAACCCTATCCCTCACACTAACCCTAACCCTAACTCTCACCCTCACCCTAACGCTAACCCTAACCCTCACCCTCACCCTAAACCTCACCCTAACGCTTACCCTCAACATATCCCTAACCCTAACCCTAAACGTAATCCTCACACTAACCCTAACCCTAACCCTCACGCTAACGCTCACCCTAACCATAATCCTCACCCTCACCCTAACACTTACTGTCATCTTAACCCTCACCCTAACACTAACCGTCACCCACACCCTAACCCTCAACTTCACCCGAACCCTCAACCGAACCCTCAAACTAACCCTCCCTAACCCTAACACTCAAAAAACCCTAACCCTCACACTAATCCTAACGCTAACCCAAACCCTCACTCTCACCCTGAACCTAACCCTAACCCTTATCATCACACTAACCCTGACCCTTACCATATCCCTCAACTTAACCCGAAACCTAACCCTCACCTTAACCCTTACCCTAATCCTCACCCTCACTATAACCCTCACCCTAATGCTCACCGTCACCCTAACCCTCACCCTAACCCTAACCCTCACACTAACCCTAACCCTCACCCTCAACGGATCCTTCACCCTAAGCTTAACCCTAACCCTAACCCTCACCCTAATCCTCACCTTAAACCTCACCCTCACAGTAATCCTCACCCTAACCCTATCCCTAACCCTTTCTTAACCAAAACCCTCACCCTCACCCTACTCCTCACCCTACCCCTCACACTGACCCTCTCCCTCACTGTAAACCTAACCCTTAGCCTAACCCTCATTCGAACCCTCACTCTCACTCTCAGCTAACACTAACGCTAACCCTAATCCTAACCCAAACCCTCACCCTCACCCTCAACATACCCCTAACCCTAAACCTCACCCTAACCCTAACCCTAATGCTAACCCTAAACCTCACACTCAACCTAACCCCAACCATAATGCTAACCCTCAACCTAACCCTAACCCTAACCCTAATACTAAACCTAAAGCACACCCTCACACTAACCCTCACTCTAACACTTAACCTCAACCTCACCCTCACCCTCATCCTAACCCTAACCCTAACCCTAACCCTCATACTCACCCTAACAATCACACTAAACCTAACCTTAACCCTACCCCTCAGCCTAACCCTCACCCTAAACGTAACCCTAAACATAATCCTCTCCCTATCCCTAAACCTAACACTAAACCTCACCCTAACCTTCACACTCACCCTAACAATAATGCTAAACCTAATCCTCAACCTTACCCTAACGCTCGCCCTAACCCTTACCCTGACCATAACCCTATACCTAACCCTCACCCTAACCCTCATGCTAAAACTTACGCTCACCCTAAACCTCACCCTAACTTTCACCCTATCTTTCACGCTAACCCTAACCCTCAATCTCACCCTAACTATCACCCTAACCCTTATACTCACACGAACCCTAATCCTAACCCTAATCCTAAACCTCACACTGAGCCTAACACTCACCCTAACCCTAACCCTACCACTCACCCTAACCTCACCTTAACCCTAACTCTAAAGTTCACCCTAACCCTAACCCTAACCCTATCCCCATCCTTCATCCTAAACCTCACCCTAATCTGAACCCTATACTTAATCCTGAAGCTAATGCTACCTCTAACCCGTACCCTCACCCTTACCCTAACCCTCACAGACACCCTAACTCTCACCCTTGCCATCATCCTCACTCGAACCCGAATCCTCACCCTAAACCTCACACTCACCCTAATCCTAAAAATAATCCAAACCCTTAAACTAACCCTAACCCTCACCATCACACTCAGCCTCACTCTAAGCCTAACCCTAGCCCTAACCCTAATCCTAACCCTAAACCTCACACTCACCCTCACCCTCACCCTAACCCTAACCCTAACACTAACAATAACCTTAACCCTCACCCTCACATTCTCCCTTACCCTAACCAAAACCCTAACCCTAACCATAACCCTCACCCTCACCCTAACCCTAACTCTAAACTAACCATCACCCTAACCCTCACACTAACACTCACGATAATCCTAACCCTCACTCTCACCCTAACCCTCACCCTAATACTTACCCTCACCCTAACCCTAACCCTAAACCTCACAGTAAACATAACCCTCACCCCAACTCTAACCCTAAACCTAACCCTAATCCTAAACCTAAACATCACACTCACCCTCACCCTAAGCCTAACCCGAACCCTCACCTTGACACTAAACCTCACCCTCAACCTAAACATCACACTAACCCTAACGCTCACCCTGAACCTAACCCTAACCCTAACCTAAACCTAACCCTCATCCTAACCCTAACCCTTAAGCTCACCTTCACCCTAGCTCATATCCTAACCGTAATCCTAACAATAAACATAAACCTAACCCTAAAGCTCACGCTAAACCTAACGCTAACACTCACACTCACCCAAACCCTAACCTTAACCCTAACCCTCACCCTCACCCTAAGCCTTATCCTAAGCCTCACGCTCAGCCTAACCTCACCCTAACACTTACCCTCATCCTAACCGTAACCCTAACCTTCAACCTCACCCTAACCCTAACCCTAACAATAACCCTAACCCTCACAGTAAACCTAACCCTCACCCTAAACCTAACCCTCACCCTCACCCTAACCCTGGCCTTAACTGTAACCCTCACCCTCACCCTCAACCTCAACCTAACCTCCACCCTCATCCTCACCCTAAACCTCACCCTCACCATAAACATCACCGTAACCCTAACCATCACCCTAACCCTAATCCTAACCCTAACCCTCACCCTAACCTTACCCTAACCCTTATGATAATTCTAACCCTCACCCTCAACCTTAATCTCGCCCTAACCCTTATCCTCACACTAACCCTAAACCTAACCCTCACCCTAAACCTCACACTAACCCTAACCCTCCTGCTAACCCTAACAATACCCCTCACCGTAACCCTCACCCTAACCCTAACACTCACCCTAAACCCAACCCTAAACCTCACCCTTACACTAACCCTCACCATCACCCTTACACCCAACCAAATCCTAAACTTAACCCACACCCTAACCCTAACACTCACACTAACCCTAAACCTCAACCTAATCCTCACTCTAAAAATAACGCTAACCCTTACCTAAAAGAAACCCTCACCCTCAACTTCACCCTATCCCTCACCCTCACCTTAAAGCTAAGCCTCAACCTAACCCTCCCCCTATCCCTAAAGCTAACCCTAACCCTCATCCTCACCCTAACCCTCAACCTAAACCTATCCCTACACCTCACAATAACTCTCACCATAACCGTAAACCTAAATCTAACCCTCACCCTAACCCTAATCCTTAACGTAACCCTCAAGCACACCCTAACCCTCAACTCACCCGAACCCTCACACTATCCCTAACACCCTCACCCTCACCCTCAACCTAACCCTAACCCTCACCCTGACCCTCACCCTAAACATAACCCTAACTCTAACCCTCACCATAACCCTTACCCTAAACCTAAACCTCACCCTAAACCTAACACTCACCCTAACCCAAACACTCACACTAACACTAACCCTAACCCTCACCCTCATCCTAATCCTAACCCTAACCCTAATCTTAACACTAACCATCACCCTCACCAAAACTTAACCCTAAAACTAACACTCACACTAACCCTCCTCTGAACCCTAACGCTAACCCTAACCCTCATCTTCATCCTAAACCTCACCCTAACCCTTTCCCTCACCATAAACCTAACCCTAAAACTTACCCTAATCCTCACCCTAAACCTAACCCTCGACTACACCCTAACCCTAACCATCACACGAACCCTCATCCTCACCCTAACACTCATACTAACCATAACCATAAAGCTAGTCCTAAACCTAACCCTCAACCTCACCCTCACACTAACCCAACCCTAAACCTAACCATCACCCTCACCCTCAACCTAACACTCACCCTTACCATAAACATCACCCTAACCCTAAAAGTCACCCTAAACCTAACCCTAACCCTCACCCTACACCTTACCCTCACCCTAACTCTCACCCTAACCCTTATCCTCACACTAACCCTAATGCTCACCCTATAAGTAACCCTAACCCTAACGCTCACCCAAACCCTCACCCTCACCCTAACTCTAATGCTAACCCTCACTCTCACCCTCACCCTAACCCTTACCCTATCCCTTACACTCACCCTACCCCTCACCCTCACCCTAACCCTCACCATTACCCTTACCCTCACACTAACCCTATCCTTAACCCTAACCATAACCCTAACCTGCAAACAAAACCTAATCCTAACCCTAATGCTCACCCTAACCTTCACCCTCATGCTCACCCTAATCCTTACCCTAACCCTAATCTTAACACTAACCCTCACCCTCAACCTAACCCTAACCCTAACCCTAACCCTAAACCTAACACTCACCCTAAACCTCATCCTAACCCTAACGCTAACCCTAACCCTCATCTTCACCCTAAACTTCACCCTATATCTTCCCCTCACCATAACCGTAACCCTAACCCTTACCCTAATCCTCACCCTAACCCTAACCCTCGCCTGCACCCAACCCTCACCATCACCCGAAACCCCATCCTCACCCTAACATTCACACTAACCATAACCATAACGCTAATCCTAAAATTAACATTCACCCTCACCCTCACAATAACCCTAACCCTAAATCTAACCCTCACCCTCACCCTCACCCTAATACTCACCCTTACCATAAACATCACCGTAACACTAGCCCTCATCCTAAAAGTAATCCTAACCCTCACCCTAAACATAACTCTCACCCTAACACTCACCCTATCCCTAACGTTAACGCTACACCTCACCCTCACCCTAAAACCTCACCCTAACCCTTAGCCTCACGCTAACCCTAAAGCTCACCCTATCCCTCAGCCCATCCCTAACGTTCACCTTAACCCTCACCTTCACCCTAACTCTAATGCAGTCCCTAACTCTCACCCTCACCCTAACCCTCACTCTAACACTTACACTCAACCTAACGCTAACCCTCAACCTCAGCCTCAACCTCACCCTAACCCTTACCCTCACCCTAACTCCAAACTAAACCTAATCCTAACCCTAACATTAACCCTAACCCTAACCCTAACCCTCACCTTAAACCTAACCCTCACCCTCACCCTAACCATCACCCTTACCCTGACCCTCACACTAACCCTATCCCTAACACTAGCCCTAAACCTATCTCTCAACAGACACTCACCCTCACCCTAAACCTCACACTCACACTAAACATCACTGTAACCCTAACACTCGCCCTAACCCAACCCTAACCCTCACCTTAACCCTAACCCTAATTGTAACCCTAACCCTCACACTAACCCTAACCCTAACCCTCACCCTCACACTCACCCTAACCCTCACCCCCACGATCACCCTAATCCTAACCCTAACCCTAAACTTAACCCACACCCTCACCCTAATCCTCACCCAAATCCTAACCCTAACCCTTACCTAACGAAAAACCTCACCCTCAAACTCACCCTCACCCTAACCCTCACCCTCACCCTAGCCCTCACCTTAACTCGGACCATCACCCCAACACTAACCGTAAACCTCACCCTCATCCTAACCCTAACACTCAACCTAACCCAACCCTATACCTAATGCTAACCCTAAATCTCACACCCTAACCCTCACCATAACCGTTACCATCATGCTAAACCTAACCCTAACCCTAACCCTCACACTAAACCTAACCCTCACCCTAACCCTAACGCTAACCCTCAGCCTAACCCTCAGCCTAAACCTAACCTTAAACCTAATCCTCACCCTATCCTTAACCTTAACCCAAACACTCACCCAAACCCTCAACCTAACCCTTACCCTCACCCTAACTCTTACCCTAAACCTAAACCTAACTCTCACCCGAACACTCACCCTCACCCTAACCCACACCCTAACACCAAAAATCACCCTAACACTAACCCTCAACCTAACCCTAACCTGAAACCTCACCCTAACCCTACCCTCACCGTAACCATAACCCTCACACTAAACCTAACCCTATCCCTCACCCTCACACTCACTCTCAACCTATACCTAACCCTAACCCTCATCCTAACACTAACCCTCACCCTCACCCTCACCCTCACACTCATCCTAACCCTAACCGTAACCCACACCCTCAGCCTAATCCTCACCCTAAACCTAACGCTAACCCTTACCTAACCGAAAACCTCAAGCTCAACCTCACCCTCACCCTAACCCTCACCCTCACACTAGCCCTCACCCTAACCCTAACCCTAACCCTCACCCTCACCCTCAACCTAACCCTAATCCTAAACCTAAACCTCATCCTAACTCTAAACCTAAACCTAATGCTAACCCTAAAACTCACACTCACCCTAACCCTCACCCTAACCCTTACCGTCACCTTAACCCTAGCCCTAACCCTCACAATAAACGTAACCTCAAACTAACACTTACGCTACCCCTCAGCCTAACCCTCATCCTCAATCTAACCCTAACCCTAATCCTCCCCCTATCCTAACCATAACCCAAACACTCACCCTCACCCTCACCCTCACCCTAAACCTAATGCTAACCCTAACCTTCAACCTCACCCTAAACCTCACGTAACCCTTACACTAACCCTAACCCTCATCCTCACACTAAACCTCACCCTAAACCTTCCTCTCACTATAACCCTAACCCTAACCGTAATCCTCAACTTAACCCTAACCCTCAACAATACCCTAACTCTCAACCTCACCCGCACCCTCACACTCATCCTAACATTCTCCCGATCCCTAACCCTAACCCTAATCCTAACCCTCACCCTCAAACTCACCCTAAACCTAACCCTAACGCTTACCCTCACCATCACCCACACCCTAACCGTCACACTCACCCTAAAATTCACCTTAACCCTAACCCTACCACTCTCCCTAACCCTAATCCTAACCCTCAACCTAACCCTAACACTACCCCTAACCCTCACCCTCACACTGAACCTAAACCTAACGATAACCCTCACCCTAACCCTAATCCTCACCCACACCCTATCCCTCAGCCTCACCCTCACACTTACCATCACCCGAATCCTCGTCCTCTCCCTAACCCTCAACCTCACCCTAAACATCACCCAAACCCTAACCCTCACCCTAATCCTAACCCTAACCCTAACCCTAACCCTCATCCTAACCCTTAACCTCACCCTATCCCTAATCGTAACCCTAAACATAATCCTCACAGTAACCATAACCCTCACTCTAACCCTAATCGAAACCCTAACCCTAACCTTCACCGTCACCCTGACCCTAACCCTCAGCCTAACCCTAACCCAAACACTATTCCTAATTCTAAATCTCACCCTCAACCTCACCCTCAACCTAACCCTAAACCTCAGCCTCACCCTGACCCTCAACCTAACACTCACCCTCACCCTCACACTAACCATCAACATCACCCTAAACATCACCCTAACCCTAAGCCTCACCCTAACCCTGACCCTAACCCTCACCGTAAAGATAACCCTGACCCTAACCCTCACCCTAACCATAACACTAACCCTAAGCCTCACCCTCACACTAAACCTCACCCTAAAACTTATACTCACACTAACCCTAAGCCTCACCCTAACCCTATCCCGGGACCTCACCTGACTCTCCCCCTAACCCTATACCTAACCCTCACCCTAAACCTTACCCTAACCCTAACCCTCAACCTAAACTTAACCCTCACCCTAACACTATCCCTCACACTAAAATTAACCCTAACACTCACCCTCACCCTCAACCGCACCCTCACCCTAATACTAACCCTAGGCCTAACCATAATCCTCACTCTAATCCATCCTAACCCTCACCCTCACCCTAACCCTAACACTAACCCTCACCCTCACCCTAAACCTAACACTCACATTCACCCTAACCCTTACACTCAACCTAACCCTATCCCTAACTCTAAACCTAAACCTAACTCTAACCCGAAAGCTCAAATTCACCCTAACCCTCACCCTCACAGCAAAAATCACCCTAAACCTAACCCTCACCCTCACCTTAACCCTAACCATAACCCTCACTCTAATCCTAACCCTCACAGTAAACCTCACCCTCACCCTATCCCTAATCCTAACCCTAACCCTCATCCTAACAATAACCGTAACCTAATGCTAACCCTAAACCTCATCCTCACCCTAAACCTCAACCTAACCCTTTCCCTCACCCTAACCCTAATCCTCACCCTCAACCTAACCCTCACCCTATCCCTAATGCTAACACTCACCCTAACTTTAACAATAATCCTAAACCTGACACTCATCCTAACTCTCACCCTGACCTTTACCCTCACCATAACCCTTATCCTAACCCAAAACTAACCCTCACACTAACTCTAACCCTAACTCTAACACTCAACCGAACCCTCATCATAACCCTAATCCCAACCCTAACCCACACCATCACCATGCCCTATCCCTAACCCTAACCCTAACAGTAAACCATACTCTCACCCTCCCCATCAACCTCAGCCTTACCCTAATCCTAACCCTACTCCTAACCCTGACCCTCACCCTCACCCTCACACTAACCCTAAACCAAACCCTAACACTCACCCTAACCCTCACCCTAACCCTAACACTAACCCTAACCCTCATCCTCACCCCAAACCTAACCCTAACCCTTACTCTCACCACAACCCTAAGCCTAACCCTAACCCTCACCCACACCCGAATTCTCAACCTCGCCCTCACCCTCACACGCACCCTAACACGCTCCCTAACCCTAACCCTAACCCTAATCCTAAACCTAACCCTCACCCTCAATTTCACCCTAATCCTAACCCTAACCCTAAACCTCACCCTCACCCTCACCCTAACCCTCACACTCACCCTAAAACTCACCCTAACCTTAAACCTACCCCTCTCCCAAACCCTAACCCTAACCATCAATCTAACCCTAACGCAACCCCTAACTCTCTCCCTCACACTAAACCTAAACCTAATGCTAACACTCACCCTAACCCTAACCCTCACCCAAAACCTAACCCTCAACCGCAAGTGAACTGTGACCCTCACCCGAACCCTCATCCTCACTCTAACCATGAATCTTAACCTAAACATCACCAAAACCCTAACCCTGACCCTAACACTCACCCTAACGCTTACCCTCACACTATCCCTAAACGTAACCCTAACAAAAACCCTCACACTAACCCTCACCCTCACCCTCACCCTCAGCCTAACCCTAACCCTAACACTATAACTAATTCTAACTCTCACCGTCACCCTCACCCTAAATCTAATCCTAACCCACACCCTCACCCCTACCCTCACACTAACCCTCACCCTCACCCTCACACTAACCATCAACCTCACCCTAAACGTCACCCTAACCCTAACCCTCACCCTAAGCTTAACCCTAACCCTCACCAGAATGCTAACCCTCACACTAAACTGTATACTCACACTAACCCTATACCAAAGCCTAACCCTCACACTAACCATAACCCTAAACCCAACCCTATACCTACACCTCACACTAATTCTCAACATAAGCCTAACCCTAACCCTAACCCTGACCATAATCCTAACTCTAAACTTAAGCCATACCCTCAACCTAACCCGCACCGTCACCCTAACCCGCACCATAAACCTAACCCTCAACCACATGCAAACCCTCACCCTCACCTGAAACTAACCCTCACCCTCACCCTAACCCTCAACCTCACAATAAATATCACCCTAACCCTAACTCTCACCCTAACCCTAACCCTAACCCTTACCCTAAACCTAACCATCAAACTAACACTAACCCACACCCTGACCCTCACCCTAACCCTCACACTAATCTTAACCTCACCCTAACCCTTACACTAACCCTAATCCTAACCCTCAACCTCACCCTCACCCTAACCATGACCCTCATCCTAACCCTAAGCGTCAACCTAATGCTAAACCTAAACCTCACCCTCACCCTAACCCTCACCCTAAAACTTACCCTCAACCTAACCCAGACCCTAACCCTCAAACTAAACCTAAAACTCACCCTAAACCTAACCCTAACCCTCACACTGAACCTAACCCTCACCCTAAACCTAACATTACCCTCAGCCTAACCCTACACCTAAACTTACCCCTAACCCTAATCCTCACCCTATCCCTAACCATAACCCTAACCCTCACCCAACCCCTCACCCTCAACCTAACCCTCATGCTAACCCTAACCCTCACCCTCACAATAACCCTCAAACTAACTCTTACCCTCACCCTAACCCTAAACCTCACCCTCACCCTAACACTCACCCTAACCTTTACCTAAAACCTAACCCTCACCCTAAGCCTAACCCTAAAACTAAACCTCACCCTAACCCTAAACCTCACCCTAACCCTAAATATAAACCTAACCCTAACCCTCACTCTAACCCTCATCCTAACCCTAACACTAACCCTAACTTTAACCCTCAACCTAACCCAAACCCTAACCCTAAACCTAACACTCACACTAACCCTAACCCCAATCCTCAGTGTAACCCTTATCCTAACCCTAAACCTAACCCTAACCTTCAAAGTAACACAAACCCTAACCCTAACGCTAACCCTCACACTATCCCTAACACGAACCCTCAGCCTAACCCTCACCCTCACCCTAAACCTAACCCTAAACCTCACCCTCACCCTCACCCTAACCCTAACCCTAAACCTTACCCGCTCCATAACCCTAACCCTAACCCTCAACCTAATGCTAACCCTACCCCTAACCTTCACCCTCCCACTAAAACTAATTCTAATACTAACCCTCACCCTAAACCTAATCCTCACCCAGACCCTAACCCTCTCCCTCACCCGAACCCCTACCCTTCCCCGATCACTCATCCTCACCCTAACTCTCACCCTCAACCTAAACATAACCCAAACACTAACAATTACCCTAAACCTAAACCTAACCATCAACCTAACCATGATCCTCAACCTAACCCTCAACTTCAGTCTAATCCTCACCATAACCCTAACCCTAAGCTAAAAGATTGCCTCACCCTAACCCTCACACTAATCTTCACCCTCACCCTAGCCCTCAGCCTAAACCTATACCTAACCCCAACCCTTTCCCTCACCCTTGTCCTCACCCTAATCCTTACCCTCACGCTAACCCTAACCCTAACACTAATCATAATACTCACACTAACTGTAACCCTCACTCTAACCCTAACCCTAAACCTAACCCTAAACTTCACGGTCACCCTGACCCTTACCCTCACCCTAACCCTAACGCTAACCCTATTCCTAATCCTAACCCTCACACGCACCCTCACCCTAAACCTAACCCTAACACTAACCCTCACCCTCACCCTCACCCTCACCGAATGCTCACCCTCACCCTAAGCCTAACCCTAAACCTCACCCTAACCCTAACCTCAGCTTAACCCTCACCCTCAACATAATCTTCACACTAACCCTAACCCAAAGGTAAATGAAACCCTCACTCACACCCTCACACTAAACCTCACCATCAACCTAGCCCTCACACTTACCCTAACCGTAACCCTTACCCTCAACCTCACCCTCCCCCACCACCTCAGATTAACCTAACTCTAAAAATAACCCTAAGCCTAACCCTCACCATCACACAAACCTTCACCCTAACCCTTACCCTCACATTTACGCTAACCCTAACCCTAACCCTCACCCTCACCCTAATACTAACCCTAACACTGACCCTAACCCTCACCATAATCCTAATCCTAACACTAACCCTAAACCTCACCCTCACCCTAAACCTAACCCTCACCTTACCCTAACCCTCTCCCTCACCTCACCATTATCCAAACCCTAACAATGACCCTAAACCTCAGCCACACCCTAACCCTCATCGTAACCCTAAACTTCACACTCACCCTGACCCTTAACCTCAGCCTAACCCTAACCCTAACCCTATTCCTCATCCTAACCCTCACATGCACCCTCACACTAAACCTAACCCTAACACCAACCCTAACCCTCACCCTCACCCTCACCCTCACCGAACGCTCACCCTCACCCTAAACATCACATTAACCCTAACCCTCACCCTAAGCCTAAACCTAACCCTCACCCTAACACTAACCTCTCCTTAACCCTCACCCTCAACCTAATCTTCACCCTAACCCTAACCCTAAGGTAAATGAAAACTCACCCACACCCTCACACTAACCCTCACCCTCACCCTAGCCCTCACCCTTACCCTAACCCTAACGCTTACCCTCAAACTCCCCCTCCCCCTCCCCCTCAGACTAAACCTAACTCTAACCACAACCCTAACCCGAAACCTCACCATCATCCAAACCTTCACCCTAACACTTACCCTCACGCTTACCCTAACCCAAACCCTAACCCTCACCCTCACCCTAATACTAACCCTAACACTAACCCTAACCCTCACCCTAATCCTAATCCTAACACTAAACCTAACCCTCACACTCACCCTAATCCTCACCCTAACCCTTACCTTCACCCTCATCCTAAACCTAATCCTAACCTAAACCATAACCATAACCCTCATCCTAACCCTAACCCTAACCCTCATCCTCACCCTAACCCTCTCCCTCACCCTCACCCTAATCCAAAACCTAACAATAACCCTAACCCTCACCCTCACCCTAACCCTCACCCTAACTCTTACACTCACCCTCACCCTTACCATAACCCTCACCCTCAACATCACCGTAACCCTAACCCTTACCCAAACACTAACCCTAACCCTAAACCTAAACCTAACCTTCACACTCACCCTAACATTCACCCACACCCTAACCGTCACTCTCACCATCACCATCACCCTAAAACTTATCCTCACCCTAAACTTAACCCTAACCCTAATCCTAACCCTAATGCTCCCAATACACCTCACCCTAACCCTAACTCTAACCATAACCCTCACCCTCATCCTAAACATCACCCACAGCTGAACAATCACCTTAACCCTAAACCTTACCCCCACAATAAACATCACCCTATGCGGCACGCGCCTTCTCGACCAGCGAGGAAGAACGAACACCACACCAGGAGTCTTCTCAGATCACGCTTTATTGGAGAGCCTTTTAGTTGATGGGAGAGCTTGAGCGCAAGAGCGCGTGCACCCGAAACATGGCCACTTATATAGGGAATAGGAACACGGGTCTTTCTATCATTGGTCGTCTGCCTTTCACCGTCACCAGGTGCCACGGGATTGGCTGGGGACTCTACGTGGCTCACGCATGAGCAAAGCCCAGGACCCACCGTCCCGCCAAGCACCGCCTGAAATGGAGTGGTTACCTCAAAGCTGCAAGGGAGTGGGCTCCATCTTTTAATGGCGTTTACCCTGGCTCCCTACAGTTCCTCCTTTTTTGTTTTTTGGCAACAGGTAAGAGTAGAGGTTGGGCCTCTGTCTAAAACATTAGGAACTTGCACTGGCCTTCGCCTGAGGGGCGCCTTCCCCAGTGATGACCAGGCCCGTCCGATGCCTTTTTTGCAGAGGTGGGATCTTGGGCATCAACCCACTTGCAACCCAGCATGCTCTTCTTGAGGAGATGGTCCTCCTCAAGTGCAGTGCACTTGCCTAGCACCCTGTCCCAAATTGCAAATTGCATACCTGTCTTGGTGCAATGGGATCCCCTGATCCCTTGGGCTGCTAAGGCTATGCAGGATGGTAAGGCTTAATTGCCTTTCAGGGCCGACAGCCCGATCTGGGGTGAGGATCCACTCTCCAAAGTGGCTAATGCTTGCGAGATAACAACCTTGTCCCTTCTGGTTTGGGCTCGAAGGTGACAGACCAACCATAGGCAGACCACGCATCCTCCCAGGCAGCAGGCTAAAAACATTCTGACTCCCACCCACTCTTTGAAAAAGGACACCGCAGAGGCAATCCAGTCAGTAAATTGTAACAGCCCACAGCATCATTGGTTTAGCTATCACAGGGATTGCTATTAGCACTGTTGCTAACAGCAGAAAGATCAGCTGCATCAGGAGACGAGTGGATGGCATCTTCAAGAGGGGGTTCTGCTGCAGTCTCCACTGGCCTGGTCAGTCTTGTTGGCACCCAGTGAGGTACTTCTTGACTCTGTGGAAAAACACAAACAGCTCCCCTGGATCTCGTTATTACCGGATCCGGTCCATACCATTTATTATTAATAACATCCTTCCACATAACCATGTCTTTAGTATCCATGGGGTCTCTTGTTATATGCCGATCTGCGGCAGACTGATCGTTGTCATTTAGAATTAAAAAATTAAGGGTAAAGAGCGCAAGAGAAAGTCTTTCCCTGGGGGACGCTGACTCAGCAATTCCCGCTTTTTGTTTTTGAAGCATTTCTTTTATGCTTCTATTAGCTCTTTCCACTATACCTTGTCCTTGAGGATTGTGGGGCAGTCCGGTGGTGTGGGCAACCTGCATTTGTGCGCAAAAGGCGCGAAAACCATGGGAAGTATCCTGGACAAATTATATCTTTTCCTAAGGGTATTAGCAGGTACATGATACAATCTATGAAAGTCTTTTGCCAATTCTACAGGATCAGCAGCGACCAGAGCCACAGCCCGAGTTGCCTGGTCCACCAAATCATTACACCTTGCCATCGGGCCCGGCAACATAGAGTGGGCGCGAATATGTCCAATATAAAAAGAGTGTTTTCTCTTTAAGATAAGGGACTGAATCTGTAACAAAACATTAGAAATTGTACTGGCCTGCTTGATTGAAGCAGCAACTTCAAGAGAAGCGACGGCATTTACAACATGTAATGAATCAGAAAATAAATTAAAAGGTTGATCAAATCTTTTAAAAACTTCAATTAAACATTCAACAGCCTGTGGGGCATTCGGCCGAAAATTAAAGACTACCGGCTCTTTGTGTCCTTGAACAAAAAAGGCACCTTGTCCAGATTTTGATCCATCCGTAAAGATGGTCAGGGCATCAACCAAGGGCTCCTTTGAAGTGACAACAGGAAAATACACTAAATTTTTGTTAACTATGGCAAGCAGAGGATGCTTAGGATAATGGTTATCAATTACATTTGGAAATGAGCAAACAAGAATTGCCCACATACCCACTGTGGCTGCTAAAATTTCAACTTGCTCACGGGTGTATGGAATAATTAATATATCTGGAATTTTTGCAAAGTGCATCAAACGATACTTTATACCCAAAATTGCCTTTTTTTTTCCTCTCTCAGACCAAAATTGCCTGTTTAGCCACTAATTCAGGAAAATATTGAACAGTTTTTGCTCCCACAGAATCATAGCATTAATAGTTAGCCTTCGAAGCAAGGCAGTGGTATAATTGGTCGTCACCCCATAAGTCCTGACTGCCTCAACTAAATCTTTTAACTGGGAGTAGGAAACCGGCTCAAAATTTCTTTCATTAGTAATTGGATTTTCAAAAACTGGAAAAGCGGCTGCTAACCGCCACCAGGTGCTTCCTTTTATAAAGTGACTCCGCCCCGCCGGCAGGCACGCCCGGGGGGCCGACGGGTGAGAGCCAGCTCCGTTTCCTCTTCCTGGCTGCTGCGGTACTCCCATCCCTAGGGGGCGCCACCCCCCAAATCTGTCTGCCTCATACTCAGCCGCAGCCTCTTCTAAGTCTTCACTATCAGCTAGATCGAGCTGCTCTCCCTCCTCCTCTAACATTTCTTCCTCTGAGTCACTCACAAGATCACTGCATTCTTGGTCCTGCCCTTCCACATGTAGGGCTGAGAACCGGTTTGCTTTTAAAGAAGGGCATAGGGGACTCCTTGAGACCCCCTCCTCCCTAAGATGCTTCTCCTTTTGTGAGGGCTGCAGTCCCTCCTGCTTTAATTCTTTAGGATCCTTTTGTCTTTTTTCCCTTTTTCTTTTAGGCCTATTTTCCTCCCCTTTACTGGATGCTGCCTCTGGTAGACTATCCTGATGCAGTGTTAGTACTTTGCATCCTTCCTGGATTAAATCAACCCTCCCTCCTCGAGGCAAGTGTGCACCATCAAAAAGACAAGCCACAAAGGAAGAAGCAATGCAAGCAACCAATAAATATCTAAATCTACAGTGAACAGCATACCGGGGGATACTTACCGACGTCCCCTCTCCGCATGTTGAGTTCTGGCTCCGGTTCGGCCTCTCGCGCGTGTCCCGGGTTTCGGCACCACTTTGCAGCGCGCGCCTTCTCGACCTGCGAGGAAGAACGAACACCACACCAGGAGTCTTCTCAGATCACGCTTTATTGGAGAGCCTTTTAGTTGATGGGAGAGCTTGAGCCCGAGAGCGCGTGCACCCGAAACATGGCCACTTATATAGGGAATAGGAACACGGGTCTTTCTATCATTGGTCGTCTGCCTTTCACCGTCACCAGGTGCCACGGGATTGGCTGGGGACTCTACGAGGCTTGCGCATGCGCAAAGCCCAGGACCCACCGTCCCACCAAGCACCACCTGAAATGGAGTGGTTACCTCAAAGCTGCAAGGGAGTGGGCGCCATCTTGTAATGGCGTTTACCCTGGCTCCCTACAAACCTAACCCTAACCCTCAACCTTACCCTAACAATAACCCTCACCCTAACCCTAACACTCAACCCTACCCTACTTTCACCTTGACCCACACCCTATCCCTAATCCTAACCTTAACCTTCACCCTAAACCTTACCCTAACCCTAATCCTCACCCTAAACCTAGCCCTCACACTTACCCTAACCCTAACCCTCACCCTCACCCTCACCTTCACCCTAACCCTAACCCTAATCCTATCACTAACCCTCACCCTCACCCTCACCCTAACCCTAATCCTAACCCTAACCCTCACCCTAACCCTCAACCTAACACTTACCCTCACACTAACCGTAACCCTTACCCTCACACTAAACCAATCCCTCCGCCTAACTATAACCCTAAACCTAACCCTAATCCTAAACCTAACCCTCACACTCACCCTCACCCTACCTGTCACCCTCAACCTAAAGATCACCCTAACCCTAATCCTCACCCTAAACCTAACACTAACCCTCACCCAAAACCCTAACTCTCATCCTAAACCTAAAGCTAAGCCTTACCTTCATCCTAGCCCTCATCCTAACCCTAATCCCAACAATAATAGTAATCCTAACCCTAAAACTCACCCTAACACTAATCCTAACGATAACCCTCACCCTAGTCCTCACCCTCACCCTAACCTTCACCCTCAAACTCACCCTCACCCTACCCCTCACACCAAACCTACACCTACCATACACCTAATATTAACCCTCACCCCTAAGCCTAACCCTAACCTTCACCCTCATCCAAACCCTCAAACTCAACCTAATCCTTACCCTAACCCTAACCCTAAACCTAACCCTAACACTCACCCACACCCTAACCCTAACCTTAACCCTCACACTCACCATCACCCTCACCCTAAACCTAAGCCTAATCCTAAAACTCACCCTCACCCTAACCCTCACTCTAAACCTTACACTCATCCTAACCCTAACCCTAACCCTCACCCTCACACTAACCCTAACCCTAACAGTAACCCTCACCCTCAATCTAATCCTCACCCCCACCCTCAACCTAACCCTCCCCCTCACCCTAACCCTAAACCTAACCATAACCCTAACCCTCACGCTAACCCACACCCTAAACCTAATGATAACCCTAAACCTCACTCTCAACCTAACCCTCACCCTAACCCTTATCCTCACACTAACCCTACCTCTAACCCTAAACCTTACCCTCACACTAACCCTAACCCTAACCCTAACCCTCACCCTCACCCTAACCCTAACCCTAACAGTAACCCTCACCCTCAATCTAATCCTCACCCTCACCTTCAACCTCCCGCTCCCCCTCACCCTAACCCTAAACCTAACCATAACCCTATCCCTCACCCTAACCCACACCCTAAACTTAACGATAACCCAAAACCTCACCCTCAACCTAACCCTCACCCTAACCCTTATCCTCTCACTAACCCTACCTCTAACCCTAAACCTTACCCTCACACTAACCCTAACCCTTACCCTAACCCTCACCTAAATCTTACCCTAACCTTAACCCTTTCCCTAAAACTAACCCTAACAGTTACCCTCACCCTCATACTAAACATCACCCTAACGCTAACCCTCACCCTAAGTGTAAACCTAACCCTCACCCTAACCTTAACCCTCAACCTAACCGTCACCCTCCCCTAATCTTCACCCTAAACTTAACCCTAACACTTACATAAACGAAACCCTCACCCCCATCATGACCCTCAACCTAACCCTCACTCTAACCCTTACCCTCAAACTAAACCTAACCCTAACACTCACCCTAACCCTAACCCTCACCCTAACGCTAAACCTACCCCTCAAACTACCCCTCACCCTAACACTCACCCTAAACTTAACCCTCACCCTAAACCTACCCCTCACTCTCATCCTAACACTCACCGTTACCCTAACACTCAACATATCCCTAACCCTCACCCACACCCTAATCCTAACCCTCATCCAAACACTGACACTCACCCTAACACTAAACTTCACGCTAAACATCACCCTAACACTAACCCTCACCAAATCCTCATCCTAACCCTAACACTCACACTAACCATCAATCTCAACATAATACTCACCCTAAAAATTACCCTAACCCTTACCTAAACGAAACTCTCACCCTCAAACTCACCCTAACCCTCACCCTAGACCTCACCCTAAACCTAACCCTAACCCAATCCCTTATCATCACCCTAAACTTCACCATCACCCTAACCCTAACACTCACCCTAACAGTCACCCTATCCCTAATGCTAACCCTAACCCTCACTCTCACCTGACCCTCACCCTAACACTAACCCTACACCTCACCTTAACTCTCACTCTAACCCTAAACCTAACCCTTACCCTCACCCTAACACTCACCATCACCCTAACCCTCAACCTAACCGTAACCCTCAAGCACACCCTAACCCTCACCTTCACCTGCACATTCAACCTCACACTAAGACTCCCCTTCAACCTAACCCTCACCCTCACAAAAAACATAACCCTAGCCCTACCCCTCAGCCTAACCCTCTTCCTAACCCTAACCCTCACCCCGAGCTTCACCCTAAACCTAACCCTAACCCTAACCCTCACCCTAACCCTAACCTCACCCTGACCTTCACCCTAACCCTAACCCTAACGCTAACCCTAACCCTAACCCTTACCCTAACCCTAAGCATCACCCTAAACCTAATTCTCACAATAACCCTAACCCTCACACTAACCCTAACCCTAACCCTCACCCTCACCCTCACCCTAACCCCAAACCTAATCCTAAATCTAACACTAACCTTAACCCTAGGCTTAACCCTAAACTTGACCCTAATCCTTACCCTCACCATAACCCTAAACCTACCTTAAACCTAACCCTCAGCCTAACGCTCACCCCAAAACTAACCCTGAGCCGAAGCCTAACCCTAACAATCATCCTAACCCGAACCCTCCATGTAACCCTTACCCTCACACTAATCCTAAACATAACCCTCACCCTCACCAACACCCTCACCCTCACCCTACCCCTCATCCTAACACTCACCCTCACCCTCACCCTCACCCTAACCCTAACCCTAACCCTAACCCTAACCCACACCCTAATTCACACCCTGAACCTGATCCTAAAACTTACCTAAACAAAAACCTCACCCTTACCATCAACGTCACCCTAAACTTCACTCTCATCCTAGCCCTCACCCTAACACTAAACCTCACCCTAAACCTAACCCTAAACCTAACACTCACCCTAAACCTAACCCTCACTCTAACCCTCATGCTAACCCTGCCCATCACTCTAACCCTCACCCTCACCCTAACACTAACCCTAACCATTTTCCTAAGGCTAACCCTAACAGTAACACTCACCCTCATAATAAACATCACCCTAAAGCTAACCCTGACCCTAAACCTAACCCTAACACTCACCCTAACCCTAACCCTCAACCTAACCCTCACACTCCCCTAAACCTCACCCTAACCCTAACGCTTCCCCTCACCCTAACCCTAACCCTAACCCTTCCCTAACCGAAACCCTCACTCTCACCCTAAACCTCAACCTAACCCTCACCCTCACCCTAGCCCTCACACTAACTCTAAACCTAACACTCACCCTAACCCTCAACCTAATCCTAACCGTCAACCTAACCCTAACCCTAACCCTCACATTAACCCAAAACCTCACCCTAACCCTACCCTACTCCTCACACTGACCCTCAACCTAACCCACACCATAACCCTAACCCTCACCCTAAACGTAAACATAACCCTCACCCTCACCCTAAAACTCACAGTCACACTAACTCTCAACCAAACCTAACCCTCACCCACACAATAACCCTCACCCTCACCCGAACCCTAACCCTCACCCTAACAATAAACCTCACCGTAAACATCACCCTAACCCTAACCCTCACCCAAATCCTTCCCCTGACACTCATCCTAACCCTAACACTCAAACTAACCCTCAACCTCAACCTAATCCTCACCCTAAAAATAACCCTAACCCTTTCCTAACTGAAACCCTCACTCTCACACTCACCCTAACCCTCACCCTCACCCTAACACTCACGCTATCCCCAACGTTAACCCTAAACTTCACTCAAACCCTCACCCTAACCTTTCCCTACACCTCACCGTAACTCTCACCCTATCCCTAAACCTAACCCTAAACCTCACCATAACCATCACCCTAAATCTAACCATCACCCTCACCCAAATACTCACCCTCACCCTAACCCTGACCCTCACAATATACATCACCCTAACCCTAAACCTCAGCCTAACTCTAACCCTCACGCTACCCCTAACATTTATCCTAACACTAACCCTCAACCTCACCCTCAACCTATACCTACCCCTATCCCTAACCCTCACCCTAACCCTCATCTTAACTCTCAACCTCACTCTAACTCTAATGCTAACACTACCTCTCACCCTCAACCTAACCCTCACCCTAAAACTCACCCTAACCCTTACCCTCATCATAATCCTAACCCTAACTCTAACCCTAATCCTCACCCTAACCCTAACCCTGGCCCACACCCTAACCCTCAGCAACACCCGAACCCTCATCCTCACCCTAACACTCACACTAACCCTAACACTAACCCTAATCCTATACCTAAAAGTCACCCTCACCCTCACCCTCAACCTAACCCTAACCCTAAACCTAACCCTCACCCTCACCATCACTCTCACGCTAACACTCACCCTCACCAAAAACATCACCCTAACCCTAACCCCCACCCTAAACCTAAGCCTAACCCTAACCCTAAACCTAACCCTCACCCTATCGCTCACCCTATCCCTAACGCTAACCCTACACCTCACCCCCACACTAACCCTCACCCTAACCCTTATCCTCCACTAACCCTAACCATAACCCTAACCCTCACACTAACCCTAATTCTCACCCTATCCCTAACCCTCACCCTAACCCACACGCTCACACTAACTCTAATGCTAACGCTACCTCTCACCCTCACCCTAACCCTCACCGTAAACCTCACCCTAAACCTCACCCTAACACTTACCCTCACCCTAACCAGCAAACAAACACTAACCCTAACCCTAAGGCTCACCCTAACCATCACCCGAGCCCTAACCCTAACACTAACCCTCACCGTCACCGTAACCCTCACCCTAACCCTATCCCTAACACTAATCCTTACCCTAACTCTGACTTGAACACTCACGCTCACCCTAACCCTCACACTAAACATCACCCTAACCCTAAACCTCACCCTAACCCTTACCCTAATTCTAAACCTCACCCTAAACCTAATCCTCACCGTAATCCTAACCCCCATATTAACCCTAACCCTAACACTCACCCTCACCCTCACCCTAACCCTCATACTAACAATAACCTTCACCCTCTCCCTCACCCTCAACATAACCCTAACCCTATCCCTAACCCTAACAGTCACCCTAAACCTAGCCCTAACCCTTACCTAACCAAAAACTTCACACTCACCATTACCCTCACTCTAAACTTCACCCTCACCCTAGCACTCACCCTAAAACTTACCCTAATTCTAACCCTCACAATAACCCTAACCCTCACCGTAATCCTAACCCCCACATTAACCCTAACCCTAACACTCCCCCTCACCCTCCCCCTCCCCCTCCCCCTCATCCTAACACTAACCGTCACCCTCACCCTCACACTCAACATAACCCTAACCCTAACCCTAACCCTAATAGTCACGCTAAACCTAGCCCTCACACTTACTTAACTAAAAACTTCACCCTCAACATTACCCTCACCCTAAACCTCACCCTCACCCTAGCACTCACCCTAACACTAACCCTCAACCTAACCCTAACCCTAACCCTCGCCCTCACCCTAATCCTAACTACAAACCTAACTCTAACACTCATCCTAACCCTAACCCCAAACCTAATTCTAACCCTAAACATCACACTCACCCTAACCCTCACCCTAACACTTACCGTCACCCTAACCCTAACCCAAACCCTCACACTAAACCTAAACCTCACCCTTAACCTAAACCTACCCCTCAGCCTGACTCTCACCCTAAACCTAAACCTAACACAAATCCTCACCCTATCCTTAACCTTAAACCAAACCCTCTCCCTATCACTCACTCTCAACCTAACCCTCACCCTTACCCTTACCCTCACCCGAAACCTAACACACACTCTCACCCTAACCCTCACACTAGTACTTACCCACACCCTAACACTCACCCTAAATCTAACCATAAACCTAACTTTCACACTAACCCTCAATCTAACCCTTAGCGTCACCCTCACCCTAATCCTCACCCTAACCTTTACCCTCATCCTAACACTTACCCTAACCCTAAACCTAACCCTCACACTAATCCTAACTCTAACCCTCTGCCTAACCCTTATCATAACCCTAAACCTAACCCTAACCCTCACCGTAAACCTAATCCTACCCCTAACCCTAGCCCTAACAAAAAACCTAACCATAACCATCAGTCTAAACCTCACTCTAACACTAACCCTAACGCTAACCATAAAACTAATCCTAACCCTAACACTCAACCCCACTCGCATACAAACCTTAAACCTAATCCTAACGTTAACCCTATACCTAACCCTCAACCTAACCCTCATATTAACCCTCACCCTCACTCTAACTCTAATTCTAACCGTACCTCTCACCCTCACCCTAACCCTCACATTAAACCTCAACCTCACCCTTACCCTCACCATAACCCTAACACTAACTCTAACCCTAAACCTCACCCTCAACCTCGCCCTCACCCTCAGCCTAAATCTCAAACTCATCCTCACCCTAACACTAAACCTAGCCCTAACGATAATCCTCACCCTCACCATCACACTACCCCTAACCCTAACCCTAACCCTCACCCTAACCCTAACCCTTACCCTAAACCTAACCCTCACACTAACCCTCACCTTAAAGCTAACGTTAACCCTAACCCTCACACTAACCCTATCCCTCAGCATAAACCTAAACATAACCTCACCCTCACTCTCACCCTCACCATAAACCTAACCCTAAACCTATTTCTAATCCTAACCCTAACACTCACACTAACACTAAACTTAACACTAAAACTCACCCTACAAACAATCCTAACCCTAATTCTCTAGCCCAAACCCTCACACTAACACTAACCCTAACCCTCACCCATACCAAACCTTAACCCTCAGGCGAACACTCACCCTCACCCTAACCCTCATGTTAAACCTTATCCTCACACTAACCCTAACCCTAACCCTCACCCTCAACCTCACACTCACCCTAAACCTAACCCTAAACATAACCCTCACATTCAACCTCACCCTTACCCTAACGCTATCCCTAACCCTCACCCTCACCATAAGCCTAAACCTAACCTTTAAACTCAACATGACCCTAACCCTAACCCTAACCCTAAACCTGACATTAACCCTAACCCTCACACGAACCTTAACCTACCTCTCACCCTAACCCTCAACCTCACCCTAACCCTAACCCTAACCCTAACCCTCACCCTAACTCTAACCCTAACCCTAACCATAAAGATAACCCTAACCCTAACTCTAAAACTTACCCTAACCCTAACCCTAAATCTCACCCTATCCCTAACCCTAACCCAAACCTTCAACCTCACCCTAACCCTCACCTTAACCCTAACCCTAGCACTAATCCTCACTCTAAACCTAACACTAACCCTAACCCTCAACCACACCCTAACCCTCACCCTAAGCCTTATCGTCACACTAACCCTCACCCTAACCCTAACCTTCACTCTCACCATCACCTTAACCCTATCCCTAAACCTCACCCTCACCATCACCATCACCCTAAGCCTAAACCTAACCCTAAACCCCAACCTAACCCTAACACTTACCTTAACCCTAACCCTAACACACTAACCCTCACCCTCACCCTAACCCTACCCCTAACCCTAATCCTAACCATAATCCTCACCCTAACTCTAAACCTTACCCTAACCCTAACCCTAACCCTAAATCTCACCCTATCCCTAACCCTAACCCAAACCCTCAACCTCACCCTAACCCTCACCTTAACCCTAACACTAATCCTCACCCTAAACCTAACACGAACCCTAACCCTCAACCACACCCTAAACCTCACCCTAACCCTTATCCTCACACTAACCCTAAACTTAACCCTAACCCTCACCCTCACCATCACCCTAACCCTAACCCTAAACCTCACCCTCATCATCACCCTAACTCTAACCCTAACCCTAAACCTCAACCTAACCTTAACACTTACCCTAACCCTAACCCTAACCCTCAAACTAACCCTCACCCTAACCCTAACCCTAACCCTAACCCTCACCCTAACGCTAACCCTCACCCTCACCCTAACCCAAACCCTTACCCTAACCCTAAACCTACCCCTCACCCTAACCCTCACCCTCAACCTAACCCTAAACCTAAACCTCACTCTAAACTTAACCCTAAATAACCTTTACCCTTACCCTCACCCTAACCCTAAACCTAACCCTAATCCTTACCTAACTTAAAACCTCACCCTCATCTTCAGAGTCACCCTAACCCACACACTCACTGTAGGCCTCACCCTAAACCTAAACCTCATCCTAAACCTACCCCTAAACCTCACCCTCACCCTCACACTAAGTCTAACCCTAACACTCACTCTATCCCTCACCCTAAACCTAACCCTCACATTAATCCTCACCCTAACCCTAGAGCTAACCCTAACCCTCACCCTCACCCTAACCCTCAACCTAACCCTTACACACAACCTGACGCTATCCCTAACCCTAACCCTAACCCTCACACTAACCCTAACCCTCACACTTACCCTAACCCTACCTCTCACCCTAACCTTCACCCTAACCCTAACACTCACCCTAACCCTAACCCTCATCTTAACAATAACCCTAACTTACCTAACCGAAACCCTCACGTTCACACTCATTCTCACCCTAACACTCACCTTCATGCTAGCCCTCACCTTAACCTTAACCCTAACCCTAACCCTAATCTTCACCCTCAATCATCGTCACCCGGAGCATAACCTTAAACCTAACCCTAATCCTAAACCTAACCCTCACCCTCACCCTCACCCTAACCCTAACCCTAAACCTAACCTTCACCCTCACTCTCACTGTCATCCTCAGCCTTAACATAACCCTAGCCCAAATCATAACACTTACCCTGACCCTCACCCTCACACTCACCCTAAACCTCACCCTCACCATAGCCCTCAACCTAAACCTAAACCTCACCCTAAACCTAACACTAAACCTCCCTCTTAACCTAACCCTAACCCTGACCCTAACTCTAACAATAACCCTAACTCTAAAACTAGTCATAACCCTAATCCTAACCCTAAACCTAAGCCTAAAACTCACTGTAACCCTAATCCTAACACTAACCCTCACCCTCATTGTCACCGTCACTGTCACCCTAACCCTGAACCTCAACCTCACCCTCACCCTAACCCTCACACTAAACCTAACCCTCACCCTAACCCTAACCCAACCCTCACACTCACCCTAACACTAACAATAATGCTCACCATCACCCTCACCCTAACCCTCACCGTAACCCTAACCCTAACCCTAACCATACCCCTCACCATAAACTTCAACATAAACCTAACCCACTCCCACAACCTAAACCTCACGCTAACCTGAACCCTAACCCTCACCCTAGCCCTCAACCTCACCCGAAATATCACCCTCACCCTCACCCTAATTCTATCCCTAACCCTAACCCTCAACCTAACTGTAACCCATACCCTCACCCTCACCGTCAGCTGAACCCTCACCCTAAACCTAACCTTAACCCATAACCTAACCCGAACCCGAACCCGAACCATCACCCTCACCTGAACCCTCACCCTCAGCCTAACACTCAGCCTCACACTAAACATCACCCTAACCCTAACCCTCCCTCTAAACCTGACCCTAACCCTACCACTAACCATAACCTAAACAATAACTAACCAAAAACCTCACCCTCACACTCATACTCACTTTAACCCTCATCCTCACCATAGCGCTTACCCTAAACCTAAACCTCAACATAACCCTAACCCTAACCCTAACCCTCACCCTAAACCTCACCCTAACCCTAAACCTAACCCTAACCCTCACCCTAACCCTCACCCTCACCCTTACCCTAATGCTAACCCTAACCCTCACCCTCACCCTAACCCTAACCCTCACCCTCACCCACACCTCACCCTCATCCTATCCCTTAAACAAACCGTAACCCTAAACCTCACCCTCACCTTCACCATAACCCTAAACCTAACCCGAACATTCACCGTCACCGTCACCTTCATCCTCACCCTCAGCCTAACCCTCACCCTATCCCTCAACCTAAACCTCACACTCACCCTAATCCTCACCCTAACTCTAACCATAACCCTTACCTAACCTAAACACTCACCCTCACCCTCACTCTCACCCTAACCCTCACCCTAACCCTAACCCTAAACCTCACCCTCACCCTCAACCTCACAGTAACCCTAACCCTACCCCTAACCCTCACCCTAACCCTCACCCTAACCCTAACCTTCACCTTACCTTTAAGCATAAACCTAAACCTAACCCTCACCCTAACCCTAACCCTCACTCTCACCCTCAACCTCACCCTCAGCCTAACCCTAACACTAACCCTAATCCAAACCCTAACCCTTATCCAAACCCTCACCCTCACCATAACTCTAAACCTAACCTTAAACAAAAACATCACCCTAACCCTAAACCTTTCCCTAACCCTCACCCTAACCCTAACCCTAATTCTAATCCTAAACATCACCCTCACCTAATCCTTACTCTAACCCTAACCCTAAGCCTAACCCTCAGCCTAACCCTCATCCTAAACCTAACCCTAACCCTAACCCTCACACTAACCTTAACACTAACCCTAACCCTATCCCTCACCCAAACCCTAACCTTCACCCTCACCATCAACCTCACCATCACCCTCACTCTAACCCTCACGCTCACCCTCACCCTAACCCTAACCCTAACCCTAAACTTTACCCTAAACCTAAACCTCACCCTCACCATCACCCTCAACCTAACCCTCACCGTCACCCTCAACCTAACCCTAACCCTAACCCTAACCCTCACCCTAAACTTAACTCTGACCCTCACACTCACCCTCACACTAAACCTTACCAAACATTTAATCCCAATCCTAAACCTAACCCTCATCCTGACCCTCACCCTAAACCTAAATCTGTCCCTAACCTTAACCATAACCCTAACCCTCACCCTCACCCTCACCCTCACCGTCACCCTAACACTCAGCCGAAACTAAACACTCACACACACCCTAAACCTAACCCTTACACTAAAACTCACCCTAAGACTAATCCTAAACCTAACGCTCACCATCACCCTCAACCGCACACTCAGCCTAAACCTAACCCTATCCCTAATCCTAACCCTAACAATCACCCTCCCCTAACCCTAACCCTAAACCTAATCCTCACCGTCACCATCACCCTCACAGTCACTTTAACACTCACCCTCACCCTCAACCTCACCCTAACCCTCAACCTCACCCTAACCCTCACCCTCACCCTAAGCAGTACTCGTACCATAACCCTCACCCTAACCCTAACCATAACCCTCATCCTAACCCTAACCCTCACCTTAACCCTCACCCTAACCCTAACCATAACAATTACCCTCACCCTCACTCTAACACCCACCCTAAACTTTAACCTCACACTAACCCTAACTCTAATCCTAACCCTAACCCTCACACTAACTCTAACCCTCACCCTAACACTAATCCTACCCCTCACACTAACCCTCAGCCTAAACATAACCCTAACCCTAATCCTCACCGTAACACTAACCCTCACCTTAAACCTCACCCTCACCCTATTCCTCATCCTAATCCTAACCGTAAGCCTTTCCTAAATGAAAACCTCACCCTCACCCTAACAGTCACCCTAACCCTCACCCTAACCCTGGCCCTCACCCTAAAACTAACCTGAACCCTCACCCTCACCCTCATCCTCACCCCCACCCTCAGCCTATCCCTATCCCTAACCCTAACCCTCACCCTCACCCTAACCCCAACCCGAACCCTCACCCTAACCCTAACCCTCCCCCTCAACCTAACCCTAACCCTAACCCTCACTGTTACCCTAACCCTCAACCTAACCCTAAATCTAACCCACAAACTAACCGTCACCCTCACCTGAAACCTCACCCTCACCCGAACCCTCAATCTCACCCCAACCCTCAGCCTCAGCCTAAACCTCACCCTAACCCTAACCTTCACTCTAACCCTAACCCTAATCCTCTCCCTAACCCTAACCCTCAACCTAAACCTCACCCTCACCCTAATCAATACCCTAACCCTAACCATAACCCTTACCTAAACGAAACCCTCACCCTCTCCCTCACTTTCACCCTAACCCTCAACCTCACCCTAATGCTAACCCTCACCCTCACCCTCACCCTCACAGTAACCCTAACCCTAACCCTAACCCTAACCCCCACCCTAACCCTAACCCTAACCCTCACACTAACCCTCACCCTAACACTAACACTAACCCTAACCCTTACCCTCATCCTAACCCTCACCCTAACCCTTACCCTTAACCTAACCCTAACCCTAACTCTAACTCTCACAGTCACCCTAACCCTCACCGTCACCCTGACTCTCATCCTTACCCTAAACCTCACCCACTTCCGATCGCTCAACATAACCCGAACCCTAACACTCACTCTAACCCTCACCCATATTCTAAACCTCACTCTAACCCTAACCCTCATAAAAACCGTAACTCTAACCCTCACCCTAACACTAACCCTCACACAAATCCTCACCCTCAACCTAATCCTCACTCTAACAATAACAGTAACCCTTAACTATCTGAAACCCTTACCCTCACACTCACCCTGACCCAAAACTTCACCCTCACCCTAGCCCTCACACTAAACCTAACCCTAACCCTAACCCTAAACCTAAACCTCACCCACATTCTCCCCCTCTCACTCAGCCTAACCCTAACCCTGACCCTAAACCTAACGCTAACCCTCACCCTCACCCCAACCCTAACCCTAACCCTAACCCTAAACCTAACGCTAAAACTCACCCTAACACCAATCCTAACCCTAACCCTCACCCTAAACCTAACCCTCACCCTAACCCTAAACTTAACACTCACCCTAACCCTAAACCTAACGCTAACCCTAACCCTCACCCTCAACCCTCACCCTAACCCTTATCATCACACTAACCCTAACTCTCACCCGAACCCTAACCCTACCCCTCAAACTAACCCTGATCCTAACTCTAATGCTAACCCTAACCATAACCCTAACCCTCCCCCGAACCCTCCCCCTCCCCCTCCCCCTCACCCTAAACATCACTCTAAACCTAACCCTCACCCTAACCCTAAGCCTAAATCTCACCCTAACCCTAACCCTCAACCTAACCCTCACCCTCACCCTCACCCTCACCTAACCCTCACCCTCACCCTAGCCTGCCACGCCTACTCCAGTGGAATCTGCTTAGCATGGGAAACCAGTTTTCAGACCTGAGAATGGGGCTTCAGAGTCCCATCTCTGAGTATTGGGATTTCACCGAAGTCTAACTCAGAGAATAGGGCTTCTAAGACCCCAACTCCTGGAAAGTCTGGCCAACCCCTGGGAAAGATGTGTTTCTGCCTTTCTTTTCCTCACTGTATAAGAGTGCCTATTAATCTTTTACTGTTTCTACTGCTCTTTGTACTTACTCATTGTCAACGTTCCCTTAGTCAAAGCTCTTTCTTAAGAGTGTTGACGACTCCAATATATGATGAGTGTCTTAAAAATATGACTAACTCACCAGAGTTAAGTGCTACCCTGGAAGCCCTCTTATGGACACTAGTAGACAAGTCATAAGCAAATATAAAAGTATTGGGGGTTTCACCAAGTCACTTCAGCAGAAGGAATTGTCTGTAAGAAATTTACAAGAAGCTGTAGGTGCAGCTAGAACAGAAAGAATGTATGGCAATTGCTGAGATAACTACTTGGGAGAAAGAACTTCCTGTTATTCTCTTTCATTTACTAAGAGACTTGCTAGATCTAGGTCTCCATGACCTTACTATTAAAGAAGGAACAGGAAAAATCTTATGGGACAATTAAGGCCTCTATAGATGGTGACAAACGTCGAAACCCATTATATTTCTTAGAGATAAGCCGGAAACAAGTGCCTTTCAGGCGTCCAGCTGTTGACCACCCAAGAATGAAGTCCTGCAGCAAGATTGTGTAAACTTTTGCCCTTTCAGGCGACCAGCTGGTGACCATCCAAGAATGAAGCCCTGTAACAAGATTGTGTAAACTTTTGCCCTTTTCTTATGAAGAATTTTTGCTATAAATGTTTGTTATCCTCTGCATTAAATCGCACTCAGCATCCACTCCTCTTGTGTGTGAGTTGTCTGTTTGCCATTTCCCCCCGTATTCCAGGTTCCTCCCCTATATATCCTCCGTCATCCTGACAGAGCCAGTCCACGGCATTAGCCCTCACCCTAACCTTAACCCTCACCCTAACCCTAACACTAACCCTCACCCTCACCCTAAACCTAAGCGTAACCCTAAACCTCATCCTATCCCTCAACCTAAACCTAACCCTAACCCTAACACTCAGCCTAACCCTCAACCGAACCTTTAACCATACACTTACCCTAAGTCAAAACCTAACCCTAACCCTCACACTAACACTAAACCTCACCCTAACCCTAACCCTACACTTCACGCTAACCCTCACCCTAACACTAAACCTAACCCTAACACTAACCCTCACCCTAAACCTAACCCTAACCCTTACCCTCACCCTAACCCTCAGGGTCACCCGAACCCTCACCCTAAGCCTAACCCTCACCCACATTCTAACCCTCACCCTAAACCTAACGTTAACCCTAACCCTCACCCTCACCCTCAACGTAACCCTAACCCTAAACCTCAAACTAACCCTAAACCTAACCCTCACCCTAACCCTAATCCTTTCCCTAACTGTAACGCTAACCCTCGCCCTAACGATAACCCAAACCCTAACCCTCACCCTAACACTAACCCTAACCATAACCCTAATCCTAACCCTAATATTAACACTCACCCTCACCATCACCCTAATCCTCACCCTAAAACTCACCTTCACCCTACCCCTCAAATTAACCCTAACCCTCACCCTCACCCTAAACCTCGCCCTCACCCTCAACTTCAGCCTAAACCTAAACCTAACCCTAATCCTAACCCTAACCCTCATATTCACCCTAAAACTAACCCTCACCGTCATCCTCACCCTCACCCTCACCATCAAACTCACCCTCACCCTAAACCTCACCCTCACCCTAAACATAACCCTAACCCTAACCCTCACCCTAAACCTAACCTTAACGTAACCCTAACTCTAACCCTAAACCTATCGCTCACACTAACCCTAACCCTAACCCTAACACTCACTCTCACCCTCACCCTAATCCTAACCATAACACTAAACCTCACCCTCAAACTCACCCTAACCCTAAGCCTAACCCTAAAAATAACCTTAACCCTAACACAAACTCTAATACTAACAATAACACTCACCCTAACCCTAACCCTAAAAATCACCCTAACCCTAACCCTCACCATAAACCTCACCCTAGCCCGAATGCTAAACCTAACCCACAACCTCACCTTAAAACTCACCCCAACCCTTATACTCACACTAACACTAACCTTATACAAAAACCTAACCCTGAACCTCACAATCACCCTAAACCTCACCGTCACCCTAAAACATACCCGAACCAAACTCGCACCCACACCCTAACCCTCATCCTCACCGAACCCTCACCCTCACCCGAACCCTCACCCTCACCCTAAACCTCATCCTCAACCTAAACATCACCCTAAACCTAACCCTCACCTAACCACAACCATAGCCCTCACCCTAACCCTTACCCTCAACCTAACCCTCACGCTCATCCTACCCGTCACCCTAACCCTAACCTTCAACCTAAACCTCACCCTCACCCTAAATCTAAAACTTACCCTAACCATCACCCTAAACTTAACCCTAAACCTCACCCTAAACCTCAAACTAATCCTAACCCTAACCCTAACCCTAACCCGCATGCTCACCCTCACCCTCACCCTCACCATCAGCCTAACACTAACCCTAAACCTCATCCTAACCCTAACCCTCCCCCTCAACCTAAACCTCACCCTAACCTTTAACCTCACACTAACCATAACACTAACCCTAACCCTAACCCTCACACTAACCCTAACTTTTACCCTAAACCTAACCCTACCCCTAAACCTAACCCTCACCCTAACTCTAACCCTCACCCTCACTCTAACCCTTACCCTAACCCTAACCCTTAACCTCAACTTTACCCTAACCCTCACCGTTACGATAACCCCACCCTAACCCTAACCCTAACCCACACCCTAACCCTCACCCACACCTGAACCCTCAACCTCGAACCCTCACACTCACCATAATCCTCAGCCTCACCCTAAACATCACCCTACCCTAACCCTCACTCTAACCCTAACCCTAAACCTAAACCTAACAATAACCCTGAAACTAACCCTAATCCTGACACTAATCCTCACCCTAACCCTAACCCTCACCCTAACCCTAAACCTTACCCTAACCCTGACCCTCACTCTAACCTTCACCCTAACCCTAACCCTCACCCTAAACCTCGCCCTAACCCTAACGCTAACCCAACCCTCACTTCACCCTAACCCTAACGCTAAACCTCACCCTAACTCTAAACCTTACCCTAACCCTAACCATAACAATAACCCTCACACTAACCCTAACCCTAACACTCAACCTAAACGTCACCCTATCCCTAACACTAACCCTAACCCTCACCCTCACCCTAACCCTCATCCTAACACTTATATTCACACTAAACCTAGCCATAACCCTAAACATAACCCTCACACTAACCTTAACCCTCTCCCTACCCCTAAAACTACCCCTCACCATAAACTTCACCCTCACCCTAACTCGGACCCTAACCCTCACCTGAAACATAACCCTAACCCGCACACTCACCCTAACACACACTGTCACCCTAAACCTCACCCTAAACCTAACCCTTACCCACACCCTAACCCTCACTCTAAACTGAATCCATACACTCGCCCTAAACCTTACCCTCACCCTAAACATCACCCTAACCCTACCCTTCACCCTAACTCTAACCCTAAACCTCACCCTAACCCTAGCACTCACACTAACCCTCACCCTCAACTTAAACCTCACCATAACAATAACCCTAACCCTTACATAACCGAAACCCTCACCCTCACCCTCACTCTCACCGAAACCCTCACCTTCAACATAGCCCTCACCCTAAACCTAACCCTTACCCTCACCCTCACACTCGCCCTCAGCCTAACCCTAAACCTAACCCTAATCCTAACATTCACCCTCATCCTCACCCTCACCCTAATCTAAACCCTAACCCTAACCCTAACCGTAACCCTCACTCTAACCCTCAACCGAACCTTTAACTGCACACTAACACTAACTCTAACCCTAACACTAACCCTCACAATAAAACTAAACCTCAACCTCACTCTAACCCTAGACCTCACCCTAAATCGCACCCTCACCATAACATTAACCCTAACCCTCAACCTCACCCTAAACCTCACCGTCACCCTAACCCTCACCCTAACCCTAACCCTAACCCACAACCTAACTCACACACTCACCCAAACCCTCATCCTCACCCGAACCCTCACGTCACCCTCAACTTAAACCTCAACCTAACATTTATCCTCATACTAACCCTAAATCTAAACCAAAACCTAACCCGCAAACTAACCCTAACCCTTTCCCTAAAGCTAATCCTACCTCTCACCCTAACCCTCACCCTAAACCTAACTCTAAGCCTAACCCTCACCCTCAACCTAACCCTAAGCCTCACCCTCACCCTAACCCTCACTGTCACCCAAAACCTCACCCTAAACCTAACCCTAACCCACACCCTAATCCTCACCATCACCTGAAACCTCATCCTCACCCTCACCCTCACACTCACCCTAACCCTCAGCCTCACCTGAAACATCACCCTAACCCTAACCCTCAAACTAAACCTCACCCTCACCCTAATCCTCAACCTAACCCTAACCCTAATGGTTACCTAACCAAATACCTCACTCTCACACTCACACTCACCCAAAACCTCACCCTCAACATAGACCTCACCCTAAAGCTAAACCTCACCCTAACCCTAACCCTAAACCTCACCCTCACACTCAGCCTAACCCTAACCCTAAGCCTAACCCTAACCCTTACCCTAACCCTAACCCTCACCCTAACCCTCATCCTAACCCTAAACCTAATCCTAAAGATAAACTTCAAACTCAACCTCACAGGTACCCTCAGCCTAACCCTAACCCTAACCCTAATCCTAACCCTAAACTTCACCCTCACAATCAACCTAACCCTAACCCTAACCCTAACCCTCACTCTCACCCTAACCCTAACCCTCCCCCTAATGCTAACCCTCAACCTAAACCTCACCCTCATCCTAAACCTCACCCTAACCCTAACACTAAACCTTACCTAACTGAAAACCAAACCCTTACCCTCACTCTCACTCTAACCCTCACCCTCTCCCTCACCCTCACGGTAACCCTAACCCTATCCCTAACCCTCACCCTAACCCTCACCATACCCCTAACCCTAACCCTCACCCTAACATTAACGCTAACCGTAACCCTTACACTCACCCTAACCCTCACCCTAACCGTTACCCTCAACCTAACCCTAACTCTAATCCTAACCCTCACAGTCACCCTCACCCTCACCGTCACCCTAACCCTCATCCTTACCCTAAACCTCAACAACACCGGATCGCTCAACATCACCCGAACCCTAACACTCAACCTATCCCTTACTTAACGGAAACCCTTACCCTTACCCTCACTCTCACCCAAAACTTCACCCTCACCCTAGCCCTCACACTAACCCTAAACCTAAGCCTATGCCTAATCCTCACCCACACTCTCCCTCTCTCCCTCAGCCTAACCCTAAACCTGACACTAACCCTTACGCTAACCCTCACCCTCACCCCAACCCTAACCTTAACCCTAAACCTAACAATAACCCTAACATTTACCTAAACCTAATCCTATCCCTAACCCTCACCTTAACCATAAACCTAACGCTAAAACTACCCTAACAACAATCCTAACCCTAACTCTCACCCTAAACCTAACCCTCACACTAACCCTAACCATAACACTCAACCTAACCCTAAACCTCACCCTAAACCTCACCCTATCCCTAACGTTACACTAACCCTCACCCTCAACTTAACCCTCACCCTAACCTTTATCCTCACAATAACCCTAAACCTATCCTTTACCCTCACACTATCCCTAACCCTCACCCGAACCCTACCCCTACCCCTCACACTAACCTCACACTAACTCTAACTCTAATGCTAACCCTCACAATAAACCTAAGCCTAACCGTAACCCTCAACCCAATCCTCCACCGAACCCTCACCCTAACCCTCACCCTCACCCTAAACATCACCATAAACCTAACCCTCACCCTAACCATAACCCTAACCCTCATCCTAATCCTAACCCTCAACTTAACCCTCAACCTCACCTTAATACTCACCATAAACCTAACCCTAACACGTAACTAACCAAAACCCTCATCCTCACCCTCACCCTCACCTTAACCCTCACCCTCCCACTAGCCCTCACCCTAAACTTTACCCTCACCCTAACCCTAACACTAACTCTCACAATCACACTAAAACTAAGCTTAACCCTAAACCTCATCCTATCCCATAACCTAAATCTAACCCTAGCCCTAATACTCACCCTAACCCATAACCTAACCCTAACCCTCAACCTCAACCTAACCCTCACCCTCTCCTGCACCCTCACCCTAAACCTCACCCTAACCCTTATCCTCACCCTAACCATAACCCTAATTCTGAACCTAACCTTAGCATTCACCCTCACTCTCACCCTAACCCTAACCTTAACCCTAATCCTAACACTAACCCTCACCCTCACACTCACCCTAACTCTAACCCTAACCCTAACACTAACCCTAACGCTCACAGTAAACCTAATACTCACCTTATCACTAACGCTAACCCTAATTCTCACAGTAATTCTCACCCTCAACCTAACCCTAATGATAACTCTAAACCACACCCTCACCCTAACCCTCACCCTAATCATTACCCTCACCCTAACCCTAACACTCATCCTCACCCTAACCCTCACCCTATCCCTTACCCTTACCCTAAAGATCACCCAAACCCTATCCCTAAACCTCACCCTAACCCTCACCCTCACCCTAACCCTCACCATCAACCTAACCCTCACAATAAACCTAATCCAAACCCACACCCAAACCCGAACCTGAACCCCAACCCTCATCATCACACGAACCCTCACCCTCACCCTAACCCTCATCCACAACCTTGCCCTCACCCTAACCCTCATAGTCACCCTAAACATCATCCTAACCCTAAACCTCACCCTAACCAAAACCCTCACCCTAACCCTCACCCTAAACCTCACCTTAATCTTTACCTCATAACAACCCTAACTCTAACCCTAACCCTAACCCTCACACTAACCCTAATCTTAACATTAAAACTCACCCTCACATTCACCATCACCCTCACGTGAAACCTCACTCTAAACATCACCCTAACACTAACCCTCACCCTTACCCCAACCCTAATTATCACCCTAACCATAACCCTCAAACTAACCCTCATCCTCAACCCAATACTCACCCTAACCCAATCCCTAACCCTTACCTACCCGAAATCTTCACCCTCACCCACACCCTAACCCTCAACCTCACCCTACCCCTCACCCTAAACTTAACCGTCACCCTAACCCTAATACTAACCATCACCCTCACCCATACCCTACACCAAACCTAAACCTAATCCTCACCCTAACGATCACCCTAACCCTAACCCCAACCTTAACCCTAACCCTAACCCTCAACCTAAACCTCACCCTCACCCTAACCCTAACCCTCACGCTAACCCTAACACGCACCCTAACCCTAAACCTCACCCTAACCCTCACCCTAACCCTAACCCTAAAACTCACCCTAATCCTCACCCTCAACCTCACCCTCATCTTAACAATCAACCTAAACCTGATCCTCACACTAACCCTAAACCTAACCCTAACGTTAATCCTCAACCTCACCCTCACCTTAACCCTAACCTTAATCCTAATCGTAACCCTAACCCTCACGCTCACCCTCACCCTAATTCTACCCAAAAGCCTAACCCACACGAACACCCTCACTCTAACTCTAACCCTAAATCTTAATCTAACCCTCACACTCATCCTCACCCTAAATCTAACCATGACCCTAACCCTAACCCTCACCCTCATCCTCACACTAACCCTAATCCTCACCCTTTACCTAACCCTAACCCTAACCCTCACCCTAACCCTCACCCTCAACATAACCCTAATGCTAACCCTAACACTCTACCTAGCCCTAACCCTCATCCTAACCCTTACCCTCACACTAAACCTAAACCTCACCCTCACAATAATTCTCCTCTCTCTAACCCTACCCCTCAACCTAACCCTCACTCTCACCCTAACCCTAATCCTAATGATAAACCACACCCTAAACCTAACCCTAACACTAGCCCTCAATCTCACCCTAACAATCACCCTCACACTCACCCTAATTCTTACCCTAACCCTCACCTTCACCCTAAACTTCTGACTAACCGTAACCTTCACCCTAACCCTAACCCTAACCCTCTCACTCACCCTAACCCTAATGCTCACCCTCACCCTAACCCTCACCCTAACCCTTACCCTCAATCTAACCCTAACCCTCACCGTCACCCTAACACTCACCCTAACACTTAACCTCACGCTTACCCTCACCCAAACCCTCAACCTAACCCTAATGCTCACCTTAACACTCACCCTACTCCTCACCCTAAGCTTCACCCTAACCCTAAACGTAACCCTCACCCTCACCCTCACACTCACCCTAACTCTCACCGTCATCCTAAACCTCACCCTATCCCTAACCATAACACTCATCCTCAACCAGTATCCCTAACCCTAACATATTCCCTCAATCTAATCCTAGCCCTCACCCTAACCCTAACCCTAACCTTAAACCTCACCCTCACCCTAACCCTAAACTCACCCTCACCATAACCCTCACCCTAATCCTTAACCTCAAACTAACCCTAACCCTCACCCTCACCCTAACACTCACCGTAACCCTTAACTTCACCCAAACGCTCAACCTAACACTAACCCTGACCATAACTCTTACCCTAACCCTCACCCTCACCCTAACCCTAACCGTAACCCTCATCCTAACCCTAACCCTAAACCTAACCCTCATCCTAACCCTCAACTTCACCCTAACCCTAACCCTAACCCTAACCATCACCTCACCCTAACACTCACTGTCACCCTAACCCTCACTCAAACCCTAATCCTTACCCACACCCTAACCCTCACCCTCACACGAAACCTGACCCTCACCTTAACCCGCAACCTCACGCTAAACATCAGCCTAACCCTAACCCTAACCCTAACCATTACCTAAGGGAAACCCTCCCCCTCCCCTCCCCCTAACTCTAACCCAACCCTAAGCCTAACACTCACCCTCACCCTCACCCTAAACCTAAACCTAATGCTAATCCTCACCCTAACCCTAAGCCTCACCCTAACACTAACCCTCACAATCACCCTCACCCAAATCATAAACCTAACCCTAACCCTAACCGTAACCCTCACCCTAAGCCTATCCCTCACCCTAAAACTTTCCCTCACCTTAACCCTAACCCTAACCCTCACCCTAACCCTTAACTTAACTCTCACGCTAAGGCTATCCCTAACTCTCACACTAACCTTCACTCTAACTCTTACCCTCACCCAAATCCTAACCCTACCCAAACCCTAAACCTCACACTAAACAGAAACCTTACCTTCACCCTAAACAACAACCTAACCCTAAACCTAAATCTAACCATCATCCTCACTCTAAACCGTAACCTAATCCTTACCCTCACCCTCACCCTACCCTCACACTAATCCTAACCCACACCCTAACCATAATCCTAACCTTCACACTCACCCTCACCCTCACCCTCAGCCTAACTCTCAACCTAACCCTAACCCTTAACCTAACGCTCACCCTAAACCTAACGCTAAACCTCACGCTAAACCTAACCCTCAGCTTCACTCTCAGCCTAACCCTGATCCAAACACTAATCCTAACCCTAAGCCTCACCCTCACCCTCACCCTAAACCTAACCTCAACCCCCACACTAACCCTTACCCTGTCACGATAACTCTAAAACTAACACAAACCCTCACCCTAACCCTAACCCTAAGCTTAACACTGACCCTAACACTCACCCTCTCCCTAATCCTCACCTTAACCCTAACCCTCACTCTCAGCCTCACCCTAACCCTAACCCTACTCCTAACCCTAACCCTAACCCTAATCCTCACCATAACCCTAACGCTAACCTTTACACTCACGTGCCCCCTAACCCTCACCCTAACCCTTATATTCACCCTAACCCTAACCTTAACCCTAATGCTAACCCTCACCCTCACACTCAACCTCACCCTAACGCTCACCCTAATCCTTACCCTCTCCCTAATATTAACCCTACCCCTCACACTAACCTTAACCCCAAACTGAACACTCACCCAGACACTCACCCTAACCCTAAACCTAACCCTAACCCTCACCCTAACCCAAACACTGACCCTAAACCTAACCCTAACCCTCACGCTCCCCTAACCCTAACCCTAAACCTAACACTCAACCTCACACTCACCCTCACCCTAATCCAACTCTAACGCTTACCCTCACCCTAACCCTAACCCTAACCCTAACTCTCAACCTTTACCTCACCCTAACCCTAACCCTAACCCTAAAACTTACCCTCACCATAACTGTCACCCTAATCCTTACCCACACCCTAACCCTAACCCTCAACCTAACACTCAAAATAAACCTAAACATAACCTTAACCCTCAACCTAGCCCTCACCCTAATCCTAACCCTAACACTCAAATTCACCTTAACCTTCACCCCCACCCTCAGCCTAACCCTAACCAAAACCCTAATCCTAACACTAAGCCTCACGCTCACCCTAACCCTAACCTAAACCAAACCGTAATCATCACCCTCACCCTCTCCCTAAACCTAAACCTATCCCTAAACCCTGACCCTAAGGCTAACCCTCACCCTAACCTTCACACTAACCCTAAGGCTAACCCTCACCCTCACCCTCACCCTAACCCTCACACTAAACCTTATTCTCACACTAACCCTAACCCTCACCCTAACCCTATCCCAGCACCTCACCCTAACTCTCACCCTAACATTAACCTAACCCTAAACCAAACCCTAACTCTAACCGTCACCCTAAACCTTATCCTCACACTAACCCTAACCCTAACCCGGCACCTCACCCTAGCTCTCACCCTAATCCTAACCCTAAACCTAACCCTAACACTCACCCTAACCCTAACCCTAACCCTCAACCTCACCCTAAACTTAAAACTAACCCTAACACTAACCCTCACACTAAACTTAACCCTAACACTCAACCTCACCTTCAACCTCACCCTCGCACTAACCCTAAACCTTATCCTAACCGTAACCCTAAAACTAATGCTAACCCTAACCCTCAAGCTCACCCTATCCCTCACCCTAAACCTTGCCCTCACCCTAACCCTAACCCTCAACCTCAACCTAACCCTCACCCTAACACTTACCCACACCCTAAACCAATCCCTAACCCTAAACCTAACACTCACACTCACCCTTATCCTAACCCTCAGCCTAAACCTTACCCTAACTCTAAACCTAACCCTAAACCCAACCCTCACCATAACCCGAACCCTAACCCTAACCCTCACAAACCCTAACCCTAAGCCTCACCCTAACCCTCACTGTCACCCTAACCCTCACCCTAACCCTAACCTTCAACCACACCTTAACCCTCACCCTCACACGAACGCTCAACCTCACCCGAACACTCAACCTCACCCTAACACTCACCCTCACAATAAACATCCCCCTAAGCCTTACTCTCACCTTAACACTAACCCTAACACTCAACCAATCCCTAACCATCAACTTAACACTAACACTCACCCTAAACCTAACCCTAAACCTAACACTCACCATAACACTAACCCTCACACTAAACTTAACCCTAACACTCATCCTCACCTTCAACCTCACCCTAACACTTACCCACACCCTAACCCTCACCCTAACCCTAATACTAACCCTCACGCTAAACCTCACCCTAAACTTAACCATAAACTTAAGCCTAACCCTGACCCTAACCCTCAGCCTAACCCTAAACCTCACCCTCACCCTAACCCTAAACCTAAACTTTACCCTCAACCTAAACCAATCCCTAATCCTAAACCTAACACTCACACTAACCCTTATCCTAACCCTCAGCCTAAACCTTATCCTAACCCTAAACCTAACCCTAACCCCAACCCTCACCATAACCCGAACCCTAACCCTAAGCCTCACCCGAACCCTAACCCTAAGCCTCACCCTCACCCTCACCCTAACCCTCACCGTTACCCTAACCCTCACCCTAACCCTAACCTTAAACCACACCCTAACCCTCACCCTCACACGAACGCTCAACCTCACCCGAACACTCAACCTCACCCTAACCCTCACCCTCACAATAAACATCACCCTAAGCCTTACTCTCACCCTAACACTAACCCTAACCCTCAACCAATCCCTAACCCTCAACTTAACACTAACACTCACCCTAAACCTAACCCTAAACCTCACTCTAAACCTAACACTCACCCTAACACTAACCCTCACACTAAACTTATCCCTAACACTCAACCTCAACTTCAACCTCACCCTCACCCTAACCCTAAACCTCATCCTAACCCTAACTCTAAAACTAATGCTAACCCTAAACCTCACCCTCACCCTAACCTTCACCCTAAACCTTACCCTCACCCTAACCCTATCCTTAACCCTCACACTAAACATAACCCTCACCCTAACGCTAACGCTAAACCACAACTAAACCTAATCCTAACCCTAACCCTAACCCTAACCCTCAGCCTATCCCTCACCCTAAACCTAACCCTAACCCTAATCCTCACCCTATCCCTAAACTTAAACTTAACCCTCACCCTAACCCTCACTCTCACCGTAACCCTAATGCTAACCCTAACCCTCACCATAAACCTTACCCTCACCCTAAACCTAACCATCACCCTCACCCTAACACTTACCCACACCCTAACCCTCACCCTAAACCTAACCCTAAACCTAACCCTCACCCTAAACCTCACCCTAATCCTAACCACTACCCTAGGCCTACTCCTCACCCTAATCCTCACCCTAACCCTAACTCTCACACTCATCCTAACCCTCACCATAAACTTTACCCTCAACCTAACCAAACCCTAACCCGAAACCTAACACTCACACTAACCCTAACCCTAAACCTCAGACTAATCCTTATGCTAACCCTAAACCTAACCCTAACCCTAAACCTCACCATAACCCGAACCCTAACCCAAACCCTAACCCTCACATTAACCCTAACCCTAAACCTCAGCCTAACCATAATCCTAACCCTAACCCTAATCTTAACACTCACCTTCAACCTAAACCTAACACTAACCCTAACCCTCACCCTAACCCTAACCTTCACCCTCATCCTAACCTTAACCCTAACACTCACCCTCAACCTCAAACTTATCCTCATCCTGAACCTCACACTAACCCTCAAACTCACCCTAAACATCACCCTAACCCTCACTCTCAACCAAACCCTAATACTAAACCTCACCCTAAGCCTAACCCTAATGCTAAACCTAACCCTCACCCTCACCCTAACCCTCACCCTAACCTTTATCTTCCCACTAAACCTAACCCTAAATCTAACCCTCACATTAACCTTACCCACACCCTAACCCTACCCGACACCTCACCCTAATTCTCACCATAACCATAACCCTAACCCAAAGCCTAAAACACGAACCCTAACCCTAAGCCTAAACCTCACCCTCAACCTAAACCTCACCGTCACCCTAACCCTCACCCTAACCCTAACCTTCAACGACACCCTCACCCTCACCCTCACATGAACCCGAACACTCACCCGAACACTCACCCTCACCCTAACCCTCACCCTCACAATAAACATCACCCTAACCCTAACTAACACTAACACTAACGCTAACCCTCAACTTTTCCCTAACCCTCAACCTAACTCTAACGCTCAACCTAAACCTCTCCCTCACCCTGACACTAACCCTCACACTAAACTTAAACCTAACACTCACCCTCACCCTCAACCTCACCCTCACCCTAACCCTAACCCTCATCCTAACCCTAACCCTAAACCTAATGCTAAACCTAAACCTCACACTCACCCTAACCCTAAACCTAATTCTCACACTATACCTAAACCTCACCCTAATGCTAACCCAAAACCTCACACTAAACCTAATCCTCACCCTAACCCTAACCCTACCCCTCAGCCAAACCCTCACCCTAAACATAACTCTCACTCTAATCCTCACCCTATCCCGAAACTTAAACCTCACGCTAACCCTCACTCTCACCCTAACCCTAATGCTAACCGAACCCTCACGCTCACCCTAACCCACACCCTAAAACTTGCCGTCACCCTAACCCTAACCCTCAACCTCACCCTTACCCTCACCCTAACACTTACCCACACCCTAACCCTCACCCTAACCCTAATACTAACCTTCATGCTAAACCTCACCCTAACCCTAAACATAACCCTAAGCCTAACCCTGACCCTAACCCTCACCCTAACCCTAAACCTCACCCTCACCCTAAACCTTACCTCAACCTAACCCAAACCCTAACCCTAAACCTAACACTCACACTAACCCTTATCCTAACCCTCAGCCTAAACCTTATCCTAACCCTAAACCTAACCCTAACCCTAACCCTCAACATAACCCGAACCCTAACCCTAATCTGAACCCGAACCCTAACCGTAAGTCTAGCCCTCACCCTCACCCTAACCCTCACCATCACCCTAACCCTCACCCTAACCCTAACCTTCAACCACACCCTAACTGTCATCCTCACACGAACGCTCAACCTCACCCGAACACTCACCCTCACCCTAACCCTCACCCTCATAGTAAACATCTCCCTAAGCCTTACTCTCACCCTAACACTAACCCTAACACTCCACCTATCCCTAACCCTCAACCTAACCATAACCCTCACCCTAAACCTAACCTCAACTCTCAACGGAACACTCAACCTCACCCTAACCCTCACCCTTACACCAAAAATCACCCTAACCCTAACCCTAACCCTCATCCTAACCCCAACCCTCACAGTAACCCTAACCCTCACACTAACCCTAACCCTAACCCTCATCCTAACACTGACCCTCACCCTCATCCTCACCCTCACACTAACCCTAACCCTAACCCTAATCCTCACACATATCCTAACCCTAACCCTCACCCTAACCCTAACACTAAACCTAACATGAACCCTCACCCTAAACCTCACCCTAACGCTAGTCCTCACCCTAACCCTTACCCTCAACCTCACCCTAACCCTCAACGTCACCATGAACCTATTGCTAACATTAACCCTCAACCATAACCTAAACTTCGCCCTAACCTTTAACTCACCTTAGCCATATCCCTCACCCTCCGCAAAACCCTCACGCTAAAAGTTACCCTCAGCCTAACCCCCAACCTAACCTTAACCCTATCCCTAACACTAACCCTCACCCGAAAATTATCCCTAATCCTAACCCTCACCATAATCCTCAACCTATACTTTCACTCACCCAAAACCTAACCCTAACCCTCAGCCTAACTCTCATCCTAACCCTAACCCTAATCCTATTCCTCACTCTCACCCTAACCCTAACCCTAATGCTAACTCTGACCCCCATCCTCACCTTAACCCTAACCCTAACCCTAACCCTAGCCCTCACCCTAACCCTTACCCTCACCGTCACCCTAAACCTAACCCTCACCCTAAATTTAACCGTCACCCTAACCCTAAGCTTCATCCTAACCCTAACCCTAACCTTCACCCTCACCCTCACCCTCACCCTAAACCTAACCCTAACCCTCATTCTAACACTCACCCTCACCCTCAACCTCACCCTCACCCTAACCCTATCACTAACCCTAACCCACACCCTCAAATTAATCCTCAACTTAACCCTAACCCTAAACCTTACCTAACCTAAAACCTCACCCTCACCCTCACCCTAACCCTTACCCTCACCCTAGCCCACACCTAACACTAAGCCTCAAACTAACCCTAACCCTAAACCTCACTCTCATCCTAATCCTAAACCTAAACCTAACCCTAACACTCATCCTAAGCCTAACCTTAAACCTAATGCTAACCCTAAACCTCACAATCACCCTAACCCTCACTGTAACCCTTACTGTCACCCTAACCCTAACCCTAAACCTCACACTAAACCTAAGCCTCACACTAAGCCTAAACCTACCCCTCAGCCTAACCCTCACCCTAAACCTAAACCTAACCCAAATTCTCATCCTATGCTTAACCTTAACACAAATCCTAACCCTAACCCTCACACTCAACCTAACCCTCACCCTCAACCTAACCCTCACCCTAACACTTACCCACACCCTAACACTCACCCTATCCCTAACCATAAACCTAAATTTCAACCTAACCCTCAACCTAACCCTAAACTTCACCGTCACCCTAATATTCACCCTAAACTTTACCCTCACCCTAGCACTTACCCTAACGCTAAGCCTAACCCTAACACTAACCTTAACCCTAACCCTAAGCCTAACTCTTATCCTAACCCTAAACCTAACCCTAACCCTCACCCTAAACCTAGCCCTAACCCTAACACTAACACTAACCCACATCCTAACCCTAACCCTTACCCTCACCCTCCACATCACCCTCAGCCTAACCCTAATCCTAACACTAATCCTAACACTCACCTTCACCCTCACACTAACTCTAACCCTAAACCTAACCCTAACACTCACCATCACCCTCACACTAACCCTAACCGTAACCCTAACCCTCACCCTAACCCTAAGCCTCACCATATACCTCAAAATCACCCTAACCCTAACCCTAAACCTAACACTCACTGTAACCCTCACCCTATCCCTAACACTAACCCTCACCCTCATCCTCACACTAAACCTCACCCTAATCCTTAAATTCACCAGAACCCTAAACCTAATCCTAACCCTAATCCTCACCGAACCCTAAACCTCATGCACACCCTAACCCTCACTCTCACCCGAACCCTCAACCTCACCCTAACACTCACCCTAACCCTAACCTTAAGCCTAATCCTAAACCTACCCCCACCTTGAAACTCACCCTAACTCTAACCCTAACCCTAACCCTAACCCTCACTCTCACCCTCACCTTAATCCTCACACTCACCCTAAACCTCACCCTAACCCTAACCCTACACTTCTCCATAACTCTCAACCTAACACTAACCCTAACCCTAAACTTCACCCTCAGCCTGACCCTCAACCTCAGCCTAACCCTAACCCTAACCCTATTCCTATTCCTAACACTTACCCCCACATGCAACCTAAAACTAACTCTAACCCTCACCTACACCCTCACCCTCACCGTAACCCTAACCCTCACGCTAACCCTCACCCTCACACTAAACATCACCCTAACACTAACACTCACCCAAACCCTAACCCTAACCCTCAACCTAAACCTAAACTCAGCTTAACCCTCACCCTCACCCTAATCCTCACCCTAACCCTAACCCTTATCTAAATGAAATCCTCATCCTAACACTCACCCTAACACTAACCCTAAAACTAACCCTATCTCTGACCCTAACCCTAACCCTAAAACTCACCCTAAAACTAACCCTAAACCACAACCTCACCCGCACCCTCACCCTAACCCTCACACTAATCTTAAACTTAACATTCAGCCTAAACCTCATCCTAAACCTAACTTAACCCTAAAACTCACCCTAACCCTAACCCTCACCTTCACTTTCAACCTCACCATCACCCTAACCCTAACGCTAACCCTAACCCTCCACCTCACCCTAAACCTCACCCTAACCCTTTCCCTCACCCTAACCCTAACCCTCACCCTCACCCTGACCCTCACCCTAAATTTTACCCACATCCTAAACCTCACCCTAACCCTAAACCTAACCCTGACCCTCACCCTCACCGTAACCCTAACCATAAACCTAAACCTAACCCTCACCCTAACACTCACCCTAACCCTAACCCTCACACTCACCCTAAACCTCACCCTAAACTTTACCTTCAATCTAACCCAAACCCTAACCCTAAACCTAACACTCACACTCACCTTAAACCTAACCCTCAGCCTAACCCTTATCCTAACCCCAAACCTGACCCTAACCCTCACACTCACCCTAACTCTAACTCTAACCCTAACCCTCACCCTAACCCTAACTATCACCCTCACCCTAACCCTCATCCTAACACCCTCAAACTAAACCTATCCCTAACCCTCACCCTAATCCTAAACCTCAACCTAAACCTAACCCTCACCTGAACCCTCTCCGTAACCCTAACCATAACCCTAAACCTAAACCTCACCCTAACACTCACCCGAACCCTAACCCTCACCCTAAACCTAACCCTCACCATAAAAATAAAAATCAGACTAACCCTAACACTAACCCTCACCACCACCCTCACCCTCACCCTCAACCTAACCCTAACCCTCATCCTAACCCTAACGGTAAACGTAATGCTAACCCTAAACCTCATCCTCACCCTAACCTACACCCTCACCCTAAAATTCACCCTCACCCTAAACATCACCTTAACCCTAATCCTCACCGTAACCCTAACCCTCACCCTCACCCTAAACCTAACTTCAGCCTAACCCTCACCGTCACCCTAATCCTCACCCTAAACCTAACCCTTACCTAACGGAAACCCTCATCCTTACCCTCACCCTAACCCTAACCCTAAAAATAACCATAACTCTAACTCTAATCCCAACCCTAAAACTCACCCTAAACCTAATCCTAACCCTAACCCTCACCCGCACCCTCACCCTCATTCTAACCCACACTCTCACGCTGACCCTCAACATCACACTAACCCTCACACTAACCCTAACCATCACCCTAACCCTAACCCTCACCCTCACTTTCACCCTCACCCTCAGCATAACCCTAACCCTAACCCGAACTCTAATCCTAACTCTAACCCTCACCCTGACCCAAACCCTAAACCTAACCCTCATCCTCAGCCTCACCCTCACCTGCACCCTCACCCTAACCCTCCCCCTCCCCCTTACACTAACCCTCAACCTCACCCTAAACATCACCCTAACCCTCACCCTAACCCTAAACCTCACCCTAACCCTAATGTTAATCCTGACCCTCACCCTCACCCTAAAACTTATCCTCACACTAACCCTAACCCTAACCCTAACCCTCAAACTAACCCTAACCATAAACCTAAACTTCACCCTCAACCTAACCCTCCCCATCACCCTAACACTCACCCTACCCCTAAGACTCAACCACAACTTAACCCTCACCCTTACCCCAATCCTCACCCTCACCGAACACTCACCCTTACCCTAACCCTCACCCTCACAATAAACATGACCCTAACCCTAACTCTCACCCTAACACTAACCCTAACCCTCACCGTAAACCTAAGCTTCAACCTAACCCTAACCCTCACCCTGAACCTCACCCTAAACTAACCCTAACTTTAACCCTCACTCTAAACCTTACCCTAACCCTAACACTCATCCTAAACCTAAACCTCACCATAACACTAACCCTCACACTAAACCTAAACCTAACAATCATCCTCACCCTCTACCTCACCCTCACCCTGACCCTAACCATCATCCTAAGCCTAACCGTAAACCTAAGGCTAATCCTAAAACTCACCCTCAGCTTAACACTCACCCAAACCCTTACCCTCACCCTCAACCTAACCCTAACCCTCATAGTAAACCTAACCCTCAACCTAAAGCTAACCCTAAACCTCACAGCAAACCTAACCCTCACCCTAATCCTAACCCTACCACTCAGCCTAACCATCACACTAAACCTAAACCTAACCCTAATACTCACCCTATCCATAAACTTAACCCTAACCCTAACCCTCACCCACACCCTAACCCTAATGCTAACCCTAACCCTCACACTCACCCTAAACCTCACCCTAACCCTTACCCTCACCCTAACCCTAACCCTCATCCTCACTGTAATGCTCACCTTAACACTTACCCACACCCTAAACCTCACCCTAACCCTAACCCTAAACCTAACCCTCACCCTAACCCTCGACCAAAACCTAAACATAACCCTAACCCTAACCCTCACCCTAACCCTAACCCTAATCCTAAACCTCACCCAAACACTCACACTAATCCTTTGCCTAATCCTAACCCTCACCCTCACCCTAAAACTCACCCTAACTCTTATCCTCACCCTAAACCTAACCTTAACCCTCATCCTAACACTAACCCTCACCCTAAATATCATCCTAACAATAAGCTTACTCCTCACCCTCACCCTCACACTAACCCTCACTCTAACCATTAACCTCACCCTAACCCTAACCCTAAACCTCAGCCTAACCCTCATCCTAACCCTACCAATAACACTAAACATCACCCTAACCTTAATCCTAACCCCAACCCTAACCCTCACCCTAACCCTAACCCTGACCTTCACCCTCAACCTCAACCTCAGCCTAAACCTAACCCTAACCCTAATCCAAACCCTAACCTTCACCCTCACGCTCACCCTAATTCTAACCTTAACCCTAAACTTAACCCTCACCCTAACCCTAACCCTAATCCTAAATCTCACACTAAGCCTAACCCTAACACTAATGCTAACCCTAAACCTCACCCAAATCCTAACCTTCACTCTCAACTTTACCCTCACACTCACCCTCACCCTAACTCTACCCCTACCCCTCAGCCTAACCCTCACCCTAACCCTAATCCAAACCCTTGCCCTCACCCTCACCAACACCCTAACTCTAAACCTAACCCTAACCCTAACCCTCACCCTAACCCTAAACCTATCCATAAACCTCATGCTAACCACAAACCTAATCCTAAACTTAACCCTCACCATCACCCTCACCATAACCCTAACACTCACCCAAAACCTAACCATAAACCTAGCCCTCACCCTAACACTTACCCTCACCCTCACCCTAAACCTAACTCTAAACATCACCCTATCCCTCACCCTAAGCATTAAACTCACCCTAACACTAATACTAACCCTAACCCTAACTCTCATCCTAACCCAAACCCTATCCCAAACCCTCATGCTAAACCTAACCCTCACCCTCACCCTAATCCTAACCCTCACCCTCACCCTCACCCTAACCCTAACCCTCACCCTAATTCTCACCCAAACCCTAACGCTAACCCTAACCCTCACCCTCACCCTAAACCTCACCATAACCCTTACCCCCACCATATCCCTAACCCTAACCCGAACCCTATTCCTCACACTAACACTAACCCTACCACACCCTAATGCCCACTCTAACCCTAATCCTAACCCTTACCCTAACCCTTACCATCACCTTAACCTTCAACATTCCCCTAAACGTCACCCACGCACTAACCCTCACCCTCACCCGAACCCTCACACAAAACCTAACCCTGCCCCTCACGCTTAACCTCACCCTAAACCTCACCCTAACCATCCCCCTAAACCTAAACCTAACCCGAACCCTCACCCGAATCCGAACCCTCACCCTAACCCTAACCCCCAGCCTAATCCTAACGCGCACTCTCACAATAACTCACACCATTAACCTTATCCTCACCCTAAACCTAACCCTAACCCTAACCCTCACATTAAACCTCACCCTCACCCTAACCCTAACCCTAGCCCTCAACGGACCCCTCACCCTAAACCTAACCCCAACCCTCACGCGAACCGTAACCCTCACCTTCACCCTAACCCTTCCAGTCACCCTAACCCTCACCCTAACCCTAACCCTCACATACAACCTCACCCTCACCCTTACCCTCACCTTCACCCTAACCCTAACCCTCACCCTAAATATCAATCTAAGAATAACCCTAAACCTTTTCCTCACCTTAAAGCTCACCCTCACTCTATTCCTCACCATAACCCTAATTGTAAGCCATTCCTAACCGAAACCCTCACCCTCACCCATACCCACATCCTAACACCCACCCTTACCCTAGCCCTCACCCTAAACCTAACCCTAACCCTAACCCTCACCCTCACCCTCACCCCCAACCTCAACCTAACACTAAACATAACCCTAATCCTAACCCTAACCCTAACCCTTACACTATACCTACTCCTAACCCTAATGCTAACACTAACCCTCACCCTCACTCTAAGCCTAACCGTAACCCTAACCCTCACCCTAACCCTAATCCGAATGCTATCCCTAAACCTCAACCTCAGCCCTCACAGTAAACCTAACCCTCACACCAAATCTAACCCAAAACCTAACCCTAATCCTAAACCTAACCCTCACATTCACACTCACCCTAAGCCTAACCCAAAACCTCACCCTCCCCCTAAACCTCACCCTCTACCTAAACATCACACTAACCCTAACCCTCACCCTAAACCTAACCTAACCCTCAGCTAACCCTAACCCTCATCTTAACCTTAACCCTAACCCTCACATTCACCCTAGCCCTCATCCTCACCATAATCCTAACAATAACCCTAAATCTAAACCTAATCCTCACACTAACCCTAGCCCTAACACTCACCCTAATGCTCACCCTAATCCTAATGCTCATCCTCACCCTAACACTTACGGTCACCTTAACCCTCACCATAACACTATCCATCACCCACACCCTAACCCTCACGCTCACCCAAACCCTTAACCAAAACCTAACCCTGCCCCTCATGCTTACCCTCACCCTAAACATAAACCTAACTCTCACCCTAAACCTAAACCTAACCCTAACCCTCACCCTCACGCGAACCATCACCCTAACCCTAACCCCCACCATAACCCTAACACTAACCCTAACCCTCACTCTCACAATAACTCACACCCTAAACCTTATCCTCACACTAACCCTAACCCTAAACTGAAACCTCACATTAACCCTCACCCTCACCCTAACCCTAACCATAGCCCTCATGCTACCCCTCATCCTAAACCTAAGAGTAACCCATACCCTAACCCTAATCCTAACACTCAATTTCACCCTAACCCTCACAGACACCCTAAACCTCAACCTAACCCTAACACTCACCTACACCCTCACCCTCACCATAACCCTCACCTTCACCCTAAACCAAACCATAAGCCTTTCCTAACCGAAACACTCACCCTCACCCATACCCTTTTTCTAACTCCCATCCTCACCCTAGCCCTCACCATAAACCTAAACCTAACCCTAAACCTCACTCTCACCCTCACCCCTACCCTCAGCCTAATCCTAAACCTAACCTTCACCCTAACACTAACCCTAAACCTCACCCTAACCCTAATCCGAATGCTAACCCTAAACCTCAACCTCAGCCGAAAACTCACCCTAACCTTTACCCTCACCCTCACCCTCACCCTAATCCTAACCCTAACCCTCACACTAACCCTCAACCTAAACTTAACCCTAACCCTATCCCTCAGCCTAACCCCCACCCTATCCTAACCCTAACACTAATCTTCACCCTATCCTAACCCTAACCCTAACCCTCACCCAAAACCTAAACCTGACCCTAAACCTCACCCTCACCCTAAACCTCACCCTAACCCTTACCCTCACCCTAACCCTAACCCTAACCCTCAGCCTAACTCTCAGCCTAACCCTAACCGTAATCCTAATTGTCACCTTAACCTTAACCCTAACCCCAACCCTAACACTCACCCCAACCCTACCCCTCACCATCACATTCAAACTCACACTCAGCCTAACCATAACCCTAATCCAAACCCTAACCCTCAACCTCACCCTCACCCTAAGGGTCAACCGCACCGTATACCTCATCCCAAGCCTTTCCCTCACAATAACTCTAATCCTAAACATAAATCTCACACTAAACCTAAAAATATCCCTAACCTTCATCCTAAACCTAACCCACACCCTCACCCTAACCCTAACCCTCCCCGTCACCCTAACCCTAACCCTCACCCAAAACCTAAAGCTAACCCTAACCCTCACCCTCACCCTAAACCTCACCCTAAGCCTTACACTCACCATATCCCTAACCCTTAACCTAACCCTAATCCTCACAGTAAACCTAACCCTAACCCTCACCCTAATGCTCACCCTAATCTTCATGCTCACCCTAACCCTTACCGTCAACTTAAACCACACCCTCTCCCTCACCCTAACCCTAAACCTAACCCTAACCCTCAACCTCACCCTAAACCTCACCCTTACCCTCACCCCCACTGTAACACTAACGCTAAACCTAACCCGCACTCTCACCCTAAACCACACCTTAAAACTTGTCCTCACACTAACCCTAACCCTAATCCTAAACCTCACATTAAGCCTAATCCTCATCTTAACCCTAACCCTACCCATAACTCTACCCCTCACCTTAACCTAATCCAAACCCTCACCCTAACCGTAACTCTAACCCTCACCTTCACAATAACCCTCACATTCACCATAACCCTCACCTTAAACCTAACCCTCACCTACACCATCACACTCACCCTAACCCTCAACTGCACCCTAACACTCACCCTCACCCTCACCTTCACCCTAATCCTAACCCTAACCCTCATCCTAACACTAACTCTTAGCCTCATCCTCACCCTCACCCTAACCCTAACCCACACGGTCACCCTAATCCTCACCCTAACCCTAACCCTAACCCTTTCCTAACCGAAAAACTCACCCTCAACCTCACCCTCACCCTAACCTTCAGCCTCATCCAATCCCTCACCCTAACACTAACACTCACCCTAACCCTAACCCTAAAACTCACCCTCACCCTCTACCTAAACAAAACTCTAAGCCTAACCCTCATCCTAACACTAAAGCTAAACCTAATGCTAACCCTAAAACTCACACTCACCCTAACCCTCACCCTAAACCTTACCGTCACCCTAACCCTAACCCTAACCCTCAAACTAAACCTAATCATCAGACTAAGTCTAACTCTACCCCTCAGCCTAAACCTCACCCTAAACCTAACCCAACCCTAATCTTTACCCTATCCTTCACCTTTAGTTAAACCCTCACCATAACCCTCATCCTCACCCTAACGCTTATGTTAACCCTAACCCTCACACTCACCCTAACCCTCACCCCAACCCTTACCCACACCCTAATCCTAACCCTCACCCTCAAACTAATCCTCACCCTAACACTTACCCACACGCTGACATTCACCCTAACCCTAAATTTAACCCTCACCCTAAACCTAACCCTAACCCTATTCTTATTCCTAACCCTCACCCTCACCCTCAGCCTAAACCTAACCCTAGCCCTAACCCTCACAATCACCCTCACCCTCACTCTGACCCTAACCCTCACCCTCACCCTAACCCTCATCCTCACCCTAAACATCACCATAAACCTAACACTCACCGTAACCCTAACCCTAACCCTCAACCTAAACCTAACCTCAGTTTAACCCTCACCCTCACCCTAATCCTCACCCTATCCCTAACCCTTAGGTAAATGAAAACCTCACCCTCACCCTAACCCTCACACTCAACCCTAGCCCTCACCCTAAACCTAACCTTAACCCTAATCCTCACCCTTCACCTCCCCTTCCCCCTCAGCCTTCCCCTAAACCTAACCTTAATCCTAACTCTAACCCTCAACCCCACCCTCACCCTAACCCTAACACTAACCCTAATGCTAACCCTCAACCTCATCGTCACCCTAAATCTAACCCTAACCCTAAAAATTACCATAACCCTAGCCCTAACCCCAACCATAACCATAAAACTCACCCTAACCCTAAACCTAACTCTAACCCTCACCCTAATCCTCACCCTCATCCTAACCCTCACCCTCATCCTGACCCTCACCATCACACTATCCCTGACCCTCATCCTAACCCACACCCTCACCCTCAGCCTAACACTTAACCTAACTCTAATCCTCACCCTAACACTCACCCTCATCCTAACCCTAACCCTAACACTCACCCTCAACCTCAACCTCACCCTCACCCTCCCCTTCCCACTAACTCTCAACATCACAATAAACATCACCCTAACACTAACCCTCAACCTAACCCTCCACCTCACCCTCACCATAACCCTCACCCTGACCTTTATCCTCACACTAAACCTAAACCTAACCCTCACACTAACCAACACCCTAACCCTATCCCGACAACTCACCCTAACTCTCACCCTTACCCTAAAACTAACCCTAATCCTAACCCTAACCCTAACACTAAGCCTAACCCTCACCCTCACCGTAACCCTCACCATCACCCTAACCCTCACCCTAACCCTAAATTTCAACCACACCCTAAACTTCACACGCAACAGAACCCGATCCTCACATGAACACTCACCATCACCCTAAACCTGACCCTCACAATAACCATCACTCTAACCCTAACTCTCACCCTAACACTATCCCTAACCCTCAACCTAATCCTAACCCTCAACCTAACTTTAACCCTCACCCTAAAACTAACCCTCACCCTAACACTAACCCTCACACTAAACCTAACCCTAACATTCACCCTCACCCTCAAACTCACCCTCACCCTCACCCTAACCCTCATCCTAACCCTAACCCTAAACCTAATGCTAACCCTAAACCTCACCCACACCCTTACCCTAACCGTCACACTAAACCTAACCATCACCCTAAACCTTTCCGTCACCCTAACCCTAACCCTCACCCTCGCCCTACCCTCACCCTAACACTTACCCACACGGTAACCCTCACCCTAACCCTAAAACTAACTCTCACCCTAAACCTCACCCTAAACTTCACCACATCCCTAAGTATAACCCTGACCCTAACCCTAACTCTAAACCTAAACCTCACCCTAAACTTTACCCTCAACCTAACAAAAAACCTAAACATAAATATAACACTCACACTAACCCTTACTCTAACCATCAGCCTAACCCTTATCCTAACCCTAAACCTAACCCTAACCATAACCGTAATGCTAACCCTAACCCTAACACTCACACTAACCCTAACACTAACCCTCAGCCTAACCCTCATCCCAGCCCTAATCCTAACCCTAAACCTCACCCTCACCCTAACCCTCCCACTCCCCCTAAGTTTCACTCTAACCCTAACCCTTACCTAACCGAAACCCTCACCCTCACCCTAAACCTCACCCTCACCCTAGCCCTCACCCTAAACCTAACCCTAACCCTAATCCTCACCCTCCACCTCCCCTTCCCCCTCAGCCTTACCCTAAACCTAACCTTAATCCTAACCCTAACCCTCAACCCCACCCTCACCCTAACCCTCACCCTAACCCTAACGCTAACCCTCACCCTCACTCTCACCCTAACCCTAACCCTAAGCCTAAAAATTACCATAACCCTAGCCCTAACCCTAACCCTAACCATAAAACTCACCCTAACACTAAACCTAACGCTAACCCTCACCCACACCCTCACCCTCATCATAACCCTTACCCTCACCCTGACCCTCACCATCACACTAACCCTAAAACTCACCCTAACCCTCACCCTCATCCTCAGCCTAAACCTATCCCTAAACCTAATCCTAACCCTAATACTCACCCTCATCCTAACCCTAACCCTAACACTCACCCTCAACCTCAACCTCACCCTTACCCTAACCCTCAAACTAACTCTCAACCTCACCCTAAACATCTCCCTAACACTAACCCTCAACCTATCCCTAATCCTAAGCCTCACCCTAACCCTAACCCTCACCATAACCCTAACGCTAACCCTAACCCTAACCATCACCCTAACCCTCACCCTAACCTTTATCCTCACACTAAACTTAAACCTAATCCTAACCCTCACACTAATCCTAACCCACACCCTAACTGTATGCCGACAACTCACACTAACTCTCACCCTAACCCTAAAACTAACCCTAACCCTCACACTAACTCTAACCCTAAGCCTAACCCTCACCCTCATCGTAACCCCCACCATCAACCTAACCCTAAATTTCAATCAAACCCTAACCCTCACCCTCACCAGAACTAGACCCTCACCCGAACACTCACCCTCACCCTAAACCTCAACCTCACAATAACCATCACCCTAACCCTAACTCTCACCCTAACACTAACCCAAACCCTCAACTTAATCCTAACCCTCAAGGTAACCCTAACCCTCACCCTAAACCTAACCCTCACCCTAACACTAACCCTTACACTAAACCTAACCCTAACACTCACCCTCACCCTCACCCTCACCCTCACCCTTACCCTAACCCTCACCGTAACCCTAACCCTAAATCTAATGCTAACCCTAAACCTCACCCTCACCCTAACCCTAACCTTCACACTAAACCTAACCCTCACACTAAACCTTTCCGTCAACCTAACCCTATCCCTCACCCTCACCATAAACCTCACCCTAACACTTACCCACACCCTAACCCTCACCTTAACTCTAAAACTAACTCTCACCCTTAACCTCACCCTAACCCTAACCACAACCATAAGCCTAACCCTGACCCTATCCCTCACCCTAACCCTAAACCTCACCCTCACCCTAACCCTCACCCTAAACTTTACCCTCAACCTAACCCACACCCTAACCATAAACTTAACACTCACACTAACCCTTACCGTAATCCTCAGCCTATCCCTTACCCTAACCCTTACCCTAACCATCACCATAACTGTAACCCTCACCCTCACACTAACCCTAACCCTAACCCTCAGCCTAACCCTCATCCCAACCCTAATTCTAACCCTAAACCTCAGCCTCATCTTAACCCTAACACTACCCATAATCCTCACACTAACCCTAACCCTCACCCTCACCCTCACCCTAACCCTCACCCTAACCCTTCCCCTGAACATAAACCTATCCCTAAACCTAAACCTAACCCTAACTCTCACACGAACACTCAGCCTCACCCTAACCCTCACCCTAACACCAAAAATCACCCTAAACCTAACCCTAACACTCACACTAACCCTAACCCTAACCCTCACACTAACCCTAACCCTAACCCTCACTCTAACCCTAACCCTAACCCTCACACTCATCCTCACCCACACCCTAACCCAAACCCTAACCCTCCCCCTCCCCCTCCCCTTCCCCCTCAGCCTAAACCTCACCCTAACCCTAACCCTAAACCTTACCTAACAGAAAACCTCACCCTCACCCTCACCTTCATCCTAAACCTCACCCTCACACTAGCCCTCACCCTAACTCTAAACATCCCCCTAACCCTAACACTAACCCTCACCGTAACCCTAACACTCCCACTAACCCTACCCCTAACCCTCACCCTCACCCTCACCTTCACCCTAATCCTAACCCTAACCCTCATCCTAACACTAACTCTCAGCCTCATCCTCACCCTCACCCTAACCCTAACCCACACGGTCACCCTAATCCTCACCCTAACCCTAACCCTAAATTTTTCCTAACCGAAAAACTCACCCTCAACCTCACTCTCACCCTAACCTTCACCCTCACCCAATCCCTCACCCTAACACTAACCCTCACCCTAACCCTAACCCTAAAACTCACCCTCAACCTCTACCTAACCATAACCCAAACCCTCATCCTAACACTAACGCTAAACCTAATGCTAACCCTAAAACTCACACTCACCCTAACCCTCACCCTAAACCCTACCGTCACCCTAACCCTAACCCTAACCCTCACACTAAAACTAATCATCAGACTAACTCTACCCCTCAGACTAAACCTCACCCTAAACCTAACCCAACCCTAATCTTTACCCTATCCTTAACCTTTAACCAAACCCTCACCATAACCCTCAGCCTCACCCTAACGCTTATGTTAAGCCTAACCCTCACACTCACCCTAACCCTCAACCTAACCCTTACCCTCACTATAATCCTAACCCTCACCCTCAAACTAATCCTCACCCTAACACTTACCCACAACCTAACACTCACCCTAACCCTAAATTTAACCCTCAACCTAAACCAACCCTAACCCTATTCTTATTCCTAACCCTCACCCTCACCCTCAGCCTAAACCTAACCCTAACCCTAACCCTCACAGTCACCCTCACTCTCACCCTAACCCTCACCCTCACCCTAACCCACATCCTCACCCTAAACATCACCGTAAAACTAACACTCACCGTAACCCTAACCCTAACCCTCACCCTAAACCTAACCTCAGCTTAAACCTCACCCTCACTCTAATCATCAAACTAACCCTAACCCTTACCTAACCGAAACCCTCACCCTCACCCTAACCATCACCCTCACCCTAGCCCTCACCCTAAACCTAACCTTAACCCTAATCCTCAACTTCCACCTCCCCTTCCCCGTCAGCCTTACACTAAACCTAACCTTAATACTAACCCTAAACCTCAAACTGACCCTCACCCTAACCCTAACCCTAATGCTAACTCCCACCCTCATCCCGACCCTCACCATCACACTAACCCTAACCCTCACCCTAACCCTCACCCTCACCCTCAGCCTAAACCTATCCCTAACCCTAATCCTAACCGTAAAACTCACCCTCATCCTAACCCTAACCCTAACACTCACCCTCAACCTCAAACTCACCCTCACCCTCACCCTCACACTAATTCTCAACCTCACCCTAAACATCTCCCTAACACTAACCCTCAACCTAACCCTAATCCTAATCCTCACCCTAACCCTAACCCTCACCATAACCCTAACGCTAACCCTAAACCTCACCCTAAACCTAACCCTAACCTTAACCCTAACCGTCACACTAAACCTAAACCTAACCCTCAGCCTAACCCTCATCCCAAACCTAATAGTAACCCTAACCTTCGCCCTCACCCTAACCCTAACACTAACCCTAATGCTCACACTAACCCTAACCCTCACACTCACCCTCACACTGACCGTCACCTGAACACTTACCCTCAACATAAACCTATCCATAAACCTAAACCTAACCCTAACTCTCACACGAACACTCAGCCTCACCCTAACCCTCACCCTAACACCAAAAATCACCCTAACCCTAACCCTCACCCTAACCCTAAACCTCAACCTAACCCTAACCCTCACACTAACCCTAATCCTAACCCTCACCCTCATCCTCACCCACACCCTAACCCAAACCCTAACCCTCATCGTAACACTAACCCTCACCCTCACGCTCACCCTCAACCTAAACCTCACCCTACCCCTAACCCTAAACCTTATCAACCAGAAAACCTCACCATCACCCTCACCCTCACCCTAACCATCACCCTCATACTATCCCTCACCCTAACTCTAACCCTCGCCCTAACCCTAACCCTAACCCTCACCCTCACCCTCACCCTAACCCTAATCTTAACATTAACCTTAATCCTAATGCTAACCCTAAAACTCACACTCACCCTAACCCTCACCCTAACTGATACCATCACCATACCCCTAACTCTAATGCTCACACTAAACCTAACTTCACACTAACTCTAACCCTAACCCTCAGCTTAACCATCACACTAAACCTAAACCTAAACCTAACCCTCACCCTATCCTTAAACATAAACCAAACCCCAACCTAACCCTCACCCTCACCCTAACCCTAATGCTAACAATAACACTAAACATCACCCTAAATTTCACCCTAACCCTTACCCTCACCCTAACCCTAACCCTCACCCTCAACCTAACCCTCACCCTTACACTTAACCATAACCTAAACCTCACCCTAACCCTAATACTAACCCTCACCCTAACCTTAACCCTAATCCTAAAACTCATCCTCACTCTAACCCTCACCCTGACATTTATCCTCACCCTAAACCTTATCCTAAATCTAAAACGAACCCTCAAACTAACCCTAAACATAACCCTCAGCATAAGACTTATCCTAACCCTAAACCTAACCCTAACCCTCACCCTAAACCTAACCCTAACCCTAACCCTAACTCTCACACTAACCCTAACTCTAACCCTCAACCTAACCCTCATCCTAACCATAATCCTAAACCTAACCCTCACCCTCACCCTTCCCTAACCCTAACCCACAACCTCACCCTCCCCATCACCCTCAGCCGAACCCTAATCCTAACATTAAACCAAACCTTCATGCTCACCCTCACCCTAACCTTAACCCTATCCCTATCCCTACCCTTACCTTTACCCTAACCCTAACCCTATGCCTCACCCTTAACCTAACCCTACACCAAACCCTGACCCTCACCCTAACCCTCACCCTAACCCTGACACTAACCTTACACTCATCCTTACACTAAACCTCACCATAAACGTTACTCTCACCATAACCCTAATCGTTTCCCTAAACCTAAGCCACTCCCAAATCCTAACTCTTAACCTCACCCGAAACCTCACCCTCACTCTAACACTCTTTCTAACCCTAACCCTAACCCTGATCCTAAACCTAACCCTCACCCTCAAACTCAACATAACCCTAACCCTAATCCTAAACTTAACCCTCACCCTCACCGTCATTCTAACCCTCATACTCACCCAAAAAACTCACCCTAAACCTATTCCTACCCCTCTCCCTAACCCTAACCCTCAACCTAACCGTAACCCTACCCTTAACCCTCACCCTCACAAGAAACCTAAACCTAACCCTAACCCTCATCCTAACCCTAATCCTCACCCAAACCCTCACCCTCACCCGAACCATCATCCTCTCCCTACCCCTCAACCTCAACCTAAACATCAACTTAACCCTAACCCGCACCCTAACCCTAACCCTAACCCTCACCCTCACCCTAATCCTCACCCTAACCCTTACCCTCACCCTATCCCTAATCGTAAACCTAACCATAACACTCACACTAACCGTAACCCTCATTCTAACCCTAAACCTAACCCTAACCCTAACCTTCACCCTCACGCTGACACTCACCCTCAGCCTAACCCTAACCCTAACACTAATCCTAATTCTAACTCTCAGCCTCACGCTCACCCTAAACCTCACCCTCACCCTCACATTAACCATCACCCTCACCCTAAACATCACCCTAAACCTAACCCTCACCCTAAACCTAACCCTAACCCTCACCCCAATGCTCACCCTCACCCTAACCCTCACTGTAACCCTAACACTAAACCTAACCCTCACCTTAAACCTCACCCTAAACCTTATCCTCACACTAACCTTAACCCTAAGCCTAACCCGCACACTAACCCTAACCCTCACCCTAACCCTATCCCGAAACCTTACCTTAACTCTCACCTTTACCATAACCCTTACCCTAAACCTCAACCTAACCCTAACTCCAGACTTAACCCTCACCCTCACCCTAACCCTCAACCTTATACTAAAGTTCACCCTAACCCTAAATCTCATCCTAAACCTAACCCTAACCCTTAACCTAACCCTAACCCTAAACCTAACACTAACTCTCACCCTGACCGTCACCTTAACCCTAACCCTAACCCTCACCCTAACACTTACCCTTAACCTAACCCTCACCCTAAACCTAACCATCATCCTAACACTAACCCTCACACTGACCCTAACCCTAACCCTCACCCTCAACCTAAACCTAACCCTCAACCTAACCCTAACTGTAAACCTAATGCTAAACGTAAACCTCATCCTCACCCTAAGCCTCACCCTAAACCTTACCCTCAACCTCACCCTAACAATAACCCTCAACCTCACCCTAACCCTCACACTAAACCTAAAACTCACCGTGACCCTAACCCTAACCCTCACACTAAACCTAAACCTCACCCTCTACCTAACCCTCCCCCTAACCCTTACCTACACCTTAACCCTCAGCCTAAGCCTAACCCTAAATCTAACCCTCACCCTAACACTCACCCTAACCCTAAATATAACCCTAACCCTCACCCTCACCCTAACACTCACCCTAAATTTTACCCTCAACCTAATCCAAACCCTAACCCTAAACCTAACACACACACTGACCCTAAAACTAACCCTCAGCCTAACCCTTATCCTAACCCTAAAACTATCCCTAAACCACACCCTAACACAAATCCTAACCTTAACCCTAACCCTCACACTAACCCTAACCCTAACCCTCAGCCTAACCCTCACCCTACCCCTAACCCTAACCCTGACCCTCACCCTCACCTTAACCCTAACCCTAAACCTAACCCTCACCCTAACCCTAAACCTCACCCTAGCCCACACCTAACACTAAACCTCAAACTAACCCTGACGCTAAACTTCACCCTCATCCTAATCCTAACCCTAAACGTAACCAAAACACTTATACTAACCCAAACCCTAAACCTAATGCTATCCCTAAACCTCACACTCACACTAACCCTCACTGTAACCCTTACTGTCACCCTAACCCTCACACTAAAACTAAGCCTCACCCTAACCCTAACCCTAACCCTCACCCTAAACCTAATCCTAAACTAAATCCTCATCCTATCCTTAACCTTAACACAAACCCTCATCCTATCCCTCACCCTCACCCTAACCCTCACTCGCACCCTAACCCTCACCCTAACACTTACCCACACCCTAACACTCACCCTAACCCCAACCATAAACCTAACCTTCAACCTAACCCTCAACATAACCCTAAACTTCACCATCACCCTAATATTCACCCTAAATTTTACCCTCACCCTAGCACTTACCCTAACGCTAAACCAAAACCTCACACTAACCCTAACACTAACCCTCAGCCTAAACCTTATCCTAAACATAAACCAAATCTAACCCTCACCCTAAACCTAACCCTAACCCTAACACTAACACTAACAATCATCCTAACCCTAACCCTTACACTAACCCTCCACATCACCCTCAGCCTAACCCTAATCCTAACCCTAATCCTAACACTCACCCTCACCCTCACCCTAAATCTAACACTAAACCTAACCCTAACACTCAACATCACCCTGACACTAACCCTAACTTTATCCCTAACCCTCACCCTAACCCTAAGCCTCACCCTATACCTCACCCTCACCCTAACCCTAACCCTAAACCTAACACTCACCGTAACCCTCACCCTATCCCTAACACTAACCCTCACCCACATCCTCACACTAAACCTCACCCTAATCCTTAAATTCACCAGAACCCTAACCCTAATCCTAACCCTAATCCTCACCATAACCCTAAAACTCATGCACACCCTAACCCTCAACCGAACCCGAATCTGAACCCTCACCTACCACTCACCCTAACCCTAACCTTAACTCTAATCCTAAACCTAACCCTCACCTTCAAACTCACCCTACCTCCAACCCTAACCCTAACCCTAACCCTCATGCTCACCCTCACCTTAATCCTCACACTCATCCTAAACCTCACCCTAACCCTAACCCTACCTTTCTCCATAACTCTCAACCTAACACTAATCCTATCCCTAACCTTCACGCTTACCCTGACCCTCAAGCTCAGCCTAACCCGAACCTAACCCTATTCCTATTCCTAACACTTACCATCACATGCAACCTAAAACTAAACCTAACCCTAACCCTCACCCTAAACCTAACCTCAGCTTAACCCTCATCCTCACCCTAAAACTAACCCTAAACCTCACTCTCACCCACACCCTCAAACTAATCCTCACACTAATCATAACCTTAACACTCACTCTAAACCTCATCCTAACCCTAACCTAACCCTAACACTCACCCTAACCCTAACCCTCAGCTTCACTTTCAATCTCACTCTCACCCTAACCCTAATAACCCTCCACCTCATCCTAACCCTCACCCTAACCCTTGCCGTCACCCTAACCCTAAACCTCACCCTCACCCAAAACCTCACCCTAAAAGTTACCCACATCCTAAACCTCATCCTAACCCTAAACCTAAACCTAACCCTCACCCGAACCCTCAACCTAAACCTAACCATAACCCTAAACCTAACCCTGACCCTAACACTCACCCTAACCCTAACCCTCAAACTCACCCTAAACCTCACCCTAACCTTTACCTTCAATCTAACCAAAACCCTAACCCTAAAACTAACACTCACACTAACCTTTACCCTAAACCTCAGCCTAAACCTTATCCTAACCACAAACAGGACTCTAACCCTCACACTCACCCTAACACTAAACCTAACCCTAACCCTAAACCCAACCATTACGCTCACCCTAACCCTAATCCTAACACTTACAATCAACCTAACCCTATCCTTAACCATCACCCTAATCCTAAACTTCAAACTAATCCTAACCCTCACCCTGACCCTCACCCTCACCCCAACCCAAAACCAAACCCTTACCCTAACCCTAACCCTCACCCTAAACCTAACCCTCACAATAACAGTAACTGTGACACTAACCCTAACACTAACCCTCACCATAACCCTCACCCTCACCCTCACCCTAACCCTAACCCTCATCCTAACCCTAATGGTAAACCTAATGCTAACACTAAACCTCACCCTCACCCTAACCCTCACCCTCACCCTAAATTTCACCCTCACCCTAAACATCACCCTAATCCTAGTCCTCACCCTAACCCTAACCATAACCCTCACCCTAAACCTAACCTCAGCTTAACCCTCACCTTCACCTTAATCCTCACCGTAAACCTAACCCTTACCTAATGGAAACCCTCATCCTCACCCTCACCCTAACCCTAAACCTAACCCTAACAATAACCATAACTTTAACCCTAACCCTAACCCTAAAACTCACCCTAAACCTAATCCTAACCCTAACCCTCACACTCACCCTCACCCTCACCCACACCTTCACACTAACCCTCACCCTCACCCTCACCTTCACACTAACACTAAACCTCACATTAAACATCACCCTAACCCTAAACCTCACCGTCACCCTAACCCTAACCCTAACACTAACACTAACCCTAACCCTCACCATCACCCTAACCCTCACCCGAATCCTTAAGCTCACAATAACCATAACCCTAACCCTAAAACTCAAATTAAACCTAACCCTTACCCTAACCCTATCCCGACACCTCACCCTGTCACCATAACCCTAACCCTAACCCTAACCCTAACCCTCACCCTAATCCGAACCGTAAACCTAACCCTCACCCTCACCCTAAACCTCACTGTCTCCCTAACCTTTACCCTAAACCTAAGCCTCAACCACAACCTATCCCTCACTCTCACCCGACCCCTCACCCTCACCCGAGCACTCACCCTTACCCTAACCCTCACCCTCAAAATAAACATTACCCTAACCCTAACTCTCACCCTAACACTAACCCTAACCCTCACCCTAACCCTAAGCCTCAACCTAACCTAGCCTTCACCATGAATCTCACCCTAACCCTTACCCTAACTCTAACTCTCACCCTAAAACTAACCCTCACCCTACCACTAACCCTGACACTATATCTAAAACTAACACTCTTCCTCACCCTCTACCTGACCCTTACCCTAAACCTAACCCTCATCCTAACCTTAACCCTAAACATAAAGCTAACCCTAAATCTCACCCTCAGCCTAAACCTCACCCTAAACCTTACCCTCACCCTAATCCTCACACTATCCCTAATCTTAACCCTAGCCCCAACCCTCACCTTCACCCTAACCCTAATGCTAAACCTAACCCTCCACATCACCCTAACCCTCACCCTAACCCTTTCCCTCACCCTAACCCTAACACTTACCCTCACCCTAACCCTCACCCTAAAAGTTACCCACACACAAAACCTCCCCCTAACCCTAACCTAAAAATAAGCCTCACCTTAACCCTAACCCACACCCTAGCTGTCACCCTCACCCTCATCCTCACCCTAATACTTACCCTATTCCTAACCCTCACCCTCACCCTCACCCTAACTCTAAACCTAACACTCACCCTCACCCTCACCCTAACCCTATCCATAACACTCACCATAGCGCTAACCTTCACCTTATACCTCAACCTCACCCTAAAACTAAATGAAAGCCTAAGCCACACCCTAACCCTCACCCTAACCCTAACACTAACCCTTATCCTTATCGTCACACTATACATCACCCTAACCCTTAACTTCACCATAACCCTAACCCTAACCCTAACCCTAATTCTTGCCCTAACCCTAACCCTCAACCTAATTCTAACCCTATCCCTAACCCTCCCCCTCCCCCTAACCCTAACCCTTACCCTAACGCTCAGCCTCACAATAAACATCAACCTAACCCTAACTATCAACCTAACACTAACCCTAACCCTCACCCTAAACCTTAGCCTCAACCTAACCCTAACCTTCACCCTGAAACTCAACCTAACCCAACCCTAACCCTAACCCTCACCCTAAACCTTACCCTAACCCTAACACTCACCCTAAAACTAACACTCACCCTAGCACTAACCCAAACACTATACCTAAATCTAACACTCTTCCTCACCCTCGACCTCACCCTCACCCTAACCTTAACCCTCATCCTAACCCTAACCCTAAACATAATGCTAACCCTAAATCTCACCCTCAGCCTAACCCTCACCCGAAAACTTACCCTCACCCTAACCCTAACCCTAACCATCAGACTAAACCTATCCCTCACCCTAACCCTAACCCTAAACCTCACACTAAACCTAACCCTCACCCTAATCCTAACCCTACCCCTCATCCTAACCACCCTAAACTTAACCCTAACCCTAAACCTCAACCTATCCCTAAACTTAACCCTAACCCCAAACCTCACCCTCACCCTAACCCTAATGCTAACCCTACCCCTCCACCTCACCCTAGCCCTCACCCTAACCTTTTCCCTCACCCTAACCCTAACCCTTACCATCACCGTAACCCTTACCCTAAAAGTTACCCACACCCTAAACCTCCCCCTAACCCTAATCCTAAACCTAACCCTCACCCTCAAACTTACCCTAATCCTAAACCTAACCCTCACCCTCACCCTGACAATAACCAGGACGCTAACCCTAACCCTCACCCTAACACTAACCCTAACCCTAACCCTCAACCTAATTCTAAACCTATCCCTAACCCTCCCCCTCCCCCTAACCCTAACCCTTACCCTAACGCTCACCCTCACAATAAACATCAACCTAACCCTAACTCTCACCCTAACACTAACCCTAACCCTCACCCTAAACCTAAGCCTCAAACTAACCCTAACCTTCACCCTGAAACTCAACCTAACCCAACCCTAACCCTAACCCTCACCCTAAACCTTAACCTAACCCTAACACTCACCCTAAAACTAACACTCACCCTAGCACGAACCCACATACTATACCTAAAACTAACACTCTTCCTCACCCTCTACCTCAACCTCACCCTAAACGGAACCCTCATCCTAACCCTAACCCTAAATATAATGCTAACCCTAAATCTCACCCTCAGCCTAACCCTCACCCGAAACCTTACCCTCACCCTAACCCTAACCCTAACCCTCAGACTAAACCTATCCCTCACCCTCACCCTAACCCTAAACCTCACACTAAACCTAACCCTCAACCTAATCCTAACCATACCCCTCATTCTAACCCTCACCCTAAAACTAACCCTAACCATAATCCTCACCCTATCCCTAATCTTAACCCTATCCCCAAACCTCACCCTCACCATAACCCTAATGCTAACCCTAAGCCTCCACCTCACCCTAACCCTGAACCTAACCCTTTCCCTCACCCTAACCCTAACCCTTACCCTCACCCTAACCCTTACCCTAAAAGTTACCCACACCCTAAACCTCCCCCTAACCCTAACCCTAAACCTAACCCTAACCCACACCCTTACTGTCACCCTCACCCACATCCTAACCCTAATACTTACTCTATTCCTAACCCTCACCCTCACCCTCACCCTAACACTAAACCTAACACTCACCGTCACCCTCAATCTAACCCTATCCCTAACACTTACCATAGCGATAACCCTCACCCTATACCTCAACCTCAACCTAAAACTACATGTAAGCCTAAGCCTCACCCTAACCCTCACCCTAACCCTAACACTAACCCTAATCCTCATCCTCACACTATACATCACCCTAACCCTTACCTTCACCATAACCCTAAGCCTAACCCTAACCCTAATTCTAACACTAACCCTAAACCTCACCCTCACCCTCACCCTCACCGTAACACTCAACCTAACCCTAAACCTAAACCTAATCCTAAAGCTAACCCTCACCCTCAAACTAACCCTAACCCTAACCCTCACCCTCACACTAACAATAACCCGCACCCTTACCCTAACCCTGACCCTAACCCTAACCCTAACCCTAACCCTCAAACTAATTCTAACCCTATCCCTAACCCTCACCCTCCCACTAACACTAACCCTAACACTAACCCTCAACCTAACCCTAATCCTCACCCACACCAAAACCCTCTCCCTCACCCGAACACTCACACTTCCCCGAACACTCATCCTCACCCTATCACTCACCCTCACCCTAAACATCACCCAAACCCTAACCCTTACCCTAAACCTAACCCTAACCCACACCCTAACCGTAACCTTCAACCTAACCCTCAACCTCACGCTAATCCTCACCATAACCCTAACCCTTACCTAAAAGAATCCCTCACCCTAACCCTCACACTAACCCTCTCCTCACCCTAGCCCTCAGGCTAAACCTATCCCTAACCCTAACCCTCTACCTCACCCATAACCTCACCCTAACCCATACCCTCAGCCTAACACTAACGCTAACCCTATTCCTAATCCTAACCCTCATACATACCCTCACCCTAAACCTAACCCTAACACTAAACCTCACCCACACCCTCACCCTCACCCTCACCCTCACCGAACGCTCACCCTCACCCTAAACATCACCCTAACCCTAACCCTCACCGTAAGCCTAACCCTAACCCTCACCCTAACCCTAACCTCAGCTTAACCCTCAACCTCAACCTAAACTTCACCATAACCCTAACCCTAAGGTAAATGAAAACCTCACTTCCACCCTCACACTAACCCTCACACTCACCCTCGCTCTCACCCTAACCCTAAACCTAACCCTTACCCTCCACCTCGCCCTCCCCCTCCCCCTCAGCCCAAACCTAACCCTAACCATAACCCTAACCCTAACACTCACACTAACACTAACCCTCACCCTAACCCATACTCTAACCCTAACTCTAACCCTAAACCTTACCCTCACCCTAACCCTCACCCTAAACCTTATCCTCATACTAACCCTAACCTAACCCTAACCCTAGCATTAACCCTAACACTATCCCGACACCTCACCCTAACAATCACACTAAACCTAAATCTAACCATAACGTTCACCCTTACCCTAAATCTAAACCTAACCATAACCCTCACCATAACACTCAACGTCACCCTATCACTCAACCTAACCCTAACCCTCAACCACACCCTAACCCTCACCCTCACCCTAATGCTCACCCTCAACTGAACACTCACCCTCACAATAAACATCACCCTAAACCTAAATCTCACCCTAACCCTAAGACTAACTCTCACCCTAACCCTAACCCTCAACCTAAACCTAACCCTCACCCTGACCTTCAACCTAACCCTCACCCAAACCCTTACCCTAACCCTAACCCTCACCCTAACAGTAACCGTCACACTAACCCTAACACTAACCCTCACCCTCACCCTAACCCTAACGGTAAACCTAATGCTAAAGCTAAAGCTCATCCTCACTCTTAACCTCACTCTAACCCTTACCCTCACCCTAACCTTAACCCTCACACTAAACCTAACACTCAACCTAACCCTAAACCTACCCCTCAGCCTAAACCACACCCTAAACCTAACCCTAACCCTAATCCTCACCCTATCCCTAAAGTTAACCCTAACAATCACCCTAACCCTCACCCTCACACTAACCCTCATGCTAAACCTAACCCTCACCCTCATCCTAACCCTCACCCTAAACCTTACCTACAGCCTAACCATCACCCTAAGCCTAACCCTAAACCTAACCCTCACCCTAACCCTCACACTAACCCAAAACATAAACCTAACCCTCACCCTCACCCTCATCCTAAACCTAACCCTCACCCTCACCCTCATCCTAACTCTAACCCTCACGCTCAACCTCACCCTCATTCTCAAACTAACCCTCACCCTCACCCTAAACCTCAACCTCACCCTAAACTTCACCCTAACTCCAAACCTAACCCTAAACTTAACCCTCTACCTCCCCTTACCCCTCAGCCATACCCTTACCCTAACCCTAATCATAACCCTAACACTCAACCCCACCCTCACCCTAACCCTAACCATAATCCTAACGCTAACCTCACACTCACCCTAACCCTAACCCTAAAAGTCACTCTAAACCTAATCCTAATCCTAACCCTCACCCTCATTCTAACCCTCACCCTCACCTGACCCTCACCATCACACTAACCCTCACACTATCACTTACCCTCACACTAACCCTAACCCTCACGCTCAACCTCACCCTCACCCACACCCTCACCCTAATCCATACACTCACACTCACCCTCACATTAACCCTCAACCTCACCCTAATCATAACCGTAAACCTAATCCTCACCCTAACCCTAACCCTAACCCACACCCTAAAACTAACACTCACCCTAACCCTAACGCTAACCCTAACTCTCACCCTCACCCTAACCTTCACCCTAACCCTTATCCTCACACTAACCCTAACCCTAACCCTAACCCTTGCCCTCACACTAACCCTAAACCTCAACCTAAAACTATCCGACACCTCTCCCTAAATCTCACCCTAACACAAACCCTAACGCTAACACTCACCCTAACCCTAAACGTAACCCTCACCTGAACACTCACACTCACCATATCCCTCACTCTCAAAATAAACCTCACCCTAACCCTAACTCTCACCCTAACACTAACCCAAACCCTCACCCTAAAACTAACCCTCAACCTAACCACAACCCTCACTCTTACCCTCACAGTAACCCAATCCTAACCCTAACACTCACCCTCACCATCTAACTCACCCTAAACCTAACCCTAACCCTAACCCTCACCCTCACCCTCACCCTCACCCCAAATCTCACACTCACCCTAAACCTCACCCTAATCCTACCCCTACCCCTCTCCCTAACCCTCACTCTAAACCTAACCCTAACCGTAACCCTCCCCTTAAATCTAAACCTAACACTAACCCTAAACCTGTCATTAACCCTCAACCTAAACCTAATCCTCACCCACACCATAACCCTCACCCTCAGCCTAAACCAAACCCTCAGCCTCAACCTAACCTTCACCCTACACATCACCCAAACCTTAACCCTCACCCTAACCCTAACCCTAAAACTAACCCCCACCCTAACCCTCACCCTAACACTTATTCTCACCCTAACACTAAACCTGACCTTCACCCTCACCCTGACCCTCACCCTCAGCCTAAATCTAACCCTATTCCTAATCCTAATCCTCAGACTCACCCTCACCCTAACCCTAACCCTAACACTGACCATGACCCTCACACTAGCTTTAACCCTTAACCAAATCCTAACCCTAACCATAACGTTTACCCTCACCCTGACCCTCACCCTCAGCCCAACACTAATGCTAACCCTATTTCTAATCCTAACCCTCACCCTCACCCTCACCCTAATACTAACCCTAACCCTAACCGTCACCCTCACCCTAACCATTACCCTTACCCTAAACATCATCCTAACCGTAACAATCACCCTAACCGTAATCCTAACCCTCACCCTAAACCTAACCTCAGCTTAACCATCAACCTCAACCTAATCCTCACCCTAACCCTAACCCTTACCTAACCGAAACTCTCACCCTCAACTTCACCCTAACCCTCACCCTCACCGTAGCCCTCACCCTAACCCTAACCCTCACCCTCAACCTCCCCTTCCACCTCAGCCTTACCCTAACACTAACCCCAATCCTAACCCTAACGCTCAACCTCACCCTCACCCTAATCCTAACCCTAATGCTAACCCTAACCCACACCCTCACCCTCACCCTAAGACTAATGCTAACAATAAGCCTAAACCTAACCCAAACCTAAACTTAAAACTCAACCTAACCCTAATCCTAAACCTAAACATCACACTCACCCTCATTCTAACCCTCACCCTCACCCTCACCATCACCATCACACTAACCCTCACACTAACCCTAACACTCACCCTAACCCTAACCCTCACCTTCAATTTCACCCACACCCTCAGCCTAAGCCTAACCCTAAACCTAAGCCTAACCCTAACCCTCACCCTAAACCTAAACCTCACCCTAACCCTATCCCGACAACTCACCCTAACTCTCACCCTAACCCATACCCTAAACCTAACCCTCACCCTAAACCTAACCCTCACGCTCACCCTAACCCTCACCGTCACCCTAACCCTAATCCTAACCATCACCCTCACCCTAACCCTTATCCTCACCCTAACCCTAAACCTAATACTGACCATAACCCTCACACTAACCATAACCTTTACCCTAACCCTAACCCTAACCATAATCTTCACCCTCACCCTGACCCTCACCCTCATCCCAATACTAACGCTAACCCTGTTTCTAATCCTAACCCTCACCCTAAAATTAACCCTAACCATAACCCTCACCCTCACCCTCACCCTAACCATCAACCTCACCCTAAACATCACCCTAACCCTAACCCTTACCCTAACCGTAATCCTAACCCTCACCCTAAACCTAACCTCAGCATAACCATCACCCTCACCCTAATCCTAAGCAAAAGCCTCACCCTCACCCTCACCCTCACACTAACACTCATTCTAACCCTCACCCTAACACTAAACCTATCCCTAACCCTCAACCTAATTCTAACCTTATCCCTAACCTTCACCCTCCCACTAACCCTAACCCTAACACTAACCCTCACACTAACCCTAATTCTCACCCACACCCTAACCCTCTCCCTCACCTGAACCCTCACCCTAACACTCACCCTCACCCTAAACATCACCCAAACCCTAACCCTTACCCTAAACCTAACCCTAACCCTCTCCCTAACCGTAACCCTCAACCTAACCCTCAACTTCACGCGAATCCTCACCATAACCCTAACCCTTACCTAAAAGAAACCCTCACCCTACCCTCACACTAACCCTCTCCCTCACCGTAGCTCTCAGCCTAAACCTATCCCTAGCCCTCACCATCACCCTCACCCTTAACCTCACCCTAACTCTTACCCTCACCCTAACGCTAACCCTAACAATAATCATAATCCTCACACTAACCATAACACACACCCTAAACCTAAACCTAACCTTAACCCTAAACTTCACCCTCACCCTGACCCTTACCCTCAGCCTAACTCTAACCCTAACTCTATTGCTAATCCTAACCCTCACAACCAACCTCACCCTAAACCTAACCCTAACACTGACCCTCACCCTGACACTCACCTCACCCTTAACGAACACTCACCCTCACCCTAAACATCACCCTAACCCTAACCATCACCCTAAGCCTAACCCTATCCCTCACCCTAACCCTAAACTCAGTTTAAACCTCACCCTCAACCTAATCTTCACCCTAACCGTAACCCTAAGGTAAATGAAACCCTCACACTCACCCTCTCACAAACCCTCCCCCTCACCCGGGCCCTCACACTAACCCTAACGCTAACCTTTACCCTCTACCTCCCCCTCCCCCTCCCCCTCAGCCTAAAGGTAACCCTAACCATAAGCATAACCCTAAACCTCACCATCAAACAAATCTTCACCCTAACCCTTACCCTCACACTTACCCTAACCCTAATCCTAACCCTCACAGTCACCCTAATCCTAACCCTAACACTAACCCTAACCCTCATTCAAATCCTAAACCTAACACTAACCTTAACCCTCACCCTCATCCTAAAGGTCACCCTAACACTTACTCTCAACCTCAACCTAAACCTAACCCTAACCCTATCCATAACCATAACCCTCACCCTAACCCTAACCCTCACCCTAGCCCTACCACTCTCCTTCACCCTCACCCTAATCCAATCCCTAAAAATAACCCTAACCCTCGCCCTCACCCTCACCCTAACCCTCATGCTAACTCTTACACTCACCCTCACCTTTACCATAAACCTCACCCTCAACCTCACCCTAACCCTAAACCTTACCCTCACCCTAACCCTAACCGTAACCCTAAATCTAACCCATATACTAACCATAACCATCACCCACACCCTAACCGTCACTCTCACCATCACCCTCACCCTAAGCCTTACCCTCTCCCTAAACCTAAATCTAACCCTAAACCTAATCCTAACCCTCACACTCACCAAACCCCTCACCCTAATGCTAACTCTAACCATAAACCTCACCCTCACCCTAACCCTCATCATCACCTGAACAATCACCCTAACCCTAACAGTCACCAGAACAATAAACATCACCCTAACCCTAATACTCAACCTAACGCTAACGCTAACCCTCACCCTAACCCTAACACTCACACTAACCCTAACCCTACCCCTCACACTAACCCTTACCCTAACCCTAACCCACACCCTAAACCTAGCACTCACACTTACCCTAACCCTAACCCTCACCCTCACCCTCACCCTAACCCGAACCCTAACCTTAATTCTATCACTAACCCTCACCCTCACCCCTACCCTAACCCTAACACTCACCCTAAAACTCACTGTAAGCCTACCCCTCACTCTAACCCTAACCCTTACCCTCACCCTCACCCTAAACCTAACTCTAACCCTAACCTTCACCCTAACCCTCACACTAACACTCACAATAATCCTAACCCTCACTCTAACCCTAACTCTCAACCTAACACTTACCCGCACCCTAACCCTAACCCTAACTCTCACTCTAACTGTAACCCTAAACCTTACCATAATCCTAAACCTAACCCTCACACTCACCCTCACCCTAAGCCTAACCCTCACCCTCACCCTCACCCTCAACCTAACTCTCACCCTCCACCTAAACATCACCCTAACCCAAAACCTTACCCTAAACCTAACCCTAACCCTCACGTTCACCCTAGCCTTCATCCTAACCCTAATCCTAACAATAACCCTAACCCTAATCCTAAAACTCACACTAACACTAATCCTAAGGCAAACCCTCACACTCTTCCTCACCCTCACCCTAACCTTCACCCTCAACCTCACCCTCACCCTAACCCTCACACTAACCCTAACCCTCACCCTAAACCTATCCATAACGTTCACCCCTAACCCTAGCCCTAACCCTCACCCTCATCCAAACCCTCAACGTCAGCCTAACCCCAAACTTAACCCTAAACCTAAACCGAACCCTAACACTCAACCTAACCCTCACCCTCAACCTAACCCTCACCCTCATCCTAAATATCACCCTAACCCTAACCTTCACCCTAACCCTAAGCCTAATCCTGACCCTCACCTTAACCCTAACGATAACCCTAAACCTCACCCTCAACCTAACCCTCACACTAACCTTTAACCTCACACTAACCCTACCTCTAACCCTAAACCTTACCCTCACACTAACACTAACCCTCACCATAACCCTAAACCTACCCCTCAACCTAACCCTCAACCTAACCCTTACACTAACCCTAACCCTTTCCCTAAATCTAACCCTAACACTATCTCTCAACCTCATAGTATACATCACCCTAACGCAAACCCTCACCCTAACACTAACCCTAAAACTCACCCTAAACTTAAACCTGAAACTAACCCTCACCCTCCCCTAATCCTCACCCTAAACCTCACCCTAAATCTTACCTAAACGAAGCCCTCACCCTCAACCTAAACCTCACCCTAAACCTTACCCTCAAACTAAACTTAACCCTAACACTGACCCTAACGCTAAAACTACCACTCAGCCTACTACTCACACTAACCCTCAGCATAACCCTAACCCTCACCCTAAAACTAAACATAACCCTCATCCTCACCCTAAACCTCACTGTCACCCTAAAACTCAACCTAACCCTAAACCTCACCCACACCCTAACCCTCACCCTCACCCAAACACTAACCCTCACCCTAACCCTAAACCTCACCATAAACATAACCCTAACGCTAACCCTCACCCAAATCCTAACCCTAACCCTCCCCCTAACCCTAACACTCACACTAACCCTCAATCTCAACATAATTCTCACCCTAAAAATAACCCTAACCCTTACCTAACTGAAAAACGCACCCTCACTCTCACCCTAACCCTCAAACTCACCCTAGACCTCACCCTAACCCTAATCCTAACCCTATCCCTAACGTTAACCCCAACCCTTACCCTCACCCTAACCCTCACCCTAACCCTAACCCTAACCTTCACCCTAACAGTCACCCTATACCTAACACTAACCCTAACCCTCACCCTCACCCTAACCCTCACCCTAACCCTATTCCTACACCTCACCCTAACTCTCAACCTAACCCTAACCCTAATCCTCACCCTAAACCTAACCCTCGCCCACACCCTAACCGTCACCATCACCCGAATGCTCATCCTCACACTAACACTCACACTAAACCTAACCCTAACACTAATCCTAAACCTAACCTTCAACCTCACCCTCTCCTTATGCCTAACACTCACCTTCACCATAAACATCACCCTAACCCTAACCTTCATGCTAAACCTAACCCTAACCCTAAACTTAACCCTCACCCTAACGCTCACACTATCCATAACGCTAACGCTACACCTCACCCTCAACCTAAACCTGAAGCTAACCCTTTTCCTTACACTATCCCAAACACTAACCCTAAACCTAAACCTCACACTAACCCTAATCCTCACCCAATCCCTAACCCTAACCCTAACCCTCACCCTCAACCTAAGTCTAATGCTAACCCTAAGTCTCACCCTCACCCTAACCCTCACCCTAAACGTTACATTCATCCTAACCCTAACCCTCACCCTAAATCTCACCCTAACCCTTATTCTTACCCTAACCCCCAGACTAACCCTAACCCTAAACCTAATGCTCACCCTAACCCTCACCCTAAACCTCACCCTAACACTTACCCTCACACTAACCCTATCCCTGTCCCTAACCCTAACCCTAACTCTCACCAGAACACTCACCCTCACCGTAACTCTCACTCTCGCTCTAAACATCACCCTAAACCTAACCCTCACCCTAAGCCTAACCCTAACCATCACCGTAACCCTAACCCTCACACTAAGCTTAACCCTCAACCTCACACTCACCCACACCCTCACCCTAACAATACCCTCATCATAACACTCACCCTCACCTCACCCTCACCCTAACCCTAACCCTAAAACACACCCTCAGCCTAATTCTCACCCTGAACCTGACCCTAAACCTTACCTAACCAAAAACCTCACCCTCACACTAAAACTCACCATCACCCTAGCCCTCACACTAAAACTAACCCTCAACCTAAACCTAACCATACCCCTAACCTTAACCTAACCCTAACCTTAAACCTAATCATAACCCTAACACTCATCCTAACACTAAACCTATACCTAATGATAACCCTAAACCTCACACTCACCCTAACCCTCAACCTAACCCTTACCTTCACGCTAACCCTAACCCTAACCTCCACACTAAACCTAACACTCACTCTAACCTTAACCCTAACCCTCGGCCTAACCCTCACCCAAAACCTAACCATAACCCTAATCCTCACCCTATCCTTAACCTTAACTCAAACCGTCACTCAAACCCTCACCCTCACCCTAACTCTCACAGTAACCCTTACCCTCACACTAACCCTAACCCTATCCATCCCCCTAACCCTCACCCTATCACTCACCCTCACCCTAACCCTCACCCTAACACTTATCCTAGCCCTCACCCTCATCCTAACTCTAATGCTAACCCTATCTCTCACCCTCACACTAACCCTCACCCTAACCCTCAACCGAAACCTTACTGTCACCATAACCCTAACACTACCTCTAAACCATAACCTCACCCTCACCCTAACCCTCGCCAACACCCTAACCCACACCATCACCCGAACCCTCATAATCACTCTAACACTCACACTAACCCTAACCCTAACTCTAATCCTAAACCTAGCCCTCACCCTCACCCTCACCCTCAACCTAACTCTAATCCTATCCCTAAACCTAATCCTCACTCTCACACTCACCCTCAACCTAAAACTCACCCTCACCATAAACATCACCCTAACCCTAACCCTCACCCTAAACCTAATCCTAACCCTCACCCTTAACCTAACCCTCACCCTAACGCTCAACCTATCCCTTAAGCTAACCCTACACCTCACCCTCACCCTAATCCTCACACTAACCCAAATCCTCACCCTATCCCTAACCCTCACACTAACCATCTCCCTCACCCTAAGTCTAATGCGAACCCTAACTCTCACACACACTAACCCTCACCCTAAACCTCACCCTAACCCTTACCCTCACCCTAACCCGTACACTAACCCTAACCCTAATGCTCACCCTAACCCTCACCCTAAACCTAAACCTAACCCTCACCCTAACCCTCACCCTCACCCTAACCCTAACCCTATCCCTAACCGTAACCCAAAGCCTAACTTTGACCTCAACACTCACGCTCACCCTAACCCTCACACTAAACATTACCCTAACCCTAACCCTCATGCTAACCCTTACCCTAATCCTAAACCATTCCTTAACCCTCACCCTCACCCCTAACCTCAACCTAAGCCTAACGCTACCCCTAACCCTAAACCACACCCTCAACCTAATACTCACCCTAAACCTAGCCCTAACCCTTACCTAACAAAAAATTCACCCTCACCATTACCCTCACCCTAACCCTCACCCTCACCCTAGCACTCACCCTAACACTAACCCTCACCCTATCCCTAACCCTAAACCTCACCCTAACACTTACCGACACCCTAACCCTAACCCTAACAAACACCCTAAACCTAACCCTCACCCTTAACCTAACCATAGCCCTCAGCCTAACACTCACCCTAAAGCTAACCCTAACCCAAATCCTCACTCTATCCTTAAACTTAACCCAAAACCTCACCCTATCCCTCACTCTCACCCTAACCCTGACCCTTACCCTTACCCTCACCCGAACCCTTACACTCATCCTCAATCTAACCCTCACCCTAACAGTTACCCACACCCTAACACTCACCCTAAACCTAACAATAAACCTAATTTTCACCCTATTCCTCAATTTAAACCTAAGCCTCACCCTCAACCTAACCCTCACCCTAACCATTACCCTCACCCTAACACTTACCCTAATCCTCCCACTAACCCTAACTCTAACCCTCAGCCTAACCCTTATCATAACCCTAAACCTAACCCTAACCTTCACACTAAACCTAACCCTAACCCTAACCTTAACCCTCACACTATACCTAACCCTAACCCTCAGTCTAAACCTCATTCTTACCCTAATAATAACCCTAACCCGAACCCGAACCCTAAACCTCATCCTAACATGAACCCTCACCCTCACTCTCCACATTATCCTCAGCCTAACCCTAATCCTAACCCTAATCCTAAACCTCACCCTCACCCTCACCCTAACTCTAACCCGAAACCAAACCCTAACACTCACCGTCACCCTCACCCTAACCCTTGACCACAACTCTAACCCTCACCCTATACCTCACCTTCACCCTAACCCCAACGTATCCCTAACCCTCACCCTATACCTCACCTTCAACCTAATCCTATCCCTAACCCTAACCCTCACACTAACTCTCACACTAACCCTAACACTAAACCTAACCCTCATCCTCACACTAAACCACAACTTAACCCTTACCCTCACCATAACCCTAACCCTAACCCTAACCCTAACCATTAAACTAACCTCAGCTTAAACCTCACTCTAATCCTTACCTAAATGAAACGCTCAACCTCACCCTCACCCTCACCCTTTCCCTGAACCTAGCCCTCACCCTAACCGTAACCCTAACCCTCACCCTCAACCTCCCGTTCCCCCTCAGCCTTACGCTAACCGTAACCCTAATCGTAACCCTAACCCTGAACCCCACCCTCATCCTAACACTAACACTAACCCTAAAGCTAACCCTCACCCTCATCCTCAACCTAACCCTAACCCTAAACATAACCCTAACCCTAACCCTAAACCTAACCCTAAAATTCACCCTAACCCTAATCCTAACCCTATCCCTCACCCTCACCCTCACCATAATTCTAACCCTCAATCTCATCCTGACCCTCACAATCACACTTATTCTCACACTAACCCTAACCCTCACCTAACCCTAACCCTAACCCTCACCCTCACTTTCTCCCTCAACTTCAGCCTAACTGTAACGCTAACCATCACCCTCACCCTAACCCTAACCCTAATCCTCACCCTCAACCTCACCCTCACCCGCCCCATGACCCTAACCCTCACCCTCACCCTCACCCTCACACTAACCTTCAACCTCACCCTAAACATCACCTTAAAACTAAACTTCACCCCAACCCAAACCCTAACCCTCACTCTTACCCTAACCCTCAATCTAAAACTAACGCTAAAGCTACCCATCACTTTAACCCTCACCCTAACCCTAACACTAACCTTAACTCTTTCCCGAAGGCTAACCCTGACAGTAACCCTCACCCTCCTACTAAACATCACCCAAAAGCTAACCCTCACCCTAACCTAACCCTAACACTCACCCAAACCCTAACCCTCAACCTAACCCTCACACTCCCCTAAAGCTCATCCGAACCCTAACCCTAACCCTTACCTAACCGAAAACCTCACCCTCACCCTCACCCTCATCCTCATCCTAGCACTCATCCTAATCCTAAACCTACCCCTCACCCTAACCCTCAACCTAACCCTTACCCTCACTCTAACCCTAACCCTACCCCTCTCCCTAACCCTCACCCTAACCCTAAACCTAACGCTAACCCTCACCCTAACCCTATTCCTCACCCACACCCTAAACCTCAACTTCTTCCGAACCCTCACTCTCAGCTGAACCCTCATCCTCACCATAACTCTCACCCTCACCCTAAACATCACCCAAACCCTAATCCTCACCCTAAACCTAACCCTAACCGTGAACCTCACACTCACCCTAAACCTCACCCTATCATTTACCCTCAACCTAACCCTAATCCTAACCATAACCCTCACACTAAACGTAACCCTCACCTTAACCCTAACCCTAATCCTAAACCTAACCCTAAACTTCAACCTCACCTTGACACTCAACCTCAGCCTAACCCTAACCCTAACCCTATTCCTAATCCTAACCCTCACCCTCATCCAAAACCTAACTCTAACCCTAACCCTCACCCTCACCCTCACGTTAACCCTCAACCTGACAATAAACTTCACCCTAACCCTAACTCTCACCCTAACACTAACCCTAACCCTCACACTAAAATTAACCCTCAACCTAACAGTAACCCTCACCCTGATCCTCACCCTACCCCTAACCCTAACCCTCACCCTGACCCTCACCCTAACCCTAACCCTAACCCTCACCCTAAAACTAACCTCAGCGTAACAATCACCCTCAACCTAAACTGCACCCTAACCCTAACCCTTACCTAACCGAAACACTCATCCTCACCCTCAGCCTAACCCTCACCTCATCCTAGCCCTCAACCTAACCCTAACCCTAAACCTCACCCTCAACATCCCCTTCCCCCTGAGCCTTACCCTAACCCTAACCCCAATCCTAACCCTAACGCTCAACTCCAGCCTCACCCTAACCTTAACCCTAACCCTAACGCTAAACTTCACCCACACCCTCACCCTCACCCTAAGGCTAACGCTAACAATAAGCCTAATCCTAACCCTAAACCTAACCTTAAAACTGAAATTAACCCTAATCCTAACCCTAAACATCACCTTCACCCTCAACTTCATTCTAACCCTCACCCTCACCCTCACCATCACCATCACACTAACCCTCACACTAACCCTAACACTCACCCTAACCCTAAACCTCACCTTCACTTTCACCCTCACCTTCATCGTCACCCTAACCCTAACCCTAATCCTAACCCTAAACCTCACCCTCAACCTAATCCTCAGCCTAACACTTATCCTCACACTAACCCTAACTGTAAGCCTAACCCTTACCCTAACCCTAAACCTTTCCCTAACGCTAATCCTAACAGTAACCCCCACCCTCATACTAAACATCACTCTAACGCTAATCCTCACCCTAATCATAACCCTAATCATCATCCTAAACCTACCCATCACACCTTCCCCTAACCCTCACACTAAGCCTAACCCTCACACGAACCCTAACACTCACCCTCAATTTCACCCTCACCCTCAGCATAACCCTGATCCTAAACCTCATCCTTACCCTAACCCTAATTCTCACCCTAAAACTAACCCTAACCCTCACCCTCAACCTCACCCTCACACGCACCCTCAACCTAACCCTCACCCTCACACTCACCCTCACACTAACACTCAACCTCACCTTAAACATCACCCTAACCATAACCCTAAAACTAACCCTAAACCTGACCCTCACCTTAAACCTAACCCAAACCCAAAACCTAACGCTAACCCTAACCCTCACCCTAAACCTACCCCTCACCCTAACCCTTATCCTCAGACTAACCCTAACCCTAACCCTAGCGCTCACCCTAACCCTATCCTGACACCTCAACGTAACTCTCACCCTAACCCTAAACCTCACCCTAACCCTAACCCTAACCCTAACCCTAACCCTAACCCTCACCCTAACCCTCACCTTCACCCTAACACTTACCCTAACCCTAATTCTCAACCACACGCTAAATTTCACCCTCACCCGAACCGTCACCCTCACCGAACACTCACCCTCACCCTAACCCTCACCCTCACAATAAACATCAACCTAACCCTATCCCAACACCTCACCGTAACTCTCACCCTAACCCTAACACTAACCCTAACCCTAAATCTCACCAAAACCCTAAACTTAAATCTAAACCTCACACTCACCGTAACCCTCACCCTAACCTTCATCCTAACCCTAACCCTAACCATCAACCACACCCTTACCCTCACACTCACCCAAAACCTCACCCTCACCCCAACACTCATGTTCACCCTAACCCCCACCCTCACAATATACATCACCCTAACACTAACCCGCAGCCTAACCCTAACCGTCACCTTAACCGTAACATTAATCCTAACACTAACCCTCACCCTCAACCTCACTCTCACCCTAACACTAACCCTAGCCCTAACCCTCACCCTAACCCTCATTCTAACCCTCACCCTCACCATAACTCTAATGCTGACCCTACCTCTCACCCTCACCCTACCCCTCACTCTAAACCTCACCCTAACCCTTCCCCTACCCTAAGCCTAACCCTCTCCCTCACCCTCACACTCACCCTAACCCTAACCCTAACACTAACCCACACCCTCAACCTCCCCTTACCCCTCAGCCTTACCCTAACCCTAATCCTAACCCTAAAACTCAACCCCACCCTCACCCTAACCCTAACCCTAATCCTAATGTTAACCCTTGCCCTCACCCTCTTTGTAACCATAACCGTAACTCTAACAATAACCCTAACTCTAACCCTAACCCTAACCCTAAAACTCACCCTAAACCTCATCCTAACCCTAACCCTCACCCTCACCCTCACCCTCGTTCTAAACCTCACCATCACCTGACCGTCACCATCACACTAACCCTCACACTAACCCTAATCCTCACCCTAAACCTAACGCTAAACCTTACCCACACTTTGACCCTCACCCTCAGCCTAACCCTAAACCTAACCCTAATCCTAACCTAATCTTCCCCCTCCCCCTAAACCTAACCCTAACCCTCAACCTAACCCTAACACTAACCCTCACCCTCAACCTCACCCTCAACCGCACCCTCAACCTAACCCTCAACCTCACCCTCACCATCACCCACACACTAACCCTCAACCACACCCTAATCATGACCCTAAACCGAACTCTCACCCTAAAACTTACCCTAAGCGAAAACCTAACACTAACCCTCACCCTAACCCTAACGCTAACCCTAACACTCACCCTCACCCTAACCTTCACCATAACCCTAATCCTCACACTAACCCTAACCCTAACCCTAACCCTCACCCTAAACCTAAACCTCTCCCTAACCCTATCCCGACACCTCACACTAACACTCACCCAAACCCAAATGCTAACCCTAACCTCACCCTAACGCTAACCCTAAACCATACCCTCACCCTCACCCTAACCTTCACCCTAAACCTAATCCTAACCATCACACTCACCCGAATAGTTATCCTAACCCTAACCCTAACTCTAACACTGACCTTAACGCTCACACTAGCCGTAACTTTTACCCTAACCCTAACCCTAACCATAATCTTCACCCTCACACTGACCCTCACCCTCAGCATAACACTAAAGCTAATCATATTCCTAATCCTAACCCTCAACCTCACCCTCACCCTAAAACTAAACCTAACCCTAACCCTTACCTAACCGAAACCCTCACCCTCACCCTAACCCACACCCTCACCCTCACCCTAGCCCTAATCCTAAACCTAAGCTTCACCTTCAACCTCCCCTTCCCCATCATCCTTACCCTAACACTAACCCCAATACTAACCCTAACCCTCTACACCACCCTCACCCTAACCCTAACCCTCACCCTCAACATCACCTTAACACTAACCCTAACAATAAGCCTAACCCTAACCCTAAACGTCAACCTAAAACTCAAACTAACCCTCATCCTAACCCTGAACATCACCCTCAACCTCACCCTCATTCGAACTCTCACCCTCACCCTGACACTCACCATCACACTAAACCTAACACTAACCCTAACCCTCACCCTAACCCTAACCCTCACCCTCATTTTCAGCGTCACGATTAGCCTAACACTAACCCTAACCCTAATCCTAACCCTAGAACTCACCCTCAAAATAATCCTCACCCTAACACTTATCCTCACACTAACACTAACTCTAACCCTAACCCTAACCCTCACCCTAACCCTAACCTAACCCTCACCCTCAACCTCACCCTCACATGCACCCTCAACCTAACCCGCACCCTCACACTCACCCTCACACTAAAACTCAACCTCAATTTAAACATCACCATAACCCTAACCCTCACCCTAACCCTAACCCTAACCCTCACCCTAACTCTAACCCTAACCCTAGCGCTAACCCTAACCCTCACCCTCACCCTAAACCTCACCCTAACCATTATCCTCACACTAACCCTAACCCTAACCCTAACCCTCACCCTAACCCTATCCCGACACCTAAACCTAACTCTCACCATAATCCTAAACCTAACCATAACCCTCACCTTAAACCTAACCCTAAGCTTAACCCTCAGCTTCCCCTAACCCTCACCGTCACCCTAACACTCACTCTAACACTACGCCTCAACCACAGCCTAAACTTCACCATCACCCACACCCTCACCATCACCCGAACACTCACCCTCACAATAAACATCACACTAACCCTAAGTCTCAACCTAACACTAACCCTAAACCTCACCCTAACCCTAACCCTCAGCCTAACCCTAACCCTCACCCGGACGCTCACCCTACCCCTAACTCTAACCTTCAACCTAACCATCACCCTAACCCTAAACCTCACCCTAAAACTAACCCTCACACTTACACTAACCTTCACACTAAACCTAACCCTAACACTCATCCTGACCCTCAACCTCACCCTCACCCTAAACCTAACTCTCATCTTAACCCTCACACTAACACTCACGTTAATCCTAACACTCACTCTCACTCTAACCCTCAGCCTAATGTTTACCCTCACCCTAACTTTAACCCTAACCCTCACACTAAACCTAACCCTCACCCTAACTCTAATTCTTAACCTACCCCTAATCCTAAACCTAACCCTCACACTCATCCTCACCCTAAGCCTCACCCTCACCCTCAAACTCACCCTAACACTCACCCTCAAACTAAACATCACCCTAACCCTAACCCTCACCCTAAACCTAACCCAAACCCTCACCCAAAAACCTAATCCTCATCCTATACCTAACCCTAACCCTCATCTTCAACCTAGCCCTCATCCTAACCCTAATCCTAACAATAACACTAACCCTAACCCTAAAACTCACCCTAACCCTAATCCTAAAGCTAACCCTCACCATCTTCCCCACCTTCACCCGAAACTTCACCCTCAACCTCACCCTCACCCTAACACTCACACTAACCCTAACCCTCAACCTAAACCAAACCCTAACCCTCACCCCTAAACCTAACCCTAACCCTCACCCTCACCCAAACCCTCAAGGTCAGCTTAACCCTAACCCTAACACGTATCCTAAACCTAATCCTAAAACTCACCGTCATCCGAACCCTAACCTTAACCCTCACCCCCACCCTCAGCCTAACCCTAAACCTTATCCTCACCCGAACCTTCACGGTAAAACTTACCCTCATCTTTTCCCTAAACCTAACTCGCACTCTCACCCTAACCCTAACCCTAACAATAACCCTGAAAATCAACCTAACAGTAACCCTCAGCCTCACCCAAACCAAAACTCTAATCGTAACCATCACCCTCACCCTCACCCTCAACCTAACCTTCAACCTAACCCTCACCCTAACCCTCACCCTCACCCTACTCTCATCCTAACCCTCACACTAACACTCACGCTAATCCTAACACTCTAATCCTAACACTGTCACTCTAACCCTCACCCTAATATTTACTCTCACCTTAAACTTAACCCTAACCCTCACACTAAAACTAACCCTCACCCTAACTCTAACCCTTAACTTAACCCTAATCCTAAACCTAACCCTCACACTCACCCTCACCCTAGGCCTAAACCTCACCCTCACGCTCACCTAACACTCATCCTCAAACTAAACATCACCCTAACCCTAACGCTCACCCTAAACCTAACCCTCACCCTCACCCAAAACACTAATCCTCATCCTATCCCTAACCCTAACCTTCATCTTCAACCTCGCCCTCATCCTAACCCTAATCCTAACAAGAACCCTAACCCTAAAACTCACCCTACCCTAATCCTAACGCTAACCCTCACCCTCTTCCTCACCCTCACCCTAAATTAAAACCTCAACCTCACCCTCACACTAACACTAACCCTAAACCTCAACCTAAACTTAACCCTAACCCTCAGCCCTAAAACTAACTCTAACCCTCACCTTCACCCAAAACCTCAACCTCAGCCTAACCCTAACCCTAACCCTAATCCTAAACCTAACCCTAAAACTCACCCTCACACTAACCCTAACCTTAAACCTCACCCCCACACGCAGCCTAACCCTAAACCTTATCCTTACCCTAACACTCACCCTAAACATTACCCTCATTCTTTCCCTAACCCTAACCCTCACCCTCACCCTAACCCTAACCCTAACTATAACCCTAACCATCACCCTAAACCTAACCCTCACCCTCACGAAAACCCTAACACCAATCATAACCCTCACCCTCACCCTCAACCTAACCCTCAACATCACCCTCACCCTAACCCTCACCCTCACCCTAAAGATCACCCTAACCCTAACCCTCACCCTAACCCAAACCCTAATCCTATCCCTAATCCTTACCCTAACACTCACCCTAACATTTATACTCACACTAACCCTAACTATAACCCTAACCTTAACCCTCACACTAACCCTAACTCTCACCCTAAACCTAAACCTACTTCTCACCCTAACCCTCACCCTAACCCTAACCCTACCCCTTTCCTTAACTATAAGCCTAACATTAACTCTCACCCTCATACTAAACATCATTCTAACACTAACCCTAACCCTAAACCTAACCCTCACCCTAAACCTACCACTCAACCTAAACCTCAACCTCCCTTAATCCTCACCCTAACTCTAACCCTAACCCTTACTTAAACGAAACCCTCACCCTCACCTTCACCCTCAACCTAACCCTCACCATAACCCTGACCCTAACCCTATACCTAACTCTAACCCTCACCCTAAACCTAACCCTCACCCTAAACCTAAATCTACCCCTCACCCTAACCCTCACGCTAAGCCTAACACTCACCCTAAACCTAACCCTAACCCTCAACCTAACCCTAACCCTCACCGTCACCCTAACACTCAACCTAACTCAAAGCCTCACCCACACCCTAAGCCTCACACTCACCCGAAACCTAAACCTTACCCTAACCCTAAACCTCACCCTAACCATCACCCTAACCCTAACCCAAACCCGAACCCAAATCCTCACAATAAACAATAACCTAACCCTACCCCTCAGCCTAACCCTAACCCTCTACCTAACAGTAAGCCTCACCCTGACCATCACCCTAACCCTTACCGTAACACTAACCCTAACCCTCTCCTTCACCCTAAACCTCATCCTAACTCTAACGCTAACCCTAACCCTCACCTTCACCCTAAACCTCACCCTAACCCTTACCCTCACCATAACCCTAACTCTAACCCTAATCCTCACCCTAACCCTCACCCTATCCCTAAACCTAATCCAAAACCGAACCCTCACCCTCACCCTCACCCTAACACTCACCCTCACCATAAACATCACCTTAACCCTAACCCTCATCCTAAAACTAACCCTAACCCTCACCCTTAGCCTAAACCTAACCATCACCCTAACTTCACCCTATTCCTAATGCTAACCCTACACCTCACCCTCATCCTAACACTCACCCTAACCCTAACCCTCACACTAACCCTAACCCTAACCCTGACCCTGACCCTCACAATACCCCTAACCCTAAACCTAATCCTAACACTAAACCTCACCCGAACTCTAACCCTCACCTTAACGCTAACCCTCGACCTAACCCTCACCCTAACCCTCATCCTAACCCTAACGCTAACCCTAACCCTCACCTTGACCCTAAACCTCACCCTAACAATAAACCTCACCCTAACCCAAACCCTAACCCTAACACTAACCCTCAGCCTAACCCTCACCCTCACCTAAACCCTAACCCTAATCCTAACACTAACCCTCACCCTCACTCTCACCCTCACCCTAACCCTAAGCCTAACCCTCACCCTAACCCTAATCCTAACCCTCACCGTCACCCTAACTCTAATGCTAACCCTACCTGTCAGCCTCACCCTAACACTCACCCTTAACCTCACCCTAACCCTTAACCTCACCATAAACCTAACACTAACTCTAACCCTAATCCTAACCCTGAAACTAACCCTCGCCCAAACCCTAACCCTCACCATCACCTGCACCCTCATCCTCACCCTAACACTCACACTAACCCTAAAGCTAACCCTAATCCTAAACCTAACCCTCACCTTCACCCTCACCCTCAACCTAACCCTAACCCTAACGCTAACCCTAAACCTAAACCTCACCCTCACGCTCACCCTCACCATAAACATCACCCTAACCCTAACCCTCACCATAAACCTAACCCTAAACCTAACCCTCAACCTAAACCTAACCCTCACCCTCACTCTCACCCTCACCCTAACCCTAACCCTAACCTGCACCCTCACCCTAACCCTCACCCTAAGCTTAACGCTAACACTAACCCTCAACCTCACCCTAAACCTCACCCTAACCCTAACCCTCACGCACAAACTAATCGTCACCCTCACCTGAACACTCACACTCACCCGAACCCTGACCCTCACCTTAAACATTACACTAACCCTATCCCTCACCCTAACCAGAACCCTAATCCTCACCCTAACCATCACCCACACCCTAACCCTCACCCTCACAGCAGCCCTCACACTCACCCTAACCCTCACCCTCACCCTAAACATCACCTTAACAATAACCCTCACAATAACTCTAACACTAACCCTCACCCTAATACTCACCCTCACCCTCACCCTCACCTTCACCCTCAGCCTAACCGTCAACCTCACCCTAGCCCTCACCCTAACCCTAAACCTAACCCTAACCCTAACCCTCATGCTCACCCTCACCCTAACCTTAAACCTAACCCTAAATATAACCCTAAGCCTAACTTTAACCCTAACCCTCAACCTAACCCTCACCCTAACCCTAAGCCTAACACTCACCCTCACCCTAAACTTAACCCTAAGCCTAACCCTCCGCATAACCCTCACCCAATCTCTAACCCTCCCCCTCATCCCAACCCTCACACTCACCCTAACCCTCACCCTCACCCTAAACATCACTCTAACCATGACCCTCACCTTATCGACTAACCCTCACCCTAATCCTCACCCTCAACCTCAACCTCACCTTCACACTCAGCCTAAACCTCACCCTCACCCTAGACCTCACCCTAACCGTAACTCTCAATCTAAACCTAACCCTCACTCTCAGCCTAACCCTAAATCTATCCCTAAACCTCACACACACCCTAACCCTCACCGTAACCCTAACCCTAAAAATAACTCTAACCCTAATATAAAACCTCACCCTCAACCTAACCCTAACCCTAACCTTAACCCTTACCCTAACCCTAACCCTCACCTTCTCACCTTAACCCTAAACCTAACCCTAACACTCACCCTAATCCTAATCTTAACCCTAAACCTAACATTCACCCTAACCCTAACCCTAACCCTTACCCTTACCCTAACCATACATCTCAGCCTAACCTTCATCCTAACCCTTACCCTAAACCGAACCCTCATCCTAACACTAACCAGCACCCTAAACGTATCCACAAAGCTAACGCTAACCCTAACCCACAACCTCACCATCACTCTCACCCTAACCCTCAGCTTCACCCTAAACATCACCTTAAAACTAACCCTCACCCTAACCATAACCCTAAACCTTACCTAACAGAAACCCTCACCTTCATCCTCACCCTCACCATAACCCACACCCTCACCCTAGCCCTCACCCTAAACCTAACCATAATCATTCCCCTAACCCTCATACTCACCCTCATGCTCACCCTTAGCCTAATCCTAACCCTAACCCTAATACTAAATCTAACACTCACCCTAACCTTCACCCCAACCCTAACCCGAACACTAACTCGAACACTCACCGTAAATCTCACCGTAACACTAACCCTCACCTACAACATTACACTCACACTCAACCTAACCCTCACTCTCACCCTAAATATCCCCCTAAACCTAACCGTCACCCTAACCCTAACCATAACCCTAAGCCTCAACATAACCCTCACCCAAACCCTAAACCTCACACTCACCTTAAGCTTCACCCTCACCCTAAACATCACCCTAACGGTAACCCTCACCCTAAGCCTAACCCTAACCCTAAACCTAACCCTCACGCTAACCCTAACCCTCACCCTCAGCCTAACACTAACAGTAACCCTAAACCTAACCCTTACCATCACCCTCAGCCTAAACCTCACCCTCACTATAACCCTAACCCTAACCCTCATCCTCACCCTCACCCTAAACCTCATCCTAAAATTTACCCTCACCCTCACCCGAACACTAACCCTGAACCTCACACTAATCCTAACCCTAACCCTCAACCTCACCCTCACCTAACCGTAACCGTAACCCTAAACTTCACCCTAATGCTAACCCTAACCCTAACACTCACCCTCACCCTGACCCTCACCGTCACCTTAACCCTCACCCTAAATCTATCCCTCACCCACAACCTAACCCTCACCCTCTCCGGAACCATCACCCTCACCCTAACACTCACCCTCATCCTAAACATCAACCTAAACCTAACCCTCACCCTAACCCTAAACCTAACCTGAGCCCTAACCCTATGCCTCACCCTCACCCTCACCCTAACCGTAGCCCTAAACCTAACCCTCACCCTCACACTCACCCTCACACTCACACTCACACTAACCCTCACGCTCACCCTAAACCTCACGCTAAACTTAACCCTCACCATACCCTAAAACTAACTCTCACCGTAAACCTCACCTTCGCCCTCACCCTCACCTTCAACCTCAACCTAAAACTCAACCTTACCCTAGCCCTCACCCTAACCCTAACCGTCTCCCTAACCCTAACACTAACCCTCAGCCTAACCCTTACCCTAACCCTAAACTTAACCCTAACCCTCACCCACATCCTCACCCTCACCCTAAACATCAACCTAACCCTAATACTAATAACAACCCTAACATTAACACTAACCCTAACCCTCACCCTCACCCTCACCCTAACCCCAACCCTCACCCTAACCCAAACCCTAACAAAAACCCTAACCCTAACCCTAAACCTCACTCTCAACCTAACCCTAACCCTAAACCTAAGCCTACCCTCACCTTCACCCTAGTCCTCAACTTAACTCAAAACCTAACCCTAACCCTCACCTTTATCCTAACACTAACTCTACCCCTAACACTCACCCTAAACCTCCCCCTAACTCTCAACCTAACCCTCAACATCACCCTCAGCCTCATTCTAAACCTAACGCTAATCCTAATCCTAACCTAACCCTCACTGTCACCGTCACACTAACTCTAAACCTATCCCTAAACCTAACCCTCAACCTCACCCTCACCCTAACCCTAACTCTATACATAAAACTCACCCTAACCCTAACCCTCACCCTAGCCATAACCCTAACCCTCACCCTAAACCTAACCCTCACACTAACCCTCACACTAACCCTAACCCTCACACTAACCCTCACCTTAAACCTCACTCTAACCCTAACCCTAACCTTCATCCTAACCCTCACCCTAACCCAAACCCCAACCCTCACCCTAACCCTCACCCTCACCCTCATCCTAACCCTAACCCTAAACCTAACACCCACCCTCACCCTAACCCTAACCCTAGATCTAACCCTAACCCTCACCTGCACCCAAGCCCTCACCTTAACCCTAAACCTAACCCTAACCCTCACCCTAATCCTAACCCTAACCCTAACCCTAACGCTCTCCCTAAACCTAACCCTAACCCTCAGTCTACCTCTAACCATACCCTTCAGCCTAACCTTCATTCTTACCCTAATCCTAACCTGAACCCTCATCCTAACCCTAACACTCAACCTAACCCTAACTCTAACCCTGACTCTAACCCGTACCTTTACACTCACACTAATCCTAACGCTAAACCTAACTACCAACCTCACCCTAAACCTCACCCTAATGCTAACTCTCACCCACACCCTAAACCTCACCCTCACCATCACACTAACTCTAACCCTAAACCTAACCCTAACCTTCACCCTCCCCCTCACCCTAATCCTAACTCTGTCCCTAAACCTCCCCCTAAACCTAAAAATCACCCTAACCCTCACCCTAACATTAACCCTAACCCTAACACTTACCCTAAACCTCACCCTAACACTAACGCTAACCCGAACACTCACCCTCACTTTAAATCTCATCGTAACCCTAACCCTCACCCACACCCTAACCCTCACACTCACCCTAACCCTCACCCTCACCCTAAACAGCACCCTAACCCAAACCATCACCCTAACCCTAAACATAACCCCCCTCTCCCACACCCTAACCCTCATCCTCACCCGAAACCTCACACTCACCCTAAGCCTCACCCTCACCCTAAACATCACCGTAAATGTAAACCTCACACTAACCCTAAACTTAACCCTCACCCTAACCCTCATCCTCACCCTCACCCTCACCCTAGCCCTCACCCTAAAACTAAACCTCACCCTAATCCTACACCTCACCCTCCCTCAGCCTAATCCTAAACCTAACCCTAAACCTAACCCTCACCCTCACCCTTAACCTAACCCTAACCCAAAATATAATCCTAACCCTAACCCTAATACTCACCCTAACCCTAACACTAACCCTCACCCTAACCCTATCCTAACCCTAACACAAAATGTCACCCTAACAGTCACCCTTACACTCATGCTAACCCTAAACTTCACTCTCACCCTAAAGCTCACCCTAACACTTACGCACACACTAACACTAACCCTAACCCTCATACTAAACCTAACCATCACCCTCACCCAAATCTAACCCTAACCCTAAACCTCACCTTCAGTGTAGCCCTCACCCGAACCCTAAACCTAACCTTAACTCTCACCCTAACCTTAACACTCATCCTAACCCTAAACCTCAACCTCACAATAACCCTACCCCTAACCCCCACCCCCAACCTCACCCTAACCATAAACCGAACCCTAAAACTCACCCTCACCTTCAACCTCACCCTAACACTCACACTCTCCCTCACTCTAAGGCTAACCCTAATCCTCACCCTAACACTAACCCTAAATAGAAACCTAATCCTAACCCTCACACTCAAACTAACAATAACCCTAAACCTAAACTTCAACCTAAAAATAACCCTAAACCTAATGCTAACCCTACCTGTAAACCTTACCCTAACCCTCACCCTAACCCTATATTTCACCCTCACGCTAACACTAACCCTAACTGTCACCCTCATCCTAACCGTCACCGTCACCCAAACCCTCACCCTAACACTACAACTCAACCACACCCTAACCCTAACCCTCAACAGAACCCTCACCCTTACCCTAACACTTACCCTCACCCTAACCTTAACCCTCACCCTAACTCTAACCATAACCCTCACCCAACCCTAACCGTTAAACTCACTCTAAGCCTAGCCCTAACACTAACCCCAAAACTAAACCTAAAGGTCTCCCTCACCCTCACCCAAACCGTAAAACTAACCCTAACCGTCACCCTCACCCTAACCCTAACTCTAACCCTAAACCTCACCCTAACACTAACCCTCACCCTAACCATAAGCATAACACTCACCCTATCCCTCACATTAACCCTAACGCTAACCTTAACCCTCACCATCACCCTAACCCTTATGCTCACACTAACCCTAACCCTAAGCCTAACACTCACACTAAGCTTAAACCTCACCCTAACCCTAAAGCTACCCCGCACCCTAACCCTCAACCTAACCCTATCCCGCACGCACACACTAACCCTCACCCTCACCAGAATCCTCACCCTCAATCTAAACCTCACCCTCACCATAAACATCACCCTAACCCTAACAGTCACTTTAACCCAAACCCAAAACCTCACCCTAATCCTACCCCTCAAGCTAAGGCTCAACCTCATCCTAACCCTAACCCTAACCCCTACGTACCCGAAACCCTCACCTTCAACCTCACCCTCACTCTCAACCTTAACCTAACCCTCACCCTAGCCCTCACCCTCACCCTCAGCCTAACTCTAACCCTAACCCTAATCCTAACCCTAACCCTCACCTTCACCCTAAAGATAACCCTAACCCTAAACCTCACCCTCACTCTCACCCTAACCCTAAAACTAACCCTCACCCTTATCCTAACCCTCACACTAACCCTAACACTCAACCTCAACCTCAACTTAACCCTGACCCTAACCCTAAATGTCAACCTCATCCTAAACTTCAGAAAACCCTAACCCTCACCCTAACCCTAAACCTGATCCTAAACCTCACGCTAATCCTAACGCTAACCTTCACCCTCACCCTCACCCTAACCCTAAACCTAACCGTATCCCTAACTCTCAACCTAAACGTGACCCTAACACTCACGCTAACCCTAACCTTCATTCTCAGCCTAACCCTCACCCTTACGCTTATGATCACCCTAACACTAACCCTAAACAACACACTAAACCTAACCATCAACCTCACCCTAAACCTAACCCTAAACTTCACCTTCACCCTATCCTTCACCATAACCCTAATCCTACCCCTAAATCTCACCTTAACCCTCATCCTCACCCTAAACCTCACTCTCACCATAACCCTAACCCTAACCCTCACCTCACCCTCCGCCTAACCTTAACCCTAACCGTAATCCGAACACAAATTCTCACCATCAGCCTCACCCTAACTCTAACCCCAACCCTAACCCTCACCCTCATTCTCACCCTAACCCTCACCCTCACCATCACCCTAACCCTAACCCTAAACCCTCACCCTAATGCTAACCCTCAACCTAAACCTAACCCTAACCCTCAACTAAAACATTAACCCTAAACCTAAACTTCAGCCTAAAAATAACCCTAACCCTAATGCTAACCCTAACCGTAACCCTCACCCTAACCCTAAAACTAACCCTAAACTTCACCCTAATGCTAACCCTAACCCTAACCCTCACTCTCACACTAACCGTCATCGTCACCCAAACCCTCACCCTAACGCTACAACTCAACCATACCCTAACCCTCACCCTCACGCTAACCCTCACCCTCACCCTAAATATAACCCTAACTCTAACCCTAATCCTAAACCTAAAACTCTCCCTCACCCTTAGCCTCACCCTAAACCTAACCCTAACCCTAACCGTCACCCTTACCCTAAACTTCAACCTAACCCTAACCCGAACCCGAACCCGAACACGAAACCTAACCCTCACCTCACGCTAAACCTCACCCTCACCATCACCCTAACTCTAAAACTAACCCTAAAGATTATCCTTACCTTAAACCTAACTCTAACCCTAACCCTCACCCTAATCCTCACCATAACCCTAACGCTAACACTAACCTTCAACCTCACCCTAACCCTAAACCTAAACTTCACACTAACCCTTACCCAAATCCTAACCCTAACCCTCACCCTCACCCTAACCTTAACCCTCACCCTCACACTCACCCTCACCTTAACCCTAACCCTTTCCCTAACCCTCAACCTTACCCTAATCCTCACCCTCAACCTCAACCTCACTCTCAGTCTAACCCTAACACTAACCGTAACCCTAAACCTCAACCTCAGCCTAAACCCAACCCTGACCGTAACCCTAATTCTAACCCTCACCCTAACCCTAACCCTAAACAAAACCCTAACACTAATCCTCAACCTAACCCTAACCCTAAACCTCACCCTAACACTTAGGCTAACTATAACCCTCACACTAACCCTCACACTAACCCTAAATCTAAACACAGCACTCACCCTTACCCTAACCCACAATCTCACCCCAACCATCACCCTAATCCTAACCCTAACCATCACCCTAACCCTCATCATAACACTAACCCAAAACCTAAACCTAAAACTAAACTTCACTCTACCCCTCACCCTCACCCTAACCCTAACCTTAATCCTCACCCTACCCACACCCTAACCCTATCTCTAACCCTAACCCTCACACTCACCCTAACCCTCACCCTAACCCCAACTCTCACCCTAAACCTAACCCTCACCCTCTCCCTAACCTTCACCCTAAACCTAACCATGACCCTCACCTTAGCCTTCATGTTAACCCTCACCCTAACCCTAAACCTCACTCTCACACTAACCCTAACCCTAACCCTCACAGTAACCCTAAACCTCACCCTAACCCTAACCATACCCCTCAGCTTAACCCTCACCCTAAACCTAAACCTAAACCTAACCATCACCCTCAGACAAACACTCACAGTCACCCTAACCCTCACCCTAAACCGAACCCTCACACACACCCTAACCCTCCCTCTCAAACGAACCCTCACCCTCACCCTAATCCTCACCCTCAACTTAAACATCACCCAAACCCTAACCATAAGCCTAATCCTCACCCTAACCCGAACCTGCTCCCTAACACTCACCCTCAACCTAGTCCTCACCTCAACCTAACTCTAACCCTAACCCTTAGCTAATTTTAACACTCATCCTCATCCTAACCCTAACACTAAACCTAATCTTAAACCTAACCCTCATACTAACCCTCACCCTAACACTCACGCTAACCTTAACCCTCACTCTCACCATAATCTTCACCCTAAACCTTACACTTACCCTAAACCTGACCCAGCCCTAACACTTACAATAAACCTAAACCTAACCCTATACCTCACCCTCACCCTCACCCTCACTCTAACCCTAATCCTAACCCTAACACTCACTCTAACCCTAACTCTAACATTAACCTTAAATGTAAACCTAACCCTAACCCTCACCTCATCCCAAAATCGAACCCTAAACCTCACCCAAAACCTAAACCTAACCCAAACCCTCACCCTCACACTAACCCTCACCCTAAACCTAACCCTAATCCTAACTCTCACCCTAAGACTCACCCTAACCATAACCCTAACCCTAACACTCACGATCACCCTAAACCTCATCCAAAACCTTACCCTCACCCTAGCCCAAATCCTAACCCTCACATTAAGCCTAACCTTCGCCGTAACCCTAAAACTACTCCTTAGTCTAAAACTTATCCTTTACCTAACCCTAATCTTCACACTTAACCTAACCCAAAACCTAACCCTAAATCTCAGCCTAACCCTAACCCTCACCCTCACCCTAACCCTCACCCACACCCTCAGCTGAAATCTAACCCAAACCCTCACCCTCACCCTTAACATCACACTAACCCTAACCCTCACCCTGAACCTTACCTAACTGAAAACCTCCCCCTCCCCCTAATCCTCACCCTCACCCAGCCCTCACCCTAACCCTAATCCAAAGATTAAACCTAACCCTCAACCTCCACCTCCCCCTCACCCTCAGCCTAACCCTAAACCTAACCCTAATACTAATCCTAACCCTCACCCTCACCCTCACCCTAACCCTAACGGGAACAATAACCCTCACCCTAACCCTAAACCTAACCACAAATTTCACACTAACCCTAACACCAAACCTAACAGTAACCCTGAACCAAACCCTTAGCCTCACCCTCGCCCTCAACCTCACTCTCAGCATAACCCTAACTCTAATGCTCACCCTAACCCTAAGCCTAACCGAAACCCTAAACCTAACCCTAACACTAACCAGCACCCTCACCATAACCCTAAACCTAACCCTAACCCTAACTCTAACCCTCACCTTAACCCTAACCCTAAACTCACCCTCACCCTAATCCTAACCCAAATCCTAAACCTCACCTTAACCCTCACCCTAACACTCACGCTAACCCTAACCCTAACCCTCACCCCAACCCTCACCCTAACACTAGTGCTAACCCTAAGTCTCAACCTCACCCTAACGCTCAGCCTAAAACTTACCCTCACCATCACCCTAACCCTTACCCTAACCCTCACCCTAAACCTAACCCTAATCCTAACCCTCACACAAACCCTAACCCTCAACCTAACCTCACCATAACCCTAACCGTGACCCTCACCCCAACTTCAACCTAACCCTAACCGCGATTCTCACCCTAACCTCACCCTAACGCTAACCCTAACCATAACACTCGCACTCACCCTAACCCTCACCCTAACCCAAACTGTCACCCTAAACCTAACCCACACCCTCACCCTAACACTAACCATAACCCTCACCATAAACCTAACACTCACCTTAACCCTAACCATACCCCTCACCCTAACCCTCACCCTAACTCTAACCTTAACCTAACCCTCATCCTCAGGCTAATACTCACAGTCCCCCTAACACTCACCATAAACCTAACCCTCACCCACACCAAAACCCCCACCCTTACCCGAGCCCTCACTCTCACCCTAACACTCACCCTCACCTTAAACATCGCCCTAACCCTTATCAGCACACTAACCCGCACAGTCAACCTTATTCTCACCATAACTCTTACCCTGACCCTTACCTAAACTTAACCCTCACCCTCATTCTAACCCTAAAACTACACCTAACCCTAGCCCTATCCCTGACACTAACCCCCACCCTAACATTCACGCTAACACTAACACTCACTCTCACCCTAACCCTCAGAGTAAACATTACCCTTACCCTAACCCTAACCCTAACCCTAACACATACATTAAACCTAAACCTCACCCTGACACTAACCCTACCCCTCAACCTCACCCTCACCCTCACCTTAACCCTAATCCTAACCCTGATACTCACCCTAACCCTACCTGTAACACTAACCCTAACCGTAAACCAAACCCTAACCCTCACCCTAACCCTAAACCTGACCTTAAACCTAACCCTAAACCTAAACCTAACCCTAACCCTCACCCTCACCCTAACCCTCACCCTAACCCTAATCCTAACACTAACCCTAACTTCCAACCTCACCCTCAACCTAACTCTAACGCTAACCCTAAGCATAACCCTCACCCTCACGCTCACCCTCACCCTAACCCTAATCCTATCACTAACCCTCAACCTAACCCTAACCCTAACCCTAAATCTCACACTAAACCTAACCCTAACAATCACCCTAACCCTAACGTAACCCTACCCCTCACCCTATTGCTAACCCTAACCCTAACTCTCACTTTCACACTGACCCTAACCCTCACCGTCACCTTAACCCTCTCCCTAAACCTAACCCTAACTCTCACGCAAACCCTCACACTCACCCGAACACTCACACTCACCCTAACCCTCACCCTCACCCTTAACATCACACTAATCATAACCCTCACCCTAACCTTCAACCTAACCCTCACCCTCAACATCACCCTAACCCTAACCGTAACACTATAACCCTAATCCTAAACCTAACACTCACCCTCACCATAATCCTCACCCTAAATCTCAACCTAACACTTTGCCGCACCCTAACAGTGTGAGACAAACACTAACAATTACCCTAATCCTAACCCTACCCCTCACCCTCACCCTCAACCTAACCCAACCCTAACCCTAACCAATACCCTTACCCCCCTCGGTAACCCTAAACCTAAAACTAACCCTCACCCTCACCCTAACCCTCACCCTGAACCTAACTCTACCCCTCAGCCAAAAACTCACCCTAACCCTAACACTAAGCCTAACACTCACCCTAACCCTATCGTTAACCCTCACACTCAGCCTTATCCTACAACTAACCCTAACCATAATCCTCACCCTCACCCTCACCCTAACCCTAACCCTAACCCTAACAATAATCCTAACACTAACCCTAACCCTAACCCTAACAATAACCCTCACCCTAACCCTAAGCCTAACCCTAACCCTCACACTAAACCTAATCCTAACACTTACTCTCACACTAACCCTAATCCTAAACCTAAGCCTCACCGTTACCCTAACCCTCACCATAACACTAACCATCACTTTTAACCTAACCCTCACCCTAACCCTAAACCTGACAATATGCCTCACCCTAACTCTCAACCTAACCGAACCCTCACCCTAAACTTCACATTAACACTATTCCTAACCCTAACATTCACCCTCATCTTAACTCTAACAGTAACGCTAACCCTAACCATCACCCTAACCCTAATGCTAACTCTAAGTCTCAACCTCACCCTAAACCTCCCCTTAACACTTACCATTACCCTCACACTAACCCTAACCCTAATACTCACACTAATCCTCACCTTAACCCTAATCCTAACTGTAAACATAACCTTCCTTACCCCTACTCCTACCCCTAACCCTAACCCTAAACCTAACCCTCACCCTACCCTCAGCCTAACCCTAAGCCTAACCCTCAACCTAATCCTCACAGTCACCCTAAACCTCACCCTAAACCTAACCCTCACCCACAACCTAACCCTCAACCTCACCCAGACCCTCACCATCACCCTAACCCTCACCCTCACCTAAACATCACCCTAAACCTAACCCTAACCCTAAACCTCACGCTAACCCTAACCCGCACCCTAACCCTCACCCTCAACCTAATCCTCACTCTAACTGTAACTAAACCCTTACCTAACTGAATCCCACAACCTCATACTCACCCTCACCCAAACCCACACCCTAACCCTCACCCTAACCCTAACCCTAACCCAAATCTTACATCAGTCTAACCCTAACCCTAACCCTAATCCTAACCCTAACCCTCACCCTCACCCTCACCCTAACCCTAACACAACCGTAACCCTCACCCTAACATTAACCCTCACAATACCCGTCACCCTAACCCTACACTTAACCCTCTCCCACACCCTAACCCTCACCCTCACCCAAACCCTCACCCTAACACTAACCCTCACCGTAAACGTCACCCTAAGCCTAAACTTAACCCTCTCCCACACCCTAACCCTTAACCTAACCCTAACCCTACACTTAACCCTCTCCCACACCCTAACCCTCACCCTCACCCAAACCCTCACCCTAACACTAACCCTCACCGTAAACGTCACCCTAAGCCTAAACTTAACCCTCTCCCACACCCTAACCCTTAACCTAACCCTAACCCTAACCATAACACTTACACTAAACCTAAACCTCAACCTAATCCTATCCCTACCCCACACCCTCACACTCACTCTCACCCAAACCCACACCCTAGCCCTCACCTTAACTCTAACCCTAACACGCACTCTAACCCTCTCCCTAACCCTAACCCTAACCAAAGCCTAAGCCTAAGCCTATCCCTAACCATAAGCCTCATGCTAACGCTAAGCCTAACCCTAAACCTTAGCCTCACTGTCACCCTAACACTCACTCTCTCCCTAACCCTCACCCTAATCCTTACACTCACCCTAACCCTAACCCTAACCCCAACCCTAACCCTAACACTTACACTAAAAATAAACCTCACCCTAACCCTAACCCTCACCCTCACCCTGACCCTAAACCTAGCCCTAAACCTAATCCTCACCGGCATCCTCAACCCCACCCTAACCCAAACAATAACCCTAATGCTAACAATAACACTAACCCTAACCCTAACCCTAACTCTAAACCTCACCCTAACCCTAACCCTAACTGAAAACTAAACCCTAACCCTAAACCTCACCCTCACCCTAAACCTAACCCTAATCCTAACCCTCACCTTAACATTCACCCTAACACTCACACTAACCCTAAACTTCACTCTCTCCATAATCCTCACCCTAACCCTTACCCTCAGCCTAACCCTAACCCTAAACCTCACATTAACCCGAACCCGCACCATAACCCTCACCCTCAACCTAATCCTCACTCTAACTCTAACTGAACCCTTACCTAACCGAAAACCTGACCCTCACCCAAACCCACACCCTATCCCTCACCTTAAACATAACCCTAACTCTAACCCTCATCCTCCCCCTCCCCCTCCCCCTCACCTCAGCCTAACCCTAACCCTAACCCTAATCCTAACCCTAACCTCACCCTCACCTTGACCCTAACCCTAAACCTAAATGTAACCCTCACCCTCACCCTCACAGTAACCATCACCCTAAAATTAACCCTCATCCTAACCTTCAACCGAAACCTAAACTTTACCCTCTCCCACACCCTAACCCTCACTCTAACCCTAACCCTAACGCAAACACTTACACTAAACCTAAACCTCACCCTACCATCACCCTACCCCTCACACTATCCCTAACCCTCACCCTCACCCTAGACCATACCCTGACACTAATCCTAAACTTAATCCACACGCAAACCCTATCCTTCAACCTAACTCTAACCCTCACCCTCACCGTTACCCTCACCCTCACCCTAACCCTAAATATAAGCCTCACCCTAACTCTCACCCTAACACTAACCCTCACCCTCACGCTCACACTAACTCTATCCCTAACCCTAACACTCACCCTCATCCTAAACCTAACCCTAACCCTAACCCTAACCCTCAACCTAAACCTAACCCTAAACATAAGCCTCACCTTAACTCTCACCTTAACCCTAACCCTCACACTAACTCTAACCCTAACCCTAACACTCACTCTCATCCTAAACCTAAACCTAACCCTAACCCTAACCCTCACCCTAACCCTAATGCTAACCCTAAGTCTCACCCTCACCCTAAACCTCGCCCTAACCCTCAACTTAACCCTAATCCTAACCCTAAAGCTAACCTTCACCCTACCCCTAACCGCCACCCTAAACCTAACCCTAACCCTAACACTCACCCTACCCTCACCCTGACCACACCCTAACGGTAACCCTCACCCTCACCCTAAATATCACCCTAAACCTAACCCTAAACCTAAACCTAATCTGCAACCTAACCATAATACTCAACATAATCCTCACCCTAACTGTAAGTAAACCCTTACCTAAATAAAACCCTCACCCTCACACTCACCCTCACCCAAACCCACACCCTAGCCCTCACCCTACCCCTAACCGTAACCCTAACCCTCATCCTCAAGCTAACACTAACCCTAACCTTAACCATCAAACTCACCCTCACCCTAACCCTCACCCTAACACTAACCCTCACCCTTACCGTCACCCTAACAGAAAACCAAACCCTATCACTTACACTAAAACTAAACCTCACCCTAACCCTAACCCTACACCTCACCCTCACCCTCACCCTCACCCTAACCCTAATCCTAACCTTAACACACACCCTAACACGCTCCCTAACCCTAACCCTAACCCTTACCGTAACCCTAAGCCTAACCCTAACCATAACCATAAGCCTCACTCTATCGCTACACCTAACCCTAAACCTTACCCTCAACTGCACCCTAACCCTCAGTCTCACCCTAAACTTCACCCTAACCCTAACTCTACTACTCAGCCTAACCCTCATCCTAAAACTAACCCTAACCCTCACCCTAACCCTAACCATAACCCTCACCCTCACCTCACCCTAAACCTAGCCCTAACCCTAATCCTCACACTAACCCTAACCAGCACCCTAACCCTCACCCTCAACCTAATCCTCACTCTAACTCTAACTAAACCCTTACCTAACTGAAACCATTACCACCCAAACCCACACCCTAGCCCTCATCCTAAACATAACCCTAACTCTAACCCTCACCCTCACTCTCCCCCTCCTCCTTCCCTCAGCCTAACCCTAAACCTAACCATAATCCTAAACTTAAACCTCACCCTCACCCTCACCATAACCCTAACCCTAACTGTTAACCCTCACCCTCACCCTCACCGTAAACCTCACCCTAACACTAACCCTCACCCTAGCCATCACCCTAACCCTAAACTTAACCCTCTGCCAAACCCTAACCCTCAACCTAACATTAAACATAACCCTAATCCTTACACTAAACCTAAACCTCACCGTAACCCTAACCCGACGCCTCACCCTCACACTCACCCTCGCCCTCACCCTAACCCTAACACTCACTCTAACCCTCGCCCTAACGCTAAATCAAACCCTAAGCCTAAGCCTAACCCTAAATATAAGCCTCACGATAACGCTAACCCTAACCCTAAACCTTACCCTCACAGGCACCCTAAGCTTCACTCTCACCCTAACCCTAACCCTAAACATTACCCTCACCGTAAACCTAACACTAAGCCTAACCCACTAAACCTAAACCTCTCCATAACCCTAACCCTACCCCTCATGCCCACCCTCACCCTCACCCTAACCCTAACCCTAACACTCACTCTAACCCTCTCCCTAACCCTAACCCTAAACCTAACCCTAACCCTTACCCTAACGCTAACCCTCACCTTAAACCTAAACCTCACCCTCAACTTATCCCTCACCCTAACCCTAACCCTAACCCTAACACTCACTCTAACCCTCTCCCTGACCCTAAACCTAACCCTAAGCCTAAGCCTAAGCCTAACCCTAACCATAAGCCTCACGATAACACGAACCCTACCATAAACCTTACTCTCACCAGCACCCTAACCGTCACTCTCACATTAACCATCACCCTAATCCTTACCCTCACCCTAACCCTAACCCTCACACTAACCCTAACACTTACACTAAACCTAAACCTCACCCTAACCCTAACCCTACCCATCACCCTCACCCTCAAACTCACCCTAACCCTATCCCTAACCCTAACACTCAATCTAACCCTTTACCTAACCCTAACCCTAAACCTAACCATCACCCTCAACCTAAACCTCACCCTAACCCTAACCCTAACCCTCACACTAACCCTAACCCTCACCCTAACCCTAACCATTCCCCTCAGACCAAACCTCATCCTAACCCTAACCCTAATCCTCACCCTAACCCTTACCCGAAATTGAAACGTAATCCTAAACCTCACCCTAACCCTAACCCTCACCCTCACCCTCACCGTCAGTCTAACCCTAAACCTAACTTTCATATTAACCCAAAAATTCACCCTCAACCTCACCCTAACTCTAACACTAACGCTAACTCTAAACCTCACCCTCACCCTCAACCTAACTCTAACCCTAACCCTAACACTCACCCTCACAATAACACTAACACTATCCCTAACCCTCATGCTAAACCTGACCCTCACCCTCACTCTCACCCTAAACCTATCCCTAACACTAACACTAAAAATAACCCTCACCCTAACCCTAACCCTAACCCTCACCCTGACCCTTACACTAACCCTCACCCTACCCCTCACCGTAACCCTAACCCTAACACTAACCCTCACCCTAAACCACACCCTAACACTCACCCTCACACTAAACATCACACTCTCCCTTAACCTCACCCTAACCCTAACCCTAACCCTCACCCTAAACCTCAACGTCACCCTCAACCTCACCCTAAGCCTAAGCCTAACCCTAACACTAATTCTAAACCTAACACTCACCTTCACCCTCACACTCACCCCCACCCTCAGTCTAACCCTCACCCTAACCCTGGCCCTGACCCTCACCTTCACCTAACTGTAACTCTAACCCTATCCCTAAACCTCACCCTCATTCTAACCCAAACCAAAAACCTAACCCTCAACCTAAACCTAACCCTCACCCACACAATAACCCTCACCCTCACCCGAACCCTAATGCTCACCCTAAACCTCACTCTCACCCTAATCATCACACTAACCCTAACCGTCACCCTAACGCTAACCCTTACCCTCACCCTAAACCTTACCCTCACCCTCACCCTATGCCTAACCCTAACCGTAACCCTAATCCTACACCTAACCCTCACACTGACCCGCACCCTACACCAAAGTCTACACCTCAGCCTAACTCTAACCCTAATCCTCACCCTAGCACTAACCCTAACCGTAACCCTCACACTCACTCTAGCCCTCAGCTTCACACTAACCCTAACCCTAACCGTCACTCTAACCCGAACCTTCACCCTAACACTAACCCTCACCTTAACCCTAACGCTAACCCTAACATTAATCCTCACACTAACCCTCACCCTGACACTAACCGTAACACTAACCCTAACCCTAACACTACCCCTGACCTAACACTAACCCTAACCCCAACCCTTACCTAGCCGTCACCCTAACCCTAACCTTAACCCTCACCATCACCCTAATCCTCACCTGTACCCTAACCCTAACCCTCACCCTAATCCTAAAGGTAACCCTTACCCTAATCCTAAACCTAACCCTCACCCTCACCATAACCCTCACCCTTTCCATGACTCTCACCCAAACCCATTTCCTCACCCTAACCCTGAGGTTCATTCAATCCCTAACCCTCACCTTAACGCTAACCATCACCTAACCCTAAATCTAACCCACACCCTCAACTTCACGGTAAGCCTAACTCTAATCCTAACCTTCAACCTAACCGGAACACTCACGATAACCCTAACCTTAACCCTCACACTCTCCGTAATCTTAACCCTTGCCAAAAACCTCACCCTAACCGTCACCCTAACCCTAACCCTAACACTAAACTTGACCCTCACCCTAACACACACCCTAACCCTAACACCAACCCTAACCCTCACACTAAACCTCACCCTAACTCTTACACTCACCCTAACCCTAACCCTAACCCTAACCATCAAACTAACCCTAACCCTAACCCTAACCATCACACTAACGATAAACCTAACTCTAACCCTAAACTTCACCGTCATCATAACCATCACCCTAACCCAAACCCTCACACACACTCTAACCCTCACCCTCAGCTGACCCCTAACTCTCAAACTAACCCTCATCCACACCCTCACCATCACTCTAAACATCACATTAACACTAACCCTCACGTTACCCCTAACCCTAACCCTCACCCTAACCGTCACCTAAAACCTCACCCTCACCCTGAGCCTATCACTAACCCTAACCCTAATCCTCAATCTAAAACTAAAACTCACACTCATCCTCAGCCTAACCCTAACCTTAACCTTAATCCTAACCATAGCCCTCACCCTCACCCTCACCCTAATTCTAACCCTAACCCTAACCCTACTCCTCACCCTTAAGCTAAATCTAACCCTAAAACTAACCCTCACCTTAACACTAAACCTCAGGCAAACGCTAACCCTAACCCTCACACTCAGTGTAACCCTCACCCTACACCTTACTCTAACCCTAACCCAAACCCTAACCCTCACCCTCACCCTCACACTAACCCTAACCCTCACACTAAGCTAACCCTCACCCTAACCCTAAACTTAACCCTCAGCCTAACACTCACCCTAACACTAACCCTAACCCTCACACTCACTGTAACTCTCACCCTAAACCTTACTCTAACCCTAACCCAAACCCTAACCCTCTCCCTCACCCTCACACTAACCCTAACCCTCACACTAAGCTAACCCTCACCCTAACCCTAAACTTAACCCTCAGCCTAACACTCACCCTAACACTAACCCTAACCCTAATCCTCACCCTATCACTAACCCTAACCCTAAAACTCACCCTTCTCATTACCCTAACCCTAAACCTAATGCTCACACTAAGCCTCACCCTAACCCTCACCCTCACCCTAACCCTCACCCTAACCCTAACCCACACCCTAACCATAAACCTCACACTCACCCTCACCCTTAACCTAACCCTAAATATAACCCTAACCCTAACCATATCCTTCAACCTAATCCTCACCCTCACCCTAACCCTAACCCTAACCTTAACCCTCACCTTAACCCACACCGTAAACCTAACGCTAACCCTAACCTCACCCTAAACCTCACCCTAAATGTACCCTAACCCTAACCGTAACCCTAACCCTAACCCTAATCCTCACACTAACCCTAACCCAAAACCCTAACCAATACCCTAACCATCACCCAAACCCTAACCCTAACACTAACCATCACCCTAACGCTAAGCCTAGCCCTAAACCTAACACTCACCTTCAACCTAACCATCACCCTAACCATAACCCTCACACACACCCTAACCTTCACCATAACATGAACCCTCACTCTCACCCTAACCAACATCCACAACCTCACCCTCACTCTAAACATCACACTAACCCTAACCCTCACCCTAACCCTAAACCTAACCTGCACCCTAACCCTCACATTCACCCTCACACTCAACCTAAGTCTAACACTAAACCTAACCCTAATCCTAAATCTAACACTCACCCTCACACTCATCCTCACCCTCAGCCTAACCCTAACCCTACACTTAATCCTAAACCTAGCCCTCACCCTCACCCTCACCCTAACTCTAAGCCTAACCCTAACCCTAACCCTCACCGTAAACCTAACACTAAACCTAATCCTTACCCTAACCCAAAACCTCATGCAAAAGCTAACCCTACCCTAACCCTCACGCTAACCCTCACACTAACCCTTATTCTCACCCTAAAACTAACCCTAAACATCAACCTAACCCTAACCCTCACTCTCACCCTAAATATCACACTAACCCTAACCCTCACCATAACCTTAAACCTAACCCTCACCCTAACCCTCACCCTCACCCTCACCCTCACCCTGAGCCTAACACTAACCCTAACCATAATCCTAAACCTAACACTCACCCTCACCCTCACCCTCAGCCCAACCCTAACCCTAAAAATAATCCTAACCGTAGTCCTCACCCTCACCCTCACCCTAATTTTAAACCTAACCCTAACCCTAAGCTAACACTAACCCTAAATAAACCCTCATCCTAAGCCTAACACTAACACCCACCCTCACCCTAACCAAAACCGTAAACATCACCCTCACCCTAACCCTCACCCTAACCATAACCCTCACCCACACCCTAACCCTAACCCTCACCTGAACACTCACACTAAACCTAACCCTCACGTTCATCTTAACCCTAACCCTAACCCTAACCCTCACCCCAAGCCTCACCCTAACCCTAACGCTCACCATATACCTGACCCTTCTCCTCACTGTAACCCTCATACTAAACCTAACCCTAACCATCACCGTAAACCTCACCCTAACCCTTAACCTCACCCTAACCCTCAACCTAACCCTCACCCTAACCCTCACACTAACGCTAATCCTCACCCTTAACCTAATCCTCACCCTAACCCTCACCCATACTCTAAACCTCCCCCTCCCCCTCACGCATTTCCTCACCCTAACCCTCACCCTAAACCGATCGCTCACACAAACCATAACCCTCACCCTAACCCTTACAGGCACCCTAATCCAAACCCTAACCCTAACCTCACACTAAATTTAACCCTCACCCTAACCGTAACCCTAACCCCACGCTAACCCTCACCCTAACCCTAAACCTAACCCTAATCCTCACCTAACCCTAACCTAACCCTAACCTTCACCCTCACCCTAAACCACACCATCACCCTGACCCTCACCCTAACACTAACCCTAAGCCTCACCCTCACCCTAAACCTCACCATAAACCTAACCCTAACTCTCACCCTCACCCTAGCCCTTACCGTAACCCTAACCCTAACCCTAACCCTCACCATCATACTTACCCACACCCCAGCCTAACCCTAACCCTAACCCTAAACCTAACCCTAACCCTCACTCTCACCCGTACTCTAACCCTAACCCTAATCCTATCCCTCTCCCTCATCCTAACCCTAAGACTATCCCTAAACCTCACCTTAACCCTAACCCTTACCCTAACCCTAACCCTCACCCTCACTCTGACCCTAACCCTAACACTAAACTTAACATTCACACTAAACCTCATCCTAACCCCAAAGCTAACCTAACGCTCACTCTAAACCTCACCCTAACCCATATCTTCACCCTAACCCTAACACTAACCCTAACACTAAGGTTCACCCTAACCATAAAGTTCATCCTAACCCTAACCCTCACCCTCACCCTAACCCTAACCCTCACACTAAACCAAACCTCACTCTATCCCTAACCCTACCCTTCACCCTATCCCTGATTCTAACCCTAACCCTAACCCAAAACTCAACCTAACCCTAACGCTAACCCTAACCCTAAACCTCACCCTAACACTAACCTGCATGCTAACGCTAAACCTAACAAACAACCTCACCCTAAGCCTCACCCTAACCTTACTCTCACCCTAACCCTAACCCTAACCTTATCCCTCACACTAACCCTAATACTAAACCTCACCTTAACCCTCACTTTAACCCGCACCCTCACCCTAACACTCACCCTAACCCTAACCCTCACCCTACCAGTAAGCCTCACCCACACCCTAACCCTAACCCTCAAAGGAACCCAAACCCTCACCCTAAATATCACTCTCACCTTAACCGTCACCTGAACCCTAAACCTAACCCTCACCCTCACGATAACCCTCACCCTCACCCTCACCCTAACTCTAACCCAAACGCTAACCGTAACCCTTACTGTAAACCTAAATCTAAATCTAACCCTCACAATAACCCTAACACTATCCCTAACTTTCACCCTCAACCTAAAACTCACCCTAAATCTTACCCTCACCCTAACCCTAAACCAAACCCTAACCCTAATCTTAACAATAACCCTAACATTAAACCCCAACCTAAACCTCACCCTAAACCTAACCGTAACACTAAACTTCCCCCAAACCCTCACCCTAAACCTAACACTCACCCTCACCCTAACCCTCACCTTCACCCTAAACATCACCCTAACCCTAACCCTAACTCTAATGCTAACTCTAATCCTCACCCTCACCCTGACCCTAAGCCAAACACTAACCGTAAACTTAATCCTAGACCTAATGCTCTCTGTCACCCTCACTCTAACCGTAACCCCAAACTTAACCCTAACCCTCACCCTCACACTAACCCTAACCTTAACCCTAACCCTAACCCTCACCCTAACCCTAACCTTAAATCTAACCCTAACTCTCACCCTATCCCTCCCTCATCCTAACACTAACACTCACCCTAACCCTTACTCTCACTCTAACCCTCACTGTAACCCTAACCCTAGCCTCACCCTCACCCTCACCCTAGTCCTCAACCTAACCCTAAACCTACCCCTTACCTAATCCTCATCCTAACACTAAACCTAACCCTAACCCTCACCCTAACCCTAAACCTAACCCTATCCCTCATCCTCCCGCTAACCTTCAACCTAACCCTTACCCTCAACCTAACCCTAATCCTAACACTAACTCTAAACCTCACACTAACACTAAACCTCACCCTAACCCTAACACTAAACCTCACCCTAACAGTAACCTTCACCCTCACCCTCACCTTCATTCTCAGCCTCACCCTAACCCTAACCCTAATCCTAAACCTATCCCTCATGCTCACCCTAACTCTAACCCTAACCCTAACCCTCACCCTAAACCTAACCCTAACACTAACGTTCACCCTAACATAACCTTCACCCTGACCCTATCCCTAACCCTAACCATAACCCTAACACTAACCCTCACCTAACACTAACCCTAACCCCAACCCTAACACTAACTGTCACCCTCACCCTAACCCTAACCCTAACCCTCACCATCACCCTAACCCTCACCTGTACCCTAACCCTAACCCTCACCCTAATCCTAAAGCTAACCCTTACCCTAAACCTAAACCTAACTCTCACCCTCACCCTAACCCGAACCCTTACCCTGACCCTCACCCAAACCCTTTTCCTCACCTGAACCTGATCCGTCCAGCAGGTTCAGTTATTCGTTAGACTCGTGGAGGCACCTCCTAAGAACCATGGGGGTGAAAGAGAAATGAGACCAAGCGCATAAAGAAAGACAAAGTCAGTCTGAGTTGCGTCAAAGTCTGCTTTATTAAATTGAGGCAGGTTTTATATACCTGAAGGGACAGGGGAAGGGAAAGAATGAAAAAACTTTGCAGAAGCAAGGATGAGAAGTCCCGGGGTCAGGGATGGGTCATGCTTTTCCTTTGGCCGTTGTGGTAGTCGTTCTAAGAAATATTTATGGTTAGCCAGGCGCCATTTGCTGAGTGCTGGAGATAAGAGAAATGTTTATGGTTAGTCAAATGTTTTCTGCTTAGGGCTGGAGGAATATTTATGGTTAGCCAAATGTAGTTTGCTTAGGGCTGGAGGAATCTTATCTTTCCATACACTTTCTTAGCTCCCAACAAATCCCCCCTTCTTATTTAGAAAATGGACCATTAATTGTTGGCTGCTCTTTTTAAGGGGGTGACAGAGGCTCTGTTCCTCTAAGGGCCCAGGGTTTTTTTCCGCTCCCGAGCGAGCATCCTCACTCGGGGAGGGGAGTTTTACAGGCCTTGGCATGTTTTTTGAGGAGACTGCTCTTGTTTACGCATGCCAACCGTTAAGCACCAGAGCTTGACACTCAGGGGTCTTGGGTTTTGGGATCTCGCGGATCCATCCCCCTGCAGTCTTACCTGCACCCTTGATTATAGCATTTCTTCTTCCTCCCATAGGTGCATCCTCCCCCAAGCAGAGGGGCCTATAGGAGGAGGGGCGAGCCTGTCCCTTATGGCAATAGGTCTTGCCCGTTGAATGGTCAGAAGTTACGAATAAGAAGAAAGATTTTCTAAATAAGAAAAAGAAAAGGGGGGCTGTTTCCCACTGGAGCAAGTTCACGGCAAAGCACTAATTAAAAGCCTAGGGTAAATGCTCGATCTCAATGCCTTAGTCCGCCATATTGAGGTGATGGTGATGAACCTGTATGGGCTTAGAAGACCAGAGATTAATCTGTTATTTAATAAATTCAGTCAGGAAGGTCCAAGTCTGGAGTTCTAGCTGCATCTGTAAGAGAAAAGGCATCATCCTCAGGCGGAAGGTTTCCCCTGGGTTATAGCAAGCCATGCACCTGTTTTATCAACAAATTTTCCAAAGGTAGGTTATGAGAAAACATCCTATCTTAGGCTATATGGAGGGCCACCTTACCACTGGCTACATGCCTTGTTGAGCCAGCCTGTACAGCCTCTATATGTAGTGCTACCCAGGGTAAGCTTCATAATACTCCTGTCATTGGATGTTTTCTAGCTTTTTTAGGAATCATTAGGGAAGAAGTGTATGGAATTGCAGTCCTTCTCTAGGGGTGGCCGCGGTGTGCTCCGTGGGGTCCTCCCGAGTCTCTAAGCGATGATAATGCACCAAGATCTAATTTTTGGAAGAGCAGAATCTATTTGATCTTTTATAAAGCGCTTAAGGTGCTGAAAAGCCCAAGGGCCAAAGGAAACAAGCAAAAGTAATGCAACAAGGGGACCCAGGAGGGGAAGAAAGGTTAAAAGTCCCCCTCAAGCAGCCCAAATAGGGCGCTCAAAAAACTCGTGTGGCAGTCTTTCAATCTCCTCCTGATGTTTTTAAACTCGATCTCTTACAATGCCAGACTTATTGGCATAAAAACAGCACTTTTCCTGTAAAGTTAAGCAAATGCCACCTCTGTCAACACTTAAAAGATCTAAACCTTTGCGATTTTGTAAAACCACCTCAGCTAAGGAATGTAACTGATCCTGAAGATCTTTAACAGATTGATAAACTTTAGTAATAGCATCAGCTAATTGTTGTGAAAGCTTGGAGTATGAGGAGACAGCAGTGGCTAATCCTGCAGTCCCAGTGCCTAAAGCACCAGCCACTCCAAGTCCTATCAGTAGGGGAATAAATTGTACCACCCTTTTATGTCGGGGAACAAAATAATCAAAGTCAGGAATGGGTACTGGCTCATCTCCGGAAATCAAGTCAATGTCTGGGAGTAAAATAGCTGGAATACAGAGCCCTGTCCAATTTTGGGGAAGTACAGTGTAGGCCATATTATTGCCACAAACAAAAACCTGGCTCTGTTGTGAGAATAGGGAGGCAGAAACATTAATAACATTGTTGCACAGGGAAAAGGAGGATATCCCAACATCAATGTCATACTACCCTGGCAAGTTTATAACACTCTTTGCAATAAAACAATTAGCACGGATGATCAAACTGAGGTAGTCACTCTGGGAGGTAAGGGTTAGGGAATCTACAGTGTTACAGGCTTGTGATTGATTAACACTTGGCCTAGTCTGCTGGGCTGATCAAATGGCCCTTATCTTGAGCCCCCTAAATCAGGAATTTTTACACAGGAATGTGGAGGAACATACTCTTTGTTCCTTATCTTGGGTCCCATTTGGCCATTTGGGGAATTTACTTGTTAGCCCTTTATTTCTGATTACAGAGCTTGTCCCAGGGCCAACATCTAGACTCTGAAAGTTTTTATATATCTCCAGGGAGGGGAAGGGTCAGTCCTAGTGCAAGCAAGTTTACAGAAGCAAAACCAGCAGTTAGCAATTGTAAAATGTAACTCTAATTTTTAATCTTTTATTCCCTCTTTTTTCTTTGGGCTAATTTTAATCTTAAAATTTAGGGGGTTCTTATCTCAGTCGTAGGGGTGTCTCTATATTATCTTGTGGGGTGTCAGTTGTTCTCAATGCTTGGTATTTGGATCTCAGAACTAATAGACGGACTATGCTGATCTTTTTCTTTTACAAAAGACACCATTCTGTTAAGTATACAAGGTCTGATTGTAACAAAAGTAACAGTACCAGAGACCCTTACATTTTTTTCCACCAGTCCTGACTCGTGTATCGTAGTTAACTTAACTTTATACCAGCTTTACTTGTAAGCTCCAATTTGAAGACATACTCATACCATCTGCTACGTACTTAAACTTTTTAAGGATTGTCTTAAAGACAATCCTTACTTTTGAAATTTTCCCAATTCCTTTTCCAAGGCTTTCTTTACTATCTTTTTTTTTTTTTTTTTTTTTTTTACAATTTCTTGAGCATCTTTGTGGCTGGAGTTTAAAAACTGCCCAATTTTCCTTTGGCTTGTGGAACCTTTATCTTAAAACAGACTTAAGGCACCACTGTGATGTAGAAGCTTGCTAGATTTTAAGGCTAAGAGTATTACCTTCATTGATAATACACTCAGGTTATTACCATACCAGAGCCAAACTAGGCTGTGACCATAGAGTGGATTTTCAGTCACTATGCACTGAAGTGCCTAAGGCAAGCAAGCCAGTGATATTCTTGTCCCCAGTATCCACTGTGGGAATACAGAGGATTTTTGGATATCACCTAAAAGAATGTCCCATAAGATCTCAGATTTAGCAGCAGTCAACCAGGATGCAGACTCAGATGATGGAATCAGGCAGGAGTTCCTCCAGGTGGCTGTCAGGCCGTCGTTGATCTTTACCCATCAGGGTATGCAGCAGCAGCAGCAGCAGCAGCAGCAGCAGGGTCTCTCAGTGGCTCCAAGGGACTGTCACACCTCATGCTGGTCTGTAAATTCCTACACAGACTGGTTAAGGGTACATTGCATAGGCTTGGCCGGCTTTGATCCTGCTGGTTTTTAAGATCTTTAAACAATAGCCCAAGACAATTTACCAAAATCGCAACTCTTTTTACTAACCAGATATTTTTGTAAATAGACACAGAAGGCTCAAAAGGCTTAGCCTTGTAGCCATCTCTGACAGATGCAGTCTCCACACCTTGAACACCTACAACAATTAACACTATTCTTTATGCCTTTTTTTTTTCATCTATGTTGCCTCATTTCTCCAAAATTTCTGACTCTGGACCCTTGATCTTAAAAATGGGGGTAAAAGGGCGAAGGTCCATCTTGCGTAACTTCTTCAAGCTGACATTAGGGGCGTTGATCTTACCTAGCCAGGAACCTATAACTTTAGCCTATTTTACAAAGAGGCTATCAGGGTTAGATGTTTAACCTTTCACAACTGCACAGACCTTTTCCCCGGCTACAGCAGTGTAGCTTGTTTAGCACTCTGGTTTGCAAAAGCATCTTCCTAGATGGCTTAGGAATGTGATCTCTAATGATCCCAAATAATGCCTAAGTTACCTTTGCAGGCCTTTAGAAAGATATCAATAGAAACACACTTCCAGGTTTACAAACTTTTTCCTGAGCAGATGAACTTCATGTAACTAGTGTCAGCTCAATTAGAGCTGCCAATTAGACCTTTTTTGGCACATAAAGGGGTTGAGATTTAAACTATCCCCCACATTTTATAACATTAGCTTTTTATTACTATCACAGAGGACTGGCAAGTTACTGTCCCTTACAAGGTAGATAGTCATGGACATTAGGCATGTTTACAAACTCTTCCCATGACCTCCCGGCTCTGACCAGTTTTGAGGGGCCACAAAATGACTCTAGGTTCTGACATTTCTGCCATCCAAGCAGTGGCTTTACTGCCTCTGGATGCTCCTCCATTGCTTTTGTCCCAGGAGTGTCTTCTCCACACTGGGATAAATGCCTCATTGGCATTTCCTTTTAGCTGGTTGCTGGACTTGAACTCGGGGCCTGAGCACTGTCCCTCACCTCTACAGCTTAAGGCTAGCACTCTGCCACTTTGAGTCTCGAGCTTGGGGCTTGAGTACTGTCCCCTGACTCTTTAGTCCAGTGTTAGTACTCTGCTGGCTGAATAGAGGTGACAGTCTCACAGGAACCTTTTTTTTTCCGGGCTGGCTTTGAACATGTTTGCAGATCAATGAGTCTTACAAAAGGCCATTTTACACCAATTAAAAGCAACAAGGTGGTCAACATAGAAGTGGATTTTAAGCATGCTCTTACCTGAAACTTATTAAGAGTCAAAGTGACATCAGACAACTTGTAAGAATCCTCTGTGCTTTGCTCTGGGCTTGCTGGAAACTTAAAAAACCTATAAGAGCAAACTAGAATAGAAATTATTTTGGTAATCCTAATTCTTTCTTTGTGCACTTTGAGGCAAATGTTAAGAACAATTTTACAGTTAAACTGTATATCCAAAAATCCATTTCTAATTTTTTAAAACCTCTTATTAATCACCTTTACTATTTATACTTTAGTTTTTATTTGCATTTTGAAAAGATCCCTTGAAATCTTGAGGCCAAGTGTCACTCATTTCCTCGTGGTTGCTTGTTTTAAAACAGACACACATTAACATTTTTAAACTCAAATGACAATTTTTCCTTAATGCAACAATTACAGTCACCATCACTATACCACGAATCTAGACTTAACAACTTTATAACTTTTAAAAACATCCTAATTGTAGAACATAATTGAAAGTAAGCCACATTATATAAATAACTTTTTAACCCTGTTTTTAATGCCTTCCTAATTTTAATGTTAACACATCCAAGGGGAAGTTTTAGCAATACTAATCGATCATCACATCACTCATTTTAACCACCATGTTTTCAGTGTCTATCTGCAGAGAAAAGAGAGAACAAAGATGGGCCACTCAGCCCCTTCTAAGGAATGGGCACACACCCAATCCGACTCTTTAGGGTTAGATGAACTGAGTTTGTTCCAGCTTGCCCTCTTTCACCATGCGTGGACTCCTCCCAGGACCTGTCCCACCATGCATGACCAGCTGAATTGCCCTTGTGCTTGTTCACCCCTTACCCCTTAAGGTCTTCTGTTGTTTTTAAGTTTCCCTTTTTTTATCTCTTGGTTCTCGAATGAAATACACAGTTTTAGATAGAACAAGTAACATCTTTGACAGTGTTAAACTAAGCTTTACATTTAAATTTTTAATATTTATCCCCAAATTTTAGCCAAAGGAATTAGATCCCAAACAGCCCATGCATTTTTGTTAAGCCAGATAACTTGGTTACAGTATAAACAGTCTTATGCATTTTAAAACATTATTATTTTAAAATACCAGATTTTCTAATTTGCAAGTTAAAGAATCATTACAAAGCCATTTAAAACAATGAGAAGATTTTTTTTGTCAATGTCCAAACCTCATAACTTTTTGAATTTTAAATTTAAACTCACCCAATTGTTACAGCATGATGACAATTTTTATCTTTGAACACGTTTACAGACACACACAAAACACTCACACAGATCTTAAAGCACGCAAAAATCAAAATCAGTTGTACGTACACCTTTTAAAGGTTTTAAACAAAAATTTAAGACAGTATTTCTTTTAAACCAGGTACCTTTGTTGGGCTTCATTTTCCCAGAGCTTGCTTATCTAGTAAGACAATTCACTAATTAGTCTTTTGAATCTCTGTGCTGTTCTCATTCAGAAAGCTTAATCCAGAGTCTGCTGAGTGAGCTTGTCACACTCACCCAAGTCTTCCCTACCTCAGAAAACATAAAACGAACACACACACTAAACAGGACAAACAAGTGGCCACAAAGACAAAATCAGGTCTCAGTCAATGGGGCCACATCTCACCACCATTCACTTACCAGGGGAAACAACACCCCTACTCACCTCCGGAGGATTTTTTCTCTTAGATTCCTGCAGACGTTGACCCAGGGGCCTTCCAAGGTGGAGGAGAATTCCCAGTCATGGCAAGGGAAAAGAAAAATCCCTAGCGGCCATCCCCTCAGACTGACAGGTTCTCCCCCACACTCAGACCCCCTGAACCAAGGCCTAAGGCTGAGATCTAACTGGGGCCACTCGCAGGTGGTCAGTGGAAATTTCATAATTGACAAACAAGCAAGTTCCTAAAACCTGACAATCTGGGCTCGAGCTGTAACTTTTTCCAGTGATCTAAAGTCAGACTTAAGGGGGTTGTTAGTTGCCGCCCCTTCCCTTTAAGGACAACAAGACAGACAACAGAGACAATTAACACTAAACAGAAACAGAGGAAACCAGACAGGCGCTGTGAGGCAGTCGAAGGACTGTAAACAGAAAAAGCAACTTCAGATGGGAGTGGCCATCTGAACATGTTTTCGTTTATGATAGCCTGAGCCTCTGCCTTATCTATAAATTCAGCCTTCCAGGTTAAATATTGATCTCTGGTTAGGACCGATTGTACAATCTTATTCCATTCATGAGGCAGCAGGTATCCTCCGTTAAAATAAATAAGCGGGCACCACCTCTTCCCTTTTCTACCTCTTTTAAAATGTCCCTGATAATCCTATAAAAACTAAAAAAGGCCTCGGGAATTTCTTCTCCTTTAGCTGCTAAATCATTAATATTTTTCCCTACTTTACTCCAGGTAAGGGGATGAATATCGGGGCCACTCAAAATTAGCCAAGGACATTTTTCCCAACAAAACAAGAAATTTTTACAAGATCCTTTCTTTTTACTCTTATTCCTCTCTCCCTAAGAGCTTCCTTCATTTCCTTTATAAATAAAGCCTGCTTTTCCCATGGTTGATTGAAAGGCAAACTTACCTCAAGGCTTCCCATGGTGCACGAGTGATGCAATGTGGGCGTCTCTACCCTGAAATGATTGGGGATCCCCAACTCCAGCGCCGTCAGGTAGGTCACCGCGCCTCGAGCCCCACGTTGGGCGCCACTAGAACCGTCCAGCAGGTTCAGTTATTTGTTTGACTCGAGGAGGCACCTCCTAAGTACCATGGGGGTGAAAGAGAAATGAGACCAAGCGCATAAAGAAAGACAAAGTCACTCTGAGTCGCGTCAAGGTCTGCTTTATTAAAGTAAGGCAGGTTGTATATACCTGAAGGGACAGGGGAAGGGAAAGAATGAAAAAACTTTGCAGAAGCAAGGGTGAGAAGTCCCGGGGTCAGGGATGGGTCATGCTTTTCCTTTGGCCGTTGTGCTAGTCGTTCTAAGAAATATTTATGGTTAGCCAGGCGCCATTTGCAGAGGGCTGGAGATAAGAGAAAGGTTTATGGTTAGTCAAATGTTTTCTGCTTAAGACTGGAGGAATGTTTATGGTTAGCCAAATGTAGTTTGCTTAGGGCTGGAGGAATCTTATCTTTCCATACATTTTCATGGCTCTCAACAATAACCTAAGGCTCACTCAAACCCTAACCCTCACCTTAACACTAACCCTCACCTAACCCTAAATCTAACCCACACCCTGATCCTCACCCTAAGCCTAACTCTAATCCTAAACTTCACCCTAACCCTAACCCTCACAGTAACCCTAACCCTAACCCTCACCCTCACCATAATCCTAACCCTAGACGAAACCCCCAACCTAACCATCACCCTCACCCTAACCCTACCACTAAACTTAACCCTCACCCTAACACACACCCTAACATTAATGCCAAACCTAACCCTCACTCTAAACCTCACCCTAACCCTTACACTCACCCTAACCCTAACCCTAACCCTAACCATCAAACTAACCCTAACCATAACCATAACCATCACCCAAATGATAACCCTAACTCTAACCCTAACCCTCACCGTCAACATAACCATAACCATAACCCAAACACTCACACACACCCTAACGCTCACCCTCACCTGACCCTTCACTCTCAACCTAACCCTCATCCACACCCTCACCCTCAGTCTACACATCACACTAACCCTCACCCTCACCCTAATCCTAACCCTAACAATCAACTAAACCCTCACCATCACCCTAAGCCTAACACTAACCCTAACCCTAATCCTAAATCTAAAACTAAAACTCACCCTCACCCTCAGCCTAACCCTAAACTTCATCCTAACTCTAGCCCTCACCCTCACCCTCACCCTCATCCTAACACTAAACTTAATCCGAACCCTAGCCCTCACCCTCACCCTCACCGTAATTCTAACCCTAACCCTAACCATACCCCTCATACTTAAGCTAACTCTAACACTAAATCTAACCCTCACCCTAAACCTAAACCTCACGCAAACGCTAACCCTAACCCTCACACTCACTGTAACCCTCATTATAACCCTTACTGTAATCCTAACCCAAACCCTAACCCTAAACGTCACCCTCACCCTAACCCTAACCCTCGAACTAAGCTAACCCTCACTCTAACCCTAAACTTAACCCTCAGCCTAACACTCACCCTAACCCTAACCCTAACCATAATCCTCACCCTATCACTAACCCTAACCCTAAAACTCACCCTACCCATTACCCTAACCCTAAACATAATGCTCACCCTAAACCTCACCCTAACCCTCACCCTCACCCTAACCCTAACCCACACCCTAACCCTAAACCTCAAACTAAACCTAACCCTAACCCTCACCCTCACCCTCACCCTTAACGTAACCCTAACCCTAACCCTAACCATATACCTCACCCTAATAGTCACCCTCACCCTAATCCTAACACTAACCTTAACCCTCACCCTAACCCACACCCTTAACCTAACGCTAACCCTAACCTCACCCTAAACCTCACCCTAAACGTACCCTCACCCTAACCGTAAAGGTAACCCTGACCATAATCCTCACACTAACCCTAACACAAAACCCTAACCTGTACTCTAACCATCACCCTTACCCTAACCCTAACCCTAATGCTAAGCCTAGCCCTAAACCTAAACCTCACCATCAACCTAACCATCACCCTAACCATAAACCTCACACACACCCTAACCTTCACCATAACCTGAACCCTCACTCTCACCCTATCAGACATCCACACCCTCACCCTCACTCTAAACATCACACTAACCCTAACCCTCACCCTAACCCTAAACCTAACCTGCACCCTAACCCGCACCTTCACCCTCACCCTCACCCTAAGCCTAACACTAAACCTAACCCTAATCCTAAATCTAACACTCACACTCACCCTACACTTAATCCTAACCCTAGCCCTCACCCTCACCCTCACCCTAACTCTAAACCTAACCCTAACCCTAACCCTTACCATAAACCTAACACTAAACCTAATCGGCACCCTAACCCTAAACCTCACGCAAAAGCTAACCCTACCCTCACCCTCACGCTAACCCTCACACTAACCCTTACTCTCACCCTAACCCTAACCCTAAACATCACCCTAACCTTAACCCTCAATTTCACCCTAAACATCACACTAACCCTAACCCTCACCCTAACCCTAAACCTAAACCTCACCCTAACAATCACCCCCACCCTCACCCTGAGCCTAACACCAACCCTAACCCTAATCCTAAATCTAACCCTCACCCTCACCCTCACCCTCAGCCTAACCCTAAACCTAACACTAACCTAACACAAACCCTAAACCAAAACCAAATCCTAAGCCTAACACTAACACTCACCCTTACCCTAACCCTAACCCTAACCATCACCCTCACCCTAACCCTCAATCTAAACCTTACCCTCAACACAAATATAACCCTAACGCTAACCCTTATACTACCCCTAACCCTCACACTAAGCTTAACCCTAACCCTCACCCTAACCCTCATCCTGACCCTAAGCCTAACCCTCAACCTAACAATAACCCTAACCCTAAACCTAAACCTCACCATAAAACTAACCCTCATGCTAACGCTAACCCTAAACCTCCCCCTCAAACTAAACTTCACCTTAACCCTTACTGTCAACCTAACCCTAACCCTAAACCTAACCTTCACACTAACCCTAAGCCTAACCCTAACCCTTACTTTAACCCTCACCCTAACCCTCAACCTAACCGTAAGCCTCACCCACACCCTAACCCTAACCCTCAGCCGAACGCATACGCTCACCCTAAACATCACCATCAGGCTAACTCTCACCCTAACCCTAAACCTAACCCTCACTCTCATGCTAACCCTCACCCTCACCCTCACCCTAACTCTAACCCTAACTCTAACCGTAACCCTTATCTTAAACAAAACTCTAAACCTAAACCTCACCCTAACCCTAAGGCTAACCCTAAACTTCACCCTCACACTACACCTCACCCTAACCCGTACCCTCACCCTAACACTAAACCTAACCCTAACCCTAACCTTCACACTAACCCTAATTGTAAACCTCAACCTAACCCTCACCCTAAACCTAAATTTAACACTCACCCTCACCCTAACCCTCACCATAACCCTAACCGTAATTCTTACCCTCACCTTAGCCCTCACCCCAGCACTAACCCTAAGCCTCTCCCTAACCCTAACCCTCACCGTCACACTAACCCTCACTCTAACCTCACCCTAACCCTTAAACTCAACCTAACCCTAAACCTAACCCTAACCCTCACACAAATGATAACCCTCACCATAACACTAAACCGACCCCTCAGCCTATCTCTCATTCTAATCCTAACCCTAACCCTAAACTTGAACCTAACCAAAACCCTAACCCTAACCCTCATCCTAACCCTAACCCTCACCCTCACGCTAATCCTCACCCTCACCTTCACCCTAACTCTAATCCTAACTCTAACCGTAACCCTTACCTTAAACCTAACTCTAAACCTAAACCTCACCCTAACCCTAAGGCTAAACCTAAACTAGACACTCACCCTACACCTCACCCTAATCCGTACCCTTACCCTAACCATAAACCTAACACTAATCCTAATCTTCAAACTAACCCTAACTAAACTTCAACCTAATCCTCATCCTAAGCCTTACCCTACCCCTCACACTAACCCTTATCCTAAACTTAACCCTCAACCTCATCCTAACTCTCACCATAACCCTAATCCTAATTCTCACCCTAACCCTAGCCCTCACCCTAACACTAACCCTAAGCCTCACCCTCACCCTAAACCTAACCGTCACACTAACCCTCACTCTAACCTCACCCTAAACCTTACCCTCAACCTAACCCAAGCCCTAACCCTAACCCTCACACTAACACTAAACCTCACCCTAACCCTAACCCGACCCCTCAGCCTATCTCTCAAGCTAATCATAACCCTAATCCTAACCCTCAACCTAACCCTAACCCTCATCCTAACCCTAACCCTCATCCTCACACTTACCCTCACCCTCAGCCTAACCCTACCCTAAACTTAACCCTGACCCTAACCCGTACCTTCACCCTCACCCTAACTCTAACACTAACCCTAATCCTAACCCTCACCCTCAACCTCACCCTCACCCTAACCCTATCCCAAAAGCTCATCCTAAACCTAACCCTCACCCTAACCCTAACTCTAACCCTCATCCTCACCCTAACCCTAACACTAAACCTAACCCTCACCCTAACTCTCAACATAACCGTAACGCTAATTAACTCTCACCCTAAACCTCACCCTAAACCTTACCCTCACCCTAACCCTCACCCTAACCCTAACCCTAATCCTCACAATAACCCTAAACCTAAAACTAAACCTACCCGTAAACCTCACCCTAACCCTCACCCTAACCCTCACCCTAACCCTAAACCTCACCCTAAATCTAACTGTAACACTCACTCTCACTCTCACCCTCAGCCTAAACCTAAACCTAAACCTAATCCTAACCCTAGCCCTCACTCTCACCCTCACCCTAATTCTAACACTAACCCTAACCCTAATCCTCACCCTCAACCTAAACCTAAACCTAACACTCACCCAAACCCTAACACTCACGCTAACGCCAACCCTAACACTTACCCTCACCTTAGCCCTCACCCTAACCCTTACTCTCACCATAACCCTAACCCTAAACCTAACCCTAACCCTCACCCTCACCATCAAGCTAACCCTCAACGTTACTCGAAACCTCACTCTCACCCTAAGCCTCACCCTCACCCTAAACATCACACTAACGCTAACCCTCACCCTCACGCTCAGCTTAAAACTAAACCTAACCCTAAACGTCACCCTCACACTCACCCTAAACCTAACACTAAAACAAACCCTCACCCTTACCCTCACCCTCACACTCACCCTAACACTAACCCTAACAATAACACTGACCCTCACCCTAACTCTTTTCCTCACCCTAACCCTAACCCTAACCCTAATGCTCACACAAACCCTAACACTCACCCTAAGCCTTACCCTCAACCTAAACCTAAACCTAACCTTAACCCTCATTACTAACCCTAACTCTCATCCTAACCCTAACCCTATCCCGAACCCTAACACTCAGCCTAACCCTAACCCTAACACTAATTCAAACCCTATCCCTAATCCTAACCCTAACCCTCACCCTATCCTTAACTATTATGCTAACCATCACCCTAAACCTCACCCTAACCCTAATCCTAAACCTAATCCTCAACCTCAGCTTAACCCTAACCTTAACCCTAATCCTAACCCTACTCTCACCCTCAGCTAACCCTAAAACTAACCCTAACACTAAAGCTCAACGTCAAGCTCAGCCTAACCCTAACCCTAACACTAACCCTAACCCTAACCCTCACCCTCACCCTCAGCCTTACCTTCACCCTGACCCTCACCCTTACCCTAAACCTAAAACTAACCCTTAGCCTCACCCTAGCCCTAACCCTCACCCTAAGCTTCACCCTAATCCTCAACCTTACCCTCACCCTAACCCTAACCCTAACCCTCACCCTAACCCTCTTCCTATCACTAATGCTAACCCTATCCTCACCATAAACCTAACCCTCACCCTAACTCTTACCCTCACCCTAATATTAACCCTAACCCTAACACTAACCCTCCCTCAAACTAAATCTATCCTTCACCCTAACCCAAACCCTACCCCTCAGCCTAACCCTCACCCTTACCCTAACCTTAAACATAATCCTCAACTTATCCCTAACCCTAACCCTAACCCTCACCCTAACCCTAACTCTAACCCTAACCCTCAGCGTAAACCTAACCCTTATCCTCACCCTCACGTTAAACCTCACCCTAACCCCAACGCTAAACCTTACCCTCACGCTCACCCTAAAACTCACCGTAAACCTTAACCTCAACCTAACTCTAACCCTAACCCTAACCTTAAACCTCACACTAACCCTATCTCTAAACCTAACCCTAATCCTCACCCTAACCCTCACCCTAACCCTAACCCTAACCATACCACTCACCCTAACGCTAGCCCTAACCCTAACCCTCACCCTCACCCTAACCCTCACAGTCACCTTAACCCTCACCCTAACCCTAAACGTCACCCACAACCTAAACCTCACCCACACCTGAAGAACAACACTCACCCTAAACCTCAACTTCACCCTAAATATCACACTAACCCTAAACCTCACCGTCATCCAAACACTAACCGTAACCCTAACCCTCATACTAAGCCTCACCCTAACCCTAACGCTCACCATAAACCTCCCTTCCCCTGAACGTAACCCTCATCCTAACCCTAACCCTAATCCCCACCATAAACCTCACACTAACACTTACCGTCACCCTCACCCTAACCCTAACCCTCACCCTAACCCTAACCCTCAACCACACCCTAACCCTAACCCTCCCCTAACACTCACACTCACCCTAACCCTCAGTTACAATCTAAATATCACACTAACTCTAAACCTCACCCTCATCCTAAACCTAACCCTAACCCTAACCCTCACGCTAAGCCTAAGCCTAACCTTAACGCTCACCATAAACCTCCCTTCCCCTCACCGTAATCCTCATCCTAAAACTAACCCTAACCCTCACCATAAACCTATCCCTAACCCATAACCTCATCCTCACCTTCACGCTAAACCTAACCCTAACCCTCACCCTAAACCTGACCCTCACCCTCACATTAACCCTAACACTCACCCACACCCTAACCCTCACCTTCACCCTCACCCTAAATATCACACTAAACCTAACCCTCACGTTCATCTTAACCCTAACACTAACACTAACCCTAACCCTAAGCCTCACCCTAAACCTAATGCTCACCATAAACCTGACCTTTCCCCTCACCGTAACCCTCATACTAACCCTAACCCTAACCCTCACCGTAAACCTCACCCTAACCCTTACCCTCACCATAACCCTCAACCTAACCCTCACACTAACCCTAATATACACCCTTACCCTAATACTCACCCTAACCCTCACCCTGACTCTAACCCTCACACTCCCCCTAACCCTCACCCTAAACCTTTTCTCACCCTCACCCAAACCCTAACCCAATCGCTCACACAAACCATAACCCTCACCCTAAACCTTACAGTCACCCTAACCCTAACCTTAACCCTAACACTCACTCTAACTTTAACCCTCACCCTAATCCTAAACCTAACACTAATCCTCACCCTATCCCTAAACCTAAGCCTAACCCTCACTCTCAACATAACCACACCGTTACACTGACCTTAACCCTAACACTAAACCTAACCCTCACCCTCACCCTAACCTTCACGGTAAACCTAACCCTAACTCTCACCCTCAACCTAGCCCTTACCGTAACACTAACCCTAACCCTTATCCTAACCCTAACCCTCACCATCACACTTACCCGCACCCCCAGCCTAACTCTAACCCTAACCCTAATCCTAAACCTAACCCTCACTCTCACCCGAACTCTAACCCTAACCCTTATCCTAACCCTCACTCTCACCCTAACCCTAAGACTATTCCTAAACCTCACCTTAACCCTAACCCTTACCGTAACCCTAACCCTCACCCTCACTCTGACCCTAACCCTAACACTAAAACTAACCCTCACACTAAACCTCATCCTAACCCTAACGCTAACCTAATGCTCACACTAAACCTCACCCTAACCCATATCTTCACTCTAACCCTAACACTGTTTCACCCTAACCCTAAAGTTCATCCTAACCCTAACCCTCACCCTCCCCCTAACCCTAACACTCACAATAAACCTAAACCTCACCCTAAACATAACCCTACCCCTCACCCTACCCCTCATCCTAACCCTAACCCTAACCCTAAACCTCAACCTAACCCTAATGCTAACCCTAACCCTTACCCTAAAACTCACCCTAACACTTACCTGCACGCTAACGCTAACCGTAACCCTCACCCTCACCCTCACCCTTACTATAACCCTAACTCTAACCATCACCCTTACCTTAAACCTAAATATAAATCTAACCCTCACAATAACCCTAACGCTAACCCTAACCTTCACCCTCAACCTAAAACTCACCCTAAATCTTACCCTCACCCTAACTCTCAAACTAACACTAACCCTAATCTTAACAATAACCCTAACATTAAACCCCAACCTAAACCTCACACTAAACCTAACTGTAACCCTAAATTTCACCCAAAATCCTCACCCTAACCCTAACCCTCATCCACACCCTAAGGCTCACTCTCACCCTAACCCTCACCCTCACCCTAACCCTCACCCTCACCCTAACCCTCACCATAACGCTCACCCTAACCCTCACCCTTACCCTAAACATCACCCTAAACCTAACCCTAATCCTAATGATAACCCTAATCCTCACCCTCAACCTGACCCGAAGACTAATATTAACCCTAAACTTAATCCTAAACCTAACGCTCTCTCTCACCCTCACCCTAACCGTAAACCTAAACCTAACCCTAACCCTAACCCTCACCCTAACCCTAACCCTAACACTCACCCTTACCCTAAACCTCACCCTAACCCTGACGCAAACCCTAATCCTAATACTCACCCTAACCCTAACCCTAAAACTAACCCTAACTCTCACCCTATCCCTCACCCTAATCTTAACCCTAACACTCACTCTAACCCTTACTCTCACCCTACCCCTCACCGTAACTCTAACCCTAGCCTCACCCTCACCCTCACCCTAGATCTCAACCTACCTCTAAACCTACCCCTCAACTAATCCTCATCCTACACTAAACCTAACCCTAACCCTAACCCTAACCCTCATCCTCCCCCTAACCCTCAACCTAGCCCTTATGCTCAACCTAACCCTAACACTAAAACTAACTCTAAAACTTACACTAAACCTAAACCTCACCCAAACCCTAACCTTCACCCTCACCCTCACCTTCATTCTCAGCCTCACCCTAACCGTAACCCTAATCCTAAACCTATCCCTCACCCTCAACCTAAATCTAACCATAACCCTAAACCTCGTCCTCACCCTCATACTAAACCTAACCCTAACACTACCGTTCAACCTAACACTAACCCTCTCCCTGACCCTAACCCTAACACTAACCCTAACCCTAACACTACCCCTTACCTAACACTAACCCTAACCCCATCCCTAACCCTAACCGTCAACCTCACCCTAACACTAACCATAACACTCACCCTAACCCTAACCCTCACCTGTACCCTAACCCTAACCATCACACTAATCCTAAAGCTAACCCTGACCCTAAACCTAAACCAAACCCTCACCCTCACCCTAACCCTTTTCCTCACCCTAACCCTAAGGCTCACTCAAACCCTAACCCTCACCTTAACACTAACCCTCACCTAACCCTAAATCTAACCCACAACCTAAGCCTAACACTAATCCTAAACTTCACCCTAACCCTAACCCTCATGGTAACCCTAACCCTAACCCTCACCCTCACCCTAATCCTAACCCTCCAGAAACCCTCACCCTAATAGTCACCCTCACCCTAACCCTAACACTAACCTTAACACTCACACTAACACACACCCTATCCCTAATGTTAACCCTAAACCTCACCCTAACCCTTACACTCACCTAACCCTAACCCTAACCCTAACCATCAACCTAAACCTAACTCTAACCCTAACCATCACCCTAACTATAATCCTAACTCTAACCCTAACCCTCACTGTAAACCTAACCATCACCTAACCCAAACACTCACACACACCCTAAACCTCACCCTCACCTGACCCCTCTCTCTCAACCTAACTCTCATCCACAACTTCACCCTGACTCTAAACATCACACTAACCCTAACACTTACCCTAACCCTAACCCTCACCCTAACCCTCACCTTCACCCTCAGCCTCACCCTAAGCCTAACACTAAACCTAACCCTAATCCTAAATCTAAAACTAAACCTAACCTCACCCTCACCCTCACCCTCAGCCTAAGTCTAACCCTAACCTTAATCATAACCCTAGCCCTCACCCTCACCCTCACTCTAACCCTAACCCTCACCCTAACCCTAACCCTGACACACACCCTAACCCTCACACTCACCCAAACACTCACACTCACCCTAACTTTCACCCTCACCCTAAACATCACACTAACCATAACTGTCACCCTAAACCTAACCCTTACCCACACCCTAACCCTCAATCTCACCCTCACCCTCACCCTAAACCTAACCATAACTGAAACCCTAATCCTAAACCTCTCACCCTAAACATCAGACGAACCTAAGGCTAACCCTAACCCTCACCCGTAACCCTCAGCCTCATCCTTACCCTCATCTTTACCCTCAGCCTCACCCTAAACCTAAACCTAACCCTAACCCTCCCACTAACCCTAACCCTCACCCTAACCTGAACCTTAATCCTCACCCTCACCCTAAACCTCACCCTAACACTAATGCTAGCCTTAACCGTAATCCTCACCCTAACCCTCACCCTTACACTAAACCTAACACTAACCCAAACCCTTACCGTACACCTCACCCTAATCCTAACCCTAACCCTCACTCTCACCCTAACCCTGATCCTAAAACTTACCCTCACCCTCCCACTCATTCTAAACCTAACCCTAAACCTAACCCTCACCCTAAGCCTCATGCTAACCCTAACCCTAACACTAACACTAACTCTCAACCTAACCCTTACCCTCAACCCAACCCTAATACTAACCCTAAACTTAACCCTCACACTAAACCTAACGCTCACACTCACCCTTACTCTCACCCTAACTCTAACCCTAACCCTCAAACTAATCCTAACCTGAAACCTAACCCCAAACTTCTTCCTAACACTAATCCTCATGTTCATGCTAATCCCAACCCTCACGCTCCCCTAACCCTCACCCTAATCCTTACTCTCAACCTAACTCTAACCCTAACCCTAATCCTCACACTAACACTAACCCTAAACCAAACCCTCACCTTAACCCTCACCCTAAACATCACCCTCAACCTAACCCTAACCCTAAATTTAAACCTAACCCTCAGACTCATGCTAACCTTCACCCTCACCCTCACCCTAACTATAACCCTAACACTAACCCTAAACCTTAACTTAATCCTAATTCTACACCTAACCCTCACCCTAAACCTAACGCTAATCCTAAACTTCACCCTCACCCTAAACTTCACCCTAAACATTACACTCAACCTAAACCTAAACCTAACCCTAATCCTAATCATCACACTAACCCTAACTGTAAAACTTAACCTAACCCTCACCCTAAACCGAACCCTAACCTTAACAGTCACCCTAACGTAACCCTAACCCTAACCCTCAAATTCATCCTAACCCTCACTCTCACCCAACATTTCACCCTAACACTACCCCTCACCCTAAACCTCACCCTCACACTCACCCTCACCCTAAACATCACCCTAACCCTAACCTTTACACAAACCCTAACCAGAACCTAAACCTAAGACTCACCCTCGCCCTCACTCTAAGCCTAACACTAACCCTAAACCTAATCCTAAACCTAACGCTCTCCCTCACCCTCACCCTAACCGTAACCAGAACCCTAACCCTAATCCTCACCCTCACCCTAACCCTAAAACTAACCCTCAACCTAACCCTAACCCTAACACTCACCCTCACACTAAACCTAACCCTAACACTAACCATAACCCTCACACTAACTATAACCCTCACCCTTACTCTAAACCTCACCCTAACCCTAACCTTAACCCTAATCCTAACACTAACCCTAATCTTCAACCTAGACCTCACCCTAAACCTAACCCTAACACTAACCCTAACTCTCACCATACCCCTCACTCTAACCCTAACCCTAATGCTCATGCTAACCCTTACCCTCACCCTAAATCTCACGCTAACTCTCACACTAATCCTAACCCTAACCCTCACCATCACCCTCACCCTAAACATCAATCTAACAGTTACCCTCAGCCTAATCCTAACCCTAACTTTAACCCTCTCCTAACCCTAACCCTCACCCTAACCCAACCCTACACCTCAACCTAACTGTCACACTAAACCTATACCTACACCTCACCCTAATCCTCAACCTAACCCTTACCCTCAACCTAACACTAACCGTAACTCTAACTCTAACCCTCACACTAACCCTAATCCTCACCCTAACCCTCAGCCTACACATCACCCGATTCCTCACACTAAACCTAACCCTAAACCTCACCCTAACCCTAACATTAAACCTCAACCTCATCTTCATTCTCAGCCTTACCCTAAACCTAACCATAATCCTAATCCTGCCCTCACCCTCACACTATGACCCTAAACCTAACCCTAACCCGCACCCTCACACTAACCCCAACCCTACACTATACTTCAGCCTAAATCTAACCCTCACGCTAACGCTAACCCTAACCCTAACCCTCACACTAACCCTTACCCTAACCCTAACCTTACCTTAACCCTCTCCCTAACCCTCAACGTCACCCTAACCATCAACCGAACCCTAAGCCTCACCCACACCCTCACCTAACCTCCTCCCGAAACCTCACCCTCACCCTGAACATCACCCTCACCTTAACCCTCACCCTAAACCTAAACCTATCACTCTAAACCTAACCTTCACCCTAAGCCTAATCCTAACCCTAACCCTAATGCGAAACCTAACCCTCACCCTCACCTTACCCCTAACACTTACCCTAACCCTAACCCTAACCCTAACCCTGACCCTCATTATCATCCTAAACCTAAACCTCATGCTAACCCTAAACCTAAACGTAACCCTCAACCTAACCCTAACCCTAAACCTAAACCTTAACCTCACCCTGACCCTAACGCTCACCCTCACCCTCAAACTCAGCCTCTCCCTGACCCTAACCCTAACTCTAACCCTAACCCTCACACTCACGCTAAACCGCAACCTTACCCTTACCCTCAGCCAGCCCTAACTCTAACTCTAACCCTCACACTAAACCTAACCCTAACCCTCACCCTAACCCTATCCCTACCAATCACCCTAAACCTAAACCTACACCTCACCCTAATCCTCACCCTAGACCTAACCCTAACCGTAACCCTCACCGTCCCCCTAACCCTCAACCTAACCCTTACCCTCAACCTAACCCTAAGCCTAATCCTAAGTCTAACCCTCACACTAACCCTAACCCTCACCCTAACCCTAACCCTACACCTAAACCTAACCCTCATTCTCAAGTTAACCCTCTCCATCACACTCACCCTAACTCTAACTCTAATCCTAACTGTAACCCTTCAACCTAACTCTAAACCTAAACCTCACCCTAACCCTCACCCTAACCTAACGCTAACCCTAAACTTCACCCTCACCCTAAACCTCACCCTAACCCTTACCCTCATCCAAACCCTAAACCTATCCCTAATTCTCACCCTCACACTAACCCTAAACCTAACACTAACCGTAAACCTCACCCTAAACCTAACACTCACTCTAACCTTAACGCAAACCCTAACCCTAATCCTCACCCAAACACTCACCCTAACCCTAAACCTTACGGTCACACTAAAACTTACCCTCACCCCAACGCTCACCCTAACCCTCACCCTAACACTAAGCCTCAACCTAACGATCACCCTAAACCTAAACCTAAACCTAACCCTCGCCCTAACCTTAACGATAACCCGAACCCACACCCTCACACTAAACGTCAACCTAATCCTTACCCTCAGCCTAAACCTAACCCTAACACTAAACCTCAAACTAACCCTAACCCTAACCCTCACCCTAACCCTAACCCTACCCCTCACCCTAACTCTCATAATAACCCTAAACATACATCTCACCCTAATCCTCACCGTAAACCTAACCCTAAACCTCACCCTCAACCTAACCCTCAACCTAACCCTTAGCCTCAACCTAACCCTAACCCTAACCCTCAACCTCACCCTACCCCTCAGCCTAACTCTCATCCTATTCCTAACCCTAACCCTAACCCTCACCCTAACATTAACCCTAACACTTACCCTCACCCTAACCCTAACTCTGACCCTCAACCTCAACCTTACCTTCACCCTCAGCCTAATCCTAAACCTAACCCTAATCTAACCCTAACCCACACCCTCACCCTCACCATAACTCTAAATCTAACACTAATCCTAACCATCAAACTCATCCTCACCCTAAACGAACCCTATCCCTAAACCTCACCCTAACCAAAACGCTAACACTAACCCTAACCCTAAACATCACTTTCACCCTAACCCTAACACTAATTCTAACACTCACCCTAACCCTCAACTTAATCCTAACGCTAACAGTAACCCTCAGCATAAACCTTACCCTAAACCTTATCCTCAACCTCAACCTAACCCTTAACCTAACCCTCACCCTAACACTCACCCTAACCCTAACTCTAACCCTAACTTTCACTGTCACCCTAACCCTTACCCGAAACCTAAGCATCACCCACGCCCTAACCCTGACCCTCAACTTCACCCTCACCCTATGCCTAAACCTAACCCTAGCTCTAATCCTAACCCTAGCCCTCACCCTCAACCTCACCCTAATTCTAACACTAACCCCCACCCTAATCCTAACACTAACCCTAACCCTAAACCTCACCCTAACCATAACCCTCACGCCAATGCTAACCGTATCCCTCATCCTCATCCTAACGCTCACCCTAACCTTACTCTCACCCTAACTCTCACCCTAACCCTAATCTTCACCCACAACCTAACCCTCACTCTCACCCAAACCCGCACACTCACCCTGACCCTCAACGTCACCCGAAACTTCACATTAACCCAAACCATCAAACTCACCCTCACTCTCATCCTCAGCTTAAAGTTAACTCTAAACCTAAAACTAACACTAAACCTAACCCTCACCCTCACCCTAAACCTCACCCTCACCCACACCCTAAATATAACCCTAACAATAACCCTAAACCTAACCCTAACCCTAACCATCACCTAACCCTCAACCTAACCCTAGCCCTAACCTTACGCCTCACCCTCACACTCAACCTAACCCTCACCGTCACCCTAACCCTAACCCATACCCACACCCTAACCCTCACCCTAAACCTAAGCCTAATCCTTAGCCTAATACTCAACCTTACCCTAACCCTCACCCTCTCCCCAACACTAACCCTAACCCTCACACTTAACCTCACCCTTAGACTAACCCTAAATCTAACCCTAATCCTAATGCTAACAATCACCCTCACCCTAACTCTAAACCTAACCCTAAACCTAACCCTCACCCATACCCTCTCCCTAACCTTAACCAATCCCTAAACCTCACCCTAACCCTATCCCTCACCCTAAACCAAAGCCGCAGCCTCACCCTAACCCTAATACTAACACTAACCCTAACCCTCACCCTAACCCTAATGTTAACCCTAAACCTCATCCTAATGCTTACCCTCACCCTAACCCTCACCCTAACCCTAATCCTAACACTAACCCTAACCCTAACCCTAAATGTAAACCTAACCCGAACCCGAACCCGAACCCTCACAATCACCCTAAACCTAAACCTCACCCTAACCCTAACCCTACCCTTCAGCCTAAACCTAATCCTTACCATAACCCTAACACTCTCCCCAACCCTAACCCTAACCCTCAGCCTTAACCTCAATCTCAGACTCACCCTAACCCTAACCCTAAACCTAACCCTACCCCTCGGCCTAACCGTAACCGTAACCCTAAACCTCACACTACCCCTCAGCATAAAACTAAACCTCACGCTCACCATAAACCTAAATCTAACCCTAACCGTCAACCTAAACCTCAACCTAACCCTATCCCTAACCCTAAACCAGCCCTCACCATCACAGTAACCCTCACCCTACCCCTAACCATAACCCTCACCCTTAACCTCAACCTCAGACTAACCCTAACCCTAACCCTAATCCTAACCCTAACTCTCACCCTCACATTATTTCTAAACTACCCCTAATACTAACCCCCTACAATACCCTCTCCCTAACCCTAACCAATCCCTAAACCTAACCCTAACCCTAACCCTCACCCTAAACCTAAGCCGCAGCCTCAACCTAACCCTAACAATAGCACTAAACCTAACCCCCACAGTAAACCTAAAGCTAACCCTAATCCTCACGCTAAACCTCACCCTAATGCTTACCCTCACCCTAACCATAACCCTAACCCTAACCCTAATCCTAACACTAACCCTAACCCTAAACCTAAACCTAACCCTCACCCTAACACTCACCTTAACGTACCCTAACCCTAAACCTCACCCTAACACTAACCTTCACCCACACCCTAACCCTCACCCGAACCCGAACCCTTGCCCTCTCCCTAACACTCATCCTCACCCTAAACACCAACCTAACAATAACGCTCACCCAAACCCTAACACTATCCCTCACCCTAAACCTCACCTAACTTTAACCCTATCCCTCACCTCCCCTCCAACTCCCCCTAAGCCTAACAATAACCATAAACATAATCCTAAACCTAACCCTTACCCTCACCCTAAATCTAACCCTAACCCTAAACCTAACCCACACACTCACCCTAACCCTAAACCTAATTCTAACCCTCACACAAATCTTAACCCTCACGCTAACGCTAACCCTAATCCTCTCCCTCAGCTTAACCCTTATTCTCACCATAACCATATGAATATCCCTCACAATAAACCTATTCTTTAACCTACCCCTAAATCTACCCCTCAGACTAACCCTCACCCTAACCCTAAACCTAACCCTAACCCTCACACTCACCCTGACTCTAACGTTAACCCTAACGCTAAACCTCACCATCACCTTAACCCTGACCCTCACCCTAATCATAACATTAACCAAAGCCCTCACACTAAACTTTTCCCTAACCCTAACACTAACCCTCACCCTAACAATCACCGAAAACCTAACCCTAAACCTCACCCTTACCCTAACCCTCACCCTAACCCTTACACTCAGTCTAGACTTCAACCTAACCCTTAACTTAACCCACACCTTCACACTCACACTAATCCTCTGCCTAACCCTAACCCTAATCTTAATCCTACCCCTAACCCTCACCCTCACCCTCACCATCACTCTAACCCTAACCCTAACCATTACCCTAACCCTAACCCTCACCCTAATATTAACCCTAACCCTAACCCTAACCCTCACACTAACCCTAACCCTCACCCTAACACTAAGCCTAGTCCTCAGCCTAAACCTCATCCTAAACCTAACCCTAAACTTAAACCTCACCCTAACCCTAACCCTAACCCTCACCCTAACCCTCCCCCTCACCCTAAGCCTAACACTAAACCTAGCCCTCAACCTCCGACTCACCCTAACCCTAACCATATCCTTAAACCTTACCCTAACTCTCACCCACACCCTCACCCTCACCCTCACCGGAACGTTCACACTGCCCCTAACCCTAATCCTCACCCTAAACATCACACTAACCCTAACCCTCACCCTAGCCCTAACCCTAAATCTCACCCTCACCCTCACCCTCACACTGACCAGAACCCTATCCCGAACCCTAACGTTCACACAAACCCTAACCATCACTCTAACCCTAACCCTAATCCTCACACTAACTCTCTCCCTAACACTAAACTTAATCCTCACCCTGACCCTAACCTTAACCCTCACCCTCACCCTAACTCTCACTGTCGCCCTAACCCTCACACTAAACCTAACCCTCACCAACGCCTTAACGCTCACACTCAATTGAACCCTCACTCTAATCCTAAACCTCACCCTCACCTTAAACATGATCCTAAAACTAACCCTCAACTTCACCATATCCCTAACCCTAACCTTAACCCTAACTCTTACCTAACCCTAACCCTAACCCTCACCCTCACACTAACCTAAACCTAACCCTGATCCTTACCCTCATCCTCACCCTAAATCTAACCATAATCCTCACACTTACCCTGACACTCACTGTCAACCTAACCCTCACCCTAACCCTAACCCTAAACATCACCCTCACCCTAATCCTAAAAATAACAATAACACTAGTCCTAAATCTAACCCTCACCCTAACCCTCAACCAACCCTAAACCTAACCCTCACCCTCACCCTAACCTTAACCCTAACCCTATCCCCCAGCCTAACCCTAACGCTCACCCTAAGCCTAAACATCAAACTCACCTTCACCCTCACCCTAAGCCTAAACAGAACCCTAACACTATCCTAAACCTAACCTTCACCCTAATTCTCACCCTAACCCTAACCCTAAGCCTAACCCTCACCCTCAGCTCAAACTCACTCTCAGCCTAACCCTAACCCTTATCCTAACCCAAATCTTCACCTTCCCAATCACCCTAAACCTAACCCTAATCCTAAACCTCACCCTCACCCTAAGCCTAAACATAAACCTAACACTAACCCTAACCCTGACCCTCACCCACACACTCACCCTAACCCTCACCCTCACCCTCAACCTAATTCTAACGCTAACCCTAACCATAACACATAGCCTTACCTTAGCCCTAACCCTCATGCTAACCTTCATCCTAACCCTCGACCTCACCCTCACCCTAAACCTAACCCTAAACCTAACACTCACATTAACCCTCATACTATTCCTAATGCTAACCCAAACCCTCGCCCTAACCCTGAGCTTTACCCTAACTCTTACCCTCACCCTAACATTAAACCTAACCCTAACTCTCACACTAAACCTATCCCTCACCCAAAACCTAACCCTACTCCTCCGCCTAACACTCACCCTAACCCTAACCCTAACCCAAATCTTCACCACATCCCTAACCCTAACCCTCACCTTCAGCCTAGACCACACCCTAAGCCTCACCCTAACCCTAACCGTCACCCAAACCCTAACCGTCACCCTAACCCTAAACCTCACCCTCAACCAAAACCTCACCTTAACCCTCACCCTAACCCTAAACCTAACCCTCACTCTCACCCTAACCCTCACTCTACCTAACTATAACCCTCACCCTAACCCGCAACATATCTCTAACCCTAACCCTAACCCTCACCATCACCCCATCCCTCACCATAACTATTACCCTCACCCTCACCCAAACCCTAACCCTAAACCACACCCTAAACCTAAACCTAACCCTCACCCTCACCCTAACCCTTACCCTAACCCTAAACATAAACCTCAACCTAACCCTAACGCTAAACCTAACCCTAAACCTCACCCTAACTCTCACCCTAACCCTTACCCTCACCCTAACCCTAACCCTATCCCTATTCCTAATTCTCACACCTAACCTAACCCTTAACCTAAGCCAACCCCTCACCCTAACACTAAACCTAAACTTAACCCTCACCCTAACCGAAACCATCACCCTCACCCTCACCCTAACACTGACCCTACCCCTCAGCCTAACCCTAACCCTAACCCTAAACCTCAACCCACCCCTCACAGTAAAACTAACACTCACGCTCACCCTAACCCTAACCCTAACTGTCACCCTAAACCTCAACCTAACCCTAACCCTAATGCTAACCCTAACCCTCTCCCTAAACCTCACACTAAGCCTAACCCTAACATTAACCCTAACCCTCACCATAACCCTAACCCTAACCCTCACCCTAACAATCACCCTCACCCTAACCTTAACTCTAACCCTTAACGTAACCCTCACCCTCACCCTCTCACTCACCATAAGCCTAACCCTAACCCTAACACTAATCCTAAATCTAACCCTCACCCTCACCCTCAGCCTAATCCTAACCCTAACCCTAACCCGCACTCTCACACTCACCCTAAGCCTAACCCTAACACTCACCTTAACCTTAAGCCTCACCTAACGCTAAACCTAACCCTCACCCTCACCCTAAACCTAACCCTAACCCTAAATTTAACCCTCACCCTACCCCTAACCCTATCGCTCACCCTTACCCTAACACTCACTATCACTCACCCCCAACCTAAACCTCACCCTCACCCGAACCCTCATCCTCATCCTAAACCTCACCCTCACACTAAACATCACTCTAACCCTAACCCTCACCCTAACCCCAACCCTAATCCTCAACCTAAAACTAACATTCATTTAACCCTTACCCTAACCCTATTCCTAACACTAACCCTAACCCTAACCCTAAACCTAAACCTAACCCGAACCCTCACCCGAACCCTCACCATCACCCTAAACCTAAACCTCACCCTAACTGTAACCCTACTCTCCAGCCTAAAACGAATCCTTACCCTAAGCCTAACACTCTTCCCAACCCTAACCCTAACCCTCACCCTTAACCTCACGCTCAGACTAACCCTAACCCTAACCATAATCCTAACCCTAACTCTCACCCTCACCCTAACTCTAACACTAACCCTAATCCTAAGCCTCACCCTCACCTTCTCCCTTACCTTAACCAATCCCAAAACCTCACCCTAATCCTAACCCTCACCCTCACACTAACCTTAAACCTAACCCTGATCCTAAACTTCACCCTCACCCTAACCCTAACCCTAACCCTCACAGGTACCCTAACCCTCACTATCAACCTAACCCCCACACTAAACCTAACCCTCACCCTCAACATCACCCTAAGCCTAACTCTAAAAATAACAATAATCCTAAACCTAACCCTCACCCTCACCCGCACCCTACACCTCACCCTCACCCTAACCCTAAGCCTAACCCAATCCATCACCCTAACCCTAATTCTCACTCTAACACTACCCGACAACATCACCTTCAGCCTCACACTAAGCCTAACCAGAAACCTAACACTAATCCTAAACCTAACCCTCACCCTCATACTCGCCCTAACCCTAACCCTAAACCTAACCCAAAAGCTCAGCCTCACCCTCACCCTCAGCCTAACCCTAATCCTAACCCTAAACCTCACCCTCAAGCTCACCCTAAACCTAAAAATAACCCTAAACCTCACCCTAAACCTAACCTAAACCTAACCCTCACCCTAACCATAATCCTCACCCTAACCCTAACCCTCACTCTGACCCTAACCCTCACCCTCAACCTAGCCCTCACCCTAACCCTAACCATAACCTTAACCCTATCCCTAAATCTAACCCTCAGCCTCAAGGTAATCCGAACCCTAAACCTAAGCCTAATCCTAACCATAAACCTCACCCTATACTTAAACCTAACCCTCACCCTAACCCTAACCCTTACCCTAAACCTAAACTTTATACCTAACCCTAACCCTCACACTAACCCTAACGCTAACCCTAACCCTAACCCTCACACTAACTCAAACCCAAACCCTTACCCTCACCCTAACCCTAACCCAAACAATCACCCTAACCCTAACCCTAACACTAACCATCACCAAAACCCCCACCCTCACACGAACCCTCAACCTAATCCTCACCATAACCCCAAACCTAACCTTTACTTAACCGAAACCCTCACCCTCACCCTCACCCTAACCCTCACCCATACCCTAACCCTCACCGGAACCCTCACCCTCACCGAACCCTAAACATCACCCTCACCCTAAACATCAGCCTCATCCTAATCCTCAACCTAACCATAAACCAACCCTCACCTTAACACTAACACTCACTTACCCCTGACCCTAACCCTAACGCTCACCCTCACACTAACCCTAACCCCAAATCTAACACTGACCCTAACCCTCACCAACACTGTAACCCTAATCCTAACCGTCACACTTACACTAACCCTAAATGTCACACAAACCCTCACCATAAACCTAACCCTAACCCTCAATCTCAACCTCACACTCACCCTAAGCCTAACCATAACCCTAACGCTATCCCTACAGTTAACCCTCACCCTCAACCTCACCCTAACACTAACCCTAACCCTAACCCTCACCCTAACCATAACCCTCACATTAACTCTAACGCTAACACTCAACCTCACCTTAACGCTAAACCTAACCCTCATCCTAACCCTCACCCTAACCCTCAAGCTAACCCTAACCCTCACCCTCACCTTAACCCCTACCCTTACCCTCACCCTAACCCTTTCCCTTACCGTCACCCTAACCCTAACCCTATCCATAACCTTAGCTCTCACACTAACCTTAACCCTCGCCCTAACGCTAACCCTCACCCAGACCCTAAACCTCACCCTCAACCTAGCCCTCACCCAAACCTTAACCCTAAAACTAATCCTAATCCTAACCCTAAACCTCACCCTCACCCTCAACCTAACCCTAAACCTAACACTAATCCTAAAACTAAACCTCACCCTCACCCTCACCCTATCCCTAACCCTCACCCTAACACTCACCCTCAACATAAACCTCACTCTAACCGTCACCCTAACCCTAACACTAACCTTAACACTCACCCTCACCCTAATCCTCACCCTAAACCTCAACCTAACCCTAAACCTAACCCTAACCATCAACCACACAATATCCCTCACCCTTACCATTATCCTCACTCTCAGAAAAACACTAACCCTAACCCTAACCCTCACCCTATACCTAACATTAACCCAAACTCTAACCCTAACCCTTACCCTAAACCTAAACTGCAACCTCACCCTAACCCTCACACTAACCCTAACGCTAACCCTAACCCTAACCGTCACCCTAACTCTAACCCAAACCCTTACCCTCATCCTAACCGTAACGCTGTCTCTCACCGTAACTCTCACACTAACCCTAACCCTCACCCTAACCCTAACCCAATCATTCACCTTAACCCAAACCCTAACCCTAACCCTCACCAAAACCCTTACCCTCACCTGAACCCGAACCATAATCATCACCATAACCCCAAACCTAACCCTTACCTAACTGAAACCCTCACCCTCACCCTAATCCTCACCCATACAGTAACCCTCACCTGAACCCTCACCCTCACCCTCACACTAAACCTCTCCTTCACCTTAACCCTAACACTCACTTACCCCTAATCCTAAACCTAACGCTTACCCTCACACTAACCCTAACTCTAACCCAAAACCTGACACTAACCCTCACCCTCACCCTAACCCTAACCTTAACACTCACACTACACTAACCCTCACTGTCACCCTAACCCTCACTGTCACCCTAACCCTCACCCTAACCCTAACCCTAACCCTCAATCTCACCCTCACCCTCAACGTAAGCCTAATCCTAACCCTAACACTAACCCTAAAGTTAACCCTCACCCACATCCTCACCCTAAATCTAAACCTAACCCAACCCTAACCCTCACCCTCACCCTAACCCTAAACCTAACCGTAACCCTAACCCTCACCCTAACAGTAACCCTAACACTCAACCTCACCCTAAACCTAAACCTAACCACCATCCTAAACCTCACCCTAACACTAACCCTAACTCTCATCCTCACCCTCTCCCTAACCCTTACCCTCACCCTAACCCTAACCCTATCCCTAACCTTAACTCTCACACTAACCCTAACCCTCACCCTTAACCTAACCCTCAACCTAACCCTAACCGTAACCCTAACCCTCACCTTCTCCCCAAACCTCACCTTAACCCTAAGCGTAATCCTAAACCTCATCCTCACCCTAGCCCTCACCCTAACCCTAATCCTAACCCTAACCTTTACACTAACCCTAACCCTTACCCTCACTCAAACCCTCACCCTAATCCTATACTTAACCCTCACACTAAAACAAACCATAATTCTAACCTTACCCCGCACCCTAAAAGTCACCCTTACTCTAATCCTCACCCTAACCCTAACCCTAACCCTAAACCTCACCTTCACCCTAATCCTCAATGTAATCCTAAACCTCACCACACCCTACCCCTCACCCTGACCGGAAACCTCACCCTGACCCTAACGCTCACCTTCACTCTATACATCACCCTAACACTAACCTTCACTCTAACCCAAACCCTAACCCTCACCCTAACCCAAACCCTCAACCTAACCCTCACCCTCAGCCTAATCCTCACCCTAAACCTATCCCTAAGCCTTACCTAACCTAAATCCTCAATCTCATCCTCACCCTCACCCTGAACCTCACACTCACTCTAACCCTCACCCTAACCCTTACCCTCACCCTAAACCTAACCCTAACTCTTAACCTCAACCTCACCCTAACCGTAACCCTAACTCTAATCCTCACACTAACCATCACCCTAACCTTAAACTTAACCCTCATCCTAAAGAGAACACTCACCCTCAACCTCATCCTAAGCCTAATCCTAACCCTAACCCTAATCCAAATCTAACCCTCACCCTCAACCTCACCCTAACCCTAACCCTAACCCTTTCACCCTCACCCTCACAGTAACCCTAACACTAACCCTAACCCTCACACTCAACCTAAGCTTCACCCTAATCCTAACCCCAACACTAATCATCCCCCTCACACTAACCCTCACACTTACCCTAATGCTCACTCTAACCCCAATCCTCACCCTAACCCTAAACATAACCCTATCCCTACCCCTCACCGTAACTTTAATCCTAACCCTCACCCTCATCCTTATACTTACCCTAAACCTTACCCTCACTCTAACCCTCAACTTAATCCTAATCCTAACTCTAACCCTCACCCTCACGCTAACCCTAACCCTTCCCCTCACCCTAACCCTCACCCTAAACCTCACCCTAACCCTAAACCTAACCGTCACCCTGACCCTAAACCTCACCCTCATCCTCATCCTAATCCTAAACGAACCCTAACCCTAACCCTTACCTTAAACGTAACTCCAACACTAACCCTCATCGTAACCCCCACCCTAACACTAACGGTAAACCTAACCTTCACCCACACCCTAAACCTCACCCTAACCATTACCCTCACTCTAACCCTAACCCTAACCCTTATCCTCACCGTCACCTTAACCGTCACCATCACACTAACACTCACCTTAACCCTAGCCCTCACCCAAACGCTAAACCTCACCCTCACCATCAGGCTAATCTTCACCCTTACCCTAAACATCACCCTAACCTTAACCCTCACCCTAACCCTAACCTCAACCTAAACCTCACCCTAAGCCTATTCCTAACCATAATCCTAACTCTCACACTAACCCTAATACTCACCCTATCCCTAAAACCCGAACCCTCACCCAAACCCTGATCCGAACCCTAACCCGAACCCTCACCCTAAACCTCAACCTCAGCCTAATCCTCACCCTAACCCTATACCTAACCCTTACCTAACCGAAATCCTCACCCTAACCCTCACCCTCACCCTAAACCTCACCATCATCCTAGCCCTCACCTTAACCCTAACCCTAACACTAACCCTAAACCTCATTCTCACCCTCACCCTCAACCTCAGACTAACCCTAACCCTGAAAATCACAATAACCCTTACTGTCACACTAACACTCAACCTAACCCTCACTCTAAACCTAACCCTCAACCTCACACAAACCCTCACCCTAACCCTCACCCTCAACCTAACACTAACCCTAAACCTAAAAATAAACCTAACACTCACACTAACCCTAACCCTAAACCTCAATCCCACACTCACTCTCACCATAACCCTAACCCTAACAATAACCCTAACCCTCACCCTAAACCTCACCCTAAACCTTATCCTCACCCTAACCCTAACCATCACCCTCACCTTAACCCTCACCCTAACCCTAACCCTACCATCACCCTAACCCTAATGCTAACCCTAAACCTCACCCTCACCCTCACTCTAACACTTACCCTTTACCATATCCTAACCCTCACACTCAACCTAACCCTCACCCTAACCCTTAACCTTACCCTAAACCTAACCCTAACCCTAACCCTAACTCTCACACTAACCCTCACCATAATCCTAACCCTCACCCCAACGCTAAACCTAACCCTCTCCCTAACCATAACCCTGTCCCTAACTCTCACCCTAACCCTAACGCTTACCCTCACCCACACCAACACCCTAACCCTAACCCTCAACCTAACACTAACCGTAACCCTAAACTAAACCTAATCCTCACACTAACCGTAACCATAAACCTCAATCCCATCTTCACCCTAACCCTATCCCTAACCCTAACAATAACCCTAACCCTAAACCTCAACCTAACACTTGCCCTCACCCTAACCCTAACCCTAACCCTCACACTAAACGTAACCCTCACCCTATCAACAACCCTACCCCTCACCCTAACCCTAACCCAAATGCTAAACCTCAGCCTAACCCTAACCCTAACACTCAACTTCACCTTAACCATCACCCTAACACTAACCGTAACCTGCACCATAACCCTCACCCTAACCCTCACCATAACAGTAAACCTCACCCACACCCTAACCCTCACCCTCACCCTAAACATCACCCTAACCCTAAATTAAACGTTAACCTAAACCTCACTCTCAACCTATCCTTCACCATAACCCCAATCCTAACCCTAACCCTCACCCTCACCCTAACCCAAACACTCACCCTAACCCTAACCCTCACCCTCACCCTAACTCTCAAACTAACCCTAAACCTAACCCTTACCCTTACCCTCACCCTAACCCTCCACTAACCCTAACCCTCACCCTCACCCTAACCCTCACTCTAACCCTAAACCTGACCCTAACACTCACCCTACCCCTTACCTTAACCCTAATCCTAAACCTAACCTTAACATTAACCCTCCACTAACCCTAACTCTCATCCTAACCCTAAACCTAGCCCTCTCCCTAATCCTCATCCTAACCCTAACCCTAAACGAAAACCTCAACCTCACCCTCACACTAAACCTAATGCTCACCCTAGCCATCATCCTAACCCTAACCCTATCCCTCAACTTCACACTCAACCTCACCCTCATCCTAACCCTAAACCTAAACCTAATCCTAACCCTAACCCTCACACTCATTCTAACCCTAAACCTAACCATAACTGTAACTCTCACCCTCACCCTAACCCTAACCCTAACAATAAAACTAACCCTTACGCTAAATGTTACCCGAACCATAACCATCACCCTAATCTTAACCCTAACCCTATCCCTAACCCTAACCCTCATCCTAACCTTAACCCTAAACCTAAACTTCACCCTATCCCTATCCCTACCCCTAACCCTAAATCTCACCCCAACCCTCACACTCACTCTCACCCTAACCCTAACCATATCCCTAACCCTAACCCTCACCCCAACGCTAACCCTAACCCTAACCCTCACCTTCACCCTAATCCTAACCTTAAGCCTCTCCCTAACCGTCACCCTAACACTGAAGCTTACCCTAACCCGCACCCTCACCCTAAAACTCACCCTAAACCTTACCCTCAACATAACTCCAACCCTAACTCTATCCCTAATAATCACACTAACCCTAACCCTAACCCTAAACCTCACCCTAACCCTAACCATAACCTTACACCTCACCTTAACGCTTACCCTATCCCTAACCCTCACCCTCACACTAACCCTAACCGTCACCCTAACCCTCACCCTCATCCTAGCCCTCACCTTAACCCAAACATTACCCTAAACCTCACTCTCACTCTCACCCTCAATCTCAGACTAACCCTAACCCTAAGAATAACAATAACCCTTACCATCAAACTAACCCTGAACCTAATCCTCACTCTAAACCTAACCCTCACCCTCACCCTCAACCACAACTTCACCCTAACCCTCACCATCAACCTAAAATTAACCCTAACCCTAAAACTAAACCTAACACTCACACTAACCCTAACCCTAAACCTCAATCCCACCCTCACCCTAACCATAACGCTAACCCTAACAATAACCATAACCCTCACCTTTATCCTCACCCTAACCCTCACCCTTACCCTCACCTTAACCCTCACCCTAACCTTAAGCCTACCGTCACCCTAACCCTAATGCTAACCCTAAACCTCACCCTCACCATAACTCTCACTCTAACACTTACCATTTCCCATATCCTAACCCTCACACTCAACCTAACTCTCACCCTAACCCTTAACCTCACCCTAAACCTAACCCTAAATCTAACCCTCAACCTCACCCTAACACTAACCCTAACCCTAATCATCACCCTAATCCTCACCCTAACCCTAATGCTCACCCTAACCCTAAAGCTACCCCTCATCCTAACCCTCATCCAAACCCTAAAACTAACCCTCAATTTAAGCCTCACCCTAACCCTTCCCCTCACCCGAATTATAACCCTAAACCTCACCTTCATCCTAACTCTAATCCTAACCCTAACCCTCACACTAATCCTCACCCTAACCCTAACCCTCACCCCAACACTAACTCTAACCCTAAAACTCACACTCTCCCTAACCCTAACCCTAACCCTCTCCCTAACTCTCACCCTAACCCTAACGCTTACCCTCACCCACACCCTCACCCTAACCCTCACCCTCAACTTAACACTAACCCTAACCCTAAACTAAACCTAATCATCACACTAACCGTAACCCTAAACCTCAATCCCACCCTCACCCTCTCCGTAAGCATAACCCTAACATTAACCCTAACCCTAACCCTAAACCTCACACTAAGCCTTGCCATCACCCTAACCCTAACCCTAACCCTAACCCTAACCCTCACACTAAACTTAACCCTCACCCTAACAATAACCCTACCCCTCACCCTAACCCTCAACCAAACCCTAATGATAAACCTCACCCTAACCCTAACCCTAACCCTCAACTTCACCTTAACGATCACCTTAACACTAACCGTAAACTTCACCATAACCCTCACCCTAACCCTCACCATAACATTAACCCTCACCCACAACCTAACCCTCACCCTCACCCTAAACATCACCCTAACCCTAAAGTTAATGCTAAACCAAAACTTCACTCTCAACCTATCTTTCACCTTAACCCTCACCCTCACCATCACCCTAACCCAAACACTCACCCTAACCCTAACCCTCACCCTCACCCTAATTCTCAACCTAACCCTAAACCTAACATTTACCCTTAGCCTCACCCTATCTCTCCACTAACCCTAACCCTCACCTTCACCCTAACCCTCACTCTAACGCTAACACTCACCCTACCCCTTACCCTAACGCTAATCCTAAACCTAACCCTAACCTTAACCCTCCACTAACACAAACTCTCATCCTAAACCTAACCCTACCCATCTCCCTAATCCTCATCCTAACCCTAAGCCTAACCGAAAACCTCAACCTCACCCTCACACTAACCCCAATCCTCACCCTAGCCATCATCCTAACCCTAACCCTATCCCTCAACTTCACACTCAACCTCACCCTCAGCCTAACCCTAAACCTAAACCTAATCCTAAACCTAACCCTCACCCTCATTCTAACCCTAAACCTAACCATAACTCTCACCTTCACCGTAACCCTAACCCTAACAATAAACCTAAACCTAAACCTAAACGTTACCCGAACCATAACCTTCACCCTAATCTTAACACTAACCCTATCCCTAACCCTAAACCTCATCCTAACCCTAACCCTAAACCTAACTCTCAACCTATCCCTATCCCTAACCCTAACCCTAACTCTCACCCTAACCCTCACACTCACTCTCATACTAACCCTAATCATATCCCTAAAGCTCACCCTAACCCTAACCCTCAAAGCAACACTAACCCTAACCCTAACCCTCAGCTTCACCCTAAACCTAACCCTAACCCTCTCCCTAACTCTCACCCTAACACTAACGCTTATCCTAACCCTCACCCTCACCCTAAAACTCACCCTAAACCTTACCCTCAACATAACTCCAACCCTAACTCTATCCCTAATTCTCACACTAACCCTAACCCTAACCCTAAACCTCACGCTAACCCTAACCATAACCCTACCCCTCACTCTAACGCTTACCCCCTCCCTAACCCTCACACTCACCCTAACCCTAACCGTCACCCTAACTCTCAACCTAACCCTAACCCTCACCCACATATTAACCCTAACCCGAATCCTCATACTCACCCTAACCCTCACCCTCACCCGAAACATCACAATAAACCTAACCCTCAACCTAACCCTCACCCTCACCCTCAACCTAACCCTAACCCTCACACAAACCCTACCCCTCACCCTAACCCTAACCCTAACGCTCATCTCACCCTAAGCCAATTCCTAACCCTAACCCTAATCCTAAAACTAAACCTCACCTCACCCTGACCCTAAACCTAACCCTAACCCTAACGGTAAACCTCACACTAAACCTAAGCCTCACCCTAAAAATAACGCTACCCCTCACACTAACCCTCACCCTAAACCTAACCCAAACCCTAAACCGAACACTAACCCTAACAATAACCATAACCCTCACACTCACGCTAAACCTCACAGTCACTTTAACCATCACCATAAACCTAAACCTCACCCACAAACTCACCCTCACCCTCACCCTAACCCTAACCCTCACCCTATCCTAAACATCACCCTAACCCTAATCCTAACCCTAACCCTCACCCTAACCCTAACCCACACCCTAAAAATCACCCTCAACCTAATCCTCACCCTAACCCTAACCCTAACCCTTACTTAAACGAAACCCTCACCCTCACCCTCACCCTAGCCCTTATACTCAGTCTAGCCTTCAACCTAACCCTAAACTTCAGCCTCACCTTAACCCTCACCTTCATCCTCTGCCTAACCCTAACCCTAATCTTAATCCTACCCCTAACCCTCACCTTCACCCTTACCCTCACCCTAACCCTAACACTCCCAGAAGCCTAACCCTAACGCTAACCATTACCATAACCCTAACCTTCACCCTAATATTAACCTTAACCTAACCCAAACCCTCACACAAACCCTAACCCTCACCCTTACCTTCAGCCTACTCCTTAGGCTAAACCTCATCCTAAACCTAATCCTAACCCTAACCCTCAACCTAACCCTAACCCTAACCATAACTCTCACCCTCACCCTAACCCTAACCCTCACCCTAACCCTGCCCCTCACCCTAAGCCTAACACTAAACCTAGCCCTCAACCTCCGACTCACCCTAACCCTAACCATAACTTTAACCCTCACCCTAAACCTAACCCTCACCCTCACCCAAACCCTAACAGTCACCGTTACCCTAACTCTCACCCACACCCTCACCCTCACCCTCACCCGAATGCTCACACTCACCCTAATCCTCATCCTCACCCTAAACATCACACTAACCCTAACCCTCACCCTAAACTTAACCCTAAATCTCAACCTCACCCTCACCCTCACATTGACCCTCACCCTAACCCGAACCCTAACGTTCACACAAACCCTATCCATCGCCCTAAACCTAACCCAAACACTCGCATTAACCCTAAGCCTAATCCTAACCCTAATCCTAAATCTAACCCTCACCCTCACCCTCACCCTAATCCTAACCCTAAACCTAACCCTCATCCTCACCCTCAAACTAAGCCTAACCCTAACACTCACCCTAACATTAAGCCACACCTAACGCTAAACCTAACCCTCACCCTCACCCTAACCCTAACCCTAACACTAACTTTAACCCTCACCTAACCCTAACCCTATCGCTCACCCTTACCCTAACACTCACTATCACCCTAAACCTCACCCTAAAAATAACCCTCACCCACAACCTAAACCTCACCCTCAACCGAATCCTCACCCTCAATCTAAACCTCACCCTCACCCTAAACAGCACTCTAACCCTAACCCCAACCCAATATCCTCACACTAACCCTAACCCTCACTTAACCCTTACCCTAACCCTAAACCTCACCCTCACACTAACCCTAACCCTAACCCTCACCCTCACCCTAACCCTAACCCTAACCCTCACACTTACCCTAACTCTCACTGTCACCCTAACCCTCACCCTAACCCTAACCATCACCCTCATCCTCACCCTAAGCCTAACCCTAAACCTATTACTAATCCAAAACCTAACCTTAACACTCACCCTAAACGTAACCCTAAACCTAACCCTCACCCTAACCCTAAACCTAATGCTATCCCTCACCTTAAACCTAACCCTCACCCTAAACCTAAACCTCAACTTCATCCGCACCCTAACCCTAACCCTAAACATAACCCTCACCCTAACACTCATCCTAACGCTAATGCTAAACCTAACCCTAACCCTAACCCTAAATCTTACGCTCACCCTAACATTAACACTAACCCTAATTCTAAACGTAACCCTCACAATAAATCTATCCCTCAACCTAACCCTAACCCTACACCTCAGCCTAACCCTCACCCTAACCCTAGCCCTAAACCTAATCCTCACCTTATCCCTAACCCTAACCCTCACCTTCACCCTCTTCCTAGACCTCACATTAACCCTAACCTAACCCTCAGTCTAACGCTATCTCCTACCCTAACACTAACCCTCACACTCTCCGTAACCCTCACCCTAACCCTCACCCTAAACCTAAACCTAACCCTCATCCTAACCCTCAATCTCAGCCTAATGCTAACCCTAACCCTAAACCTTACCCTCACCCTAACCGTCACCCTAACCCTCACCTTCACCCTAATCCTAAACCTTACCCTAATCCTCAACATAACCCTAATCCTCAGTATAAAGATTACCCTCACTCTCATCTAAACCTTAACCCTAACCCTAATCCTCTCCCTAACCCTTACCCTAACCCTAAACCTAACACTCATCCTAACAGTCACATTAACCCTAACACTAACGCTAACCCTAACCCTCACCCTCACCCTCACCCTAACCCTTATCCTCACCCTAACCCTAATTCTATCCCTAACCTTAACTCTCACACTAACACTAAACCTCAACCTAAACCTAACCCAACCCCTCACCCCAACCCGCAAACTATCTCTAACCCTAACCCTAACCCTCATCCTCACACTCACCCTAAGCCTAACCCTAACCCTATCACTAATCCTAAACCTAACCGTCACCCTCACCCTAACAGAAACTCTAACCCTAACCCTCAACCTAACCCTAAACCTAATGCTATCCCTCAACCTAACCCTAACCCTAACCCTCACCCTAACCCTATCCGTAAACCTAAACATCACAAACACCCTAACCCTTACTGTCACCCTATTCTTCACCCTAATCCTAACCCTCACCCACACCCTAACCCAAACCCTCACCCGAACCATATCCCTAATCCTCACACTAACCCTAACCCTAACCCTCACCGTAACCCTAACCCTAACCCTTACCTAAATGAAACCTTCACCTCACCCTCACCCTAACCCTAACCCTACTCTTCAGCCTAACCCTAACGCTAACCCGAAACCTCACCCTTCCCCTCACCCTAATCCTAACCCTCACCCTCAACCTAACTCTCAGCCTAAACCTTACCCTCACCCTAACCCTCACCATAACCCTAAAGCTATCCCTCACCCTAATGCTCACCCTAACCTTCAGCCTAACCCTAGCCTTCACCCTCACACTAATCCCCATCCTAACCCTAATCCTAACCCTAACTCTCACCCTCTTCCTAACGCTCACCCCAACCATTACCCTCACCTTCGCCCAAACCCTAACCCTAAACCTAACCGAAACACTAAACCTAACACTCACCCTAAGCCTAACTCTACCCCTTACCCTAAACCACATCCTAACCCTATCCCTAACCGTAACACTCACCCTAACTCTAACCCTACCTCTAACACTAACCTTCACCCTAAACCTAACCATCATCCTCACCCTCACCCCCAGCCTAAACGTAACCCTAACCCTAATCCTAACCCTGACCTTCACCTTCACCCTTACTCTAACCCTAACCCAAACCTAACCCTCACTCTCACCCTCACCCTAAACCTAAACCTCACCCTAACCCTAACCCTCAAACTAACTCTAACCCTAAAACTCAACCTCTCCCTAACCCTAATCCTAACCCTCAAAGTCACCCTCACACTAACACTAACGGTAACCCTAAACCTCACTCTCACCCAAAACCTCACCCTAAACCTCACCCTACCCTTACCTTTACCCTAAACCTAACCCTAAACCTAAATCTCACATTAACCCTAACTCTACCCCTCAGCGTAACCCTCATCCTTACCTTAACCCTAACCTTCTCACCTACCCTAACCCTCACACTAACCCTAACCCTTTCCCTCAGCCTAACTCTCATCCTTCCCCTAACCATAACCCTAACTATCTCCCCAACCCTAAATCAAACACTCACCCTTAAACTCACCCTCAGACTAACCCTAACCCTAACCCTAATCCTAACTCTAACTCTCACCCTCACCCTACTTCTAACACTAACCCTAATCCTAACCCTCATCCATACCCTCTCCCTAACCTTAACCAATCCCAAAACCTCACCCTAAGTCTAACCCTCACCCTCACACTAACCCTAAACCTAACCCTGATCCTAACCCTCATCCTCACCCTAAACCTAACTCTAACCCTCACACGTACCCTAACCCTCACTGGCAACCTAATCCTCACCCTAAATTTAACATTCACCCTCACCCTCAACCTAAGCCTAACTCTAAATATAACGATAATCCTAAACTGAATCCTCACACTCACTCTCACCATACACCTCACCCTCACCCTAACCCGAATCCTAAAACTATACCTCACCCTAACCCTAACGCTCACCATAACACTAACCGTCGACCTCACCTTCAGCCTCACCCAAAGACTAACCAGAACCCTAACAGTAATCCTTAACCTAACCCTCACCTTCATACTCGCCCTAACCCTAACCCTAAACCTAACCCTAAATCTCAGCCTCATCCTCACCCTCAGCCTTACCCTAACCTAAACTTAATCCTAGCCCTAAACTTCACCCTCCCGCTCACCCTAAACGTAACCCCAACCCTAAACCTCACCCTAATCATAACCCTAAACCTAACCCTCAACATAACCCTAACCCTCACCCTAACACTAACCCTCACCCTGACCTTAACCCTCACCCTCAACCTAGCCCTCACCCTAACCCTAACCCTAAACTTAAACCTATCCCTAAATCTAACCCTCACCCTCATCCTCAACTTCAAGCTCACTCTAACCCTAAACCTAACCCTAATTCTAACCCTAAACTTCACACTCACATTCATCCTAACCATAACCCTCACCCTCAACATAAACCTCAGCCTAACCCTCACCCTAACCCTAACACTAACCTTAAAACTCACCCTCAACCTAACCCAAAACCTAACCCTCACCCTCACCCTAACCCAAAACTAACCTTCGCCCTCACCCTATCCCTCAACCTAAACATTACCCTCCCCCTCACCAAAACCCTAACCCTAAACCTAAGCCTCACCTTATAACTAAACCTAACCCTCACCCTAACCCTAACCCTTACCCTAACACTAAACATAAACCTCACCCTAAACCTCACAATAAGCCTAACACTAACCCTAACCCTCACCCTAACTCTAACCCAAACCCTTACACTCACCCTAATCCTAACCCTAAATCTCACACTAACCCTAACCCTCACGCTAACGCTAAACAAAACAATCACCCTAACCCTAACCCTAACCCTAACCCTTACCAAACCATCACCCTCAATCGAACCCACATTCTAATCTTCACCGTAACCCCAACCCTAACACTTACCTAACCGAAACCCTCACTCTCAACCTCACCCTAAACCTAACCCTACCCCTCAGTCTAACCCTAACCCTCACCATACCCCTCACCCTAAACCTAACCCTCAACCTCACACTCACCCTAAATCTAACCCTAAGCCAAACGTAACCCTCACCAACACCCTAACCCTAACCCTCACCCTAAACCTCACCCTAAACCTAACCCTCACCCTCAACCTCACCTTAACTCTAACCCTAACCCAACCCTAACCCTCACCTACACCCTAACCCTAACCCTAAGCCGGACCCTCACCCTAACCCTAACGCTGACCCTCATCCTAAATCTCACCATAACCCTAACCCTAATATTAACCTTAACCCTCACCCTAACCCTAACCATAACCTTAACCCTTACAATCACCCTAACAATCACCCTAACCCTAACCCTAAACCTCACCCTTAACCTAAACATCACCCTCACCCTCTCACTCACAATAAGCCTAACCCTAACACTAACACTATTCCTAAATCTAACCCTCACCCTCACACTTACCCTAATCCTAACCCTAAACCTAACCTTCACACTCACGCCCACCCTAACCATAAGCCCAACCCTAACCCTATCCCTTACCATAAGCCTCAACTAACCCTAACCCTAACCCTCAGCCTCACACTAAAGCTAACCCTAACCCTAACCTTAACCCTCTCCCTAACCCTAAACCTAACCCTCACCCTTCCCCTAACCCTCACCCTAAACCTAACCCTCATCCACACCCTAAACCTCACCGTCACCCTCACCCTCACCTTCAACCTAAACCTAACCCTCACCCTAAACATCACCCTAACCCTAACCCTCACCCTAACCCTAACCCTAACCCTAACCCTAACCCTCAATTACCCCTAACCATAACCATAACACTCACCGTCACACTAACCCTAACCCTAACACTCACGTTGATCCTAATCCTCACTCTCAACCTAACCCTAACCGTAACCCTCACACTTACACTAACACTCACTGTCACCCTAACCCTCACCCTAACCCTAAAACTTAACCTCACCCTAACCCTAACCCTAACCCTAACCCTCACAGTAAACCTAACCCTCACCTTAACCTTAACCCAATCCCTCACTCTAACTTTCACCCTATCCCTAACCCTAAACCTAAACCTTACCCTATCCCTCACTGTTACACTAACACTCACCCTAAGCCTAACCCTCAACTAAACCTTAACCCTTACCTTCACCCATACCCTCACCCTCACCCAAGCCCTCACCCTCACCCTAATCCTCACCCTCATCCTAACCCTCACCCTAACACTTACCCTCACCCTAACCCTAACCCTAACCCTCACCCTAAAACAAACCCTAAACCTAAACCTAACCGTAAACCTAACCCTAACCCTAAACCTCACCCTCATCCTAACACTCACCGTCACCCCAACCATCACCTAACCCTAACCCTAACCCTCACACTAACCCTAACCCTCACCCTAACCCTAACAGTAACCGTAACCCTAACGCTCACACTAATTCTAACCCTTACACTAACCCTCAACCTAACCCTCATCCTAAATCTAAACGTAACACTAATCCTCACCTTAACCCTCACCCTAAACATAATCCTCACCTATACCCTAAACCTAACCCTAACCCTCACCCTCAGCCTAACCCTAACACTCACACTCACCCTAACCCTTGACCTAACCCTAAACCAAACCTCACCGTAATGCTCACCCTAACCCTAATGCTAACCCTAACCCTCACCCTCACCCTAGACCTCACCATAAACCTTAGCCTCACCCTAACACTAACCCTAACCCTAACCCTCAAACTAAACCTAACCCACACCCTAACCCTAGCCCAACCCCTCACCCTAACCTTCATCCTATCCCTATCCCTAAACCTAACCCTCACCCTAAGCCTCAACATCACCCTAACACTCACCTTAACCCTAAACCTCAACCATACCTTAACCCTTACCCTCATCCGTATCCTCACCAAAACCCTCACACTCATCCTAAATTTAAACCTCAGCCTAAGCCTCAACCTAACCCAGCCCTCACCCTAAACCTAACCCTATCCCTAACCCTAACCCTCAACCTCATACTAACCCTCACCCTAACGCTTACCCTCACTCTAACCCTAATCCAAACCCTAACCCTAACCCTCAAAATAACCCTAAACCTCAACCTAACCCTAACGCTTAACCTCACCGTAACCCTAATATTAACCCTAACCCTAACACTAACACTAATCCTAGCCCTCACCCTCACACTAGCCCTAACCCTAACCCTAACACTAACACTAACCCACACCATAACCCTAACCCTAACCCTCACCCAAACCCTCACCCTAAACCTAACCCAAACCCTCATCCTCACCCTAAACCTCACCCTAAACCTTACCCTCAAACAACCCCTCATCCTAAACCTAAACCGAACCCTAACCCTAAGCCTCACGATCACGCTAACCTTAACCCTCACCCGTACCCTAACTCAAAAACTAAGCCTAACCCTCACCATCACCCTAACCCTCACACTAACACTAACCATTACCCTCAACCTAACCCTTACCCTCACTCGAACCCTAACCCTAACCCTAACCCTAACCCTAAACCTCAACCTAAACCTAAACCTACCCCTCATCCCTACACTCACCCTCACCCTCAGCCAAAACCTAACCCTAAACCCAATCCTAAACCTATCACTCACCCTCACCCTCACCCCAAAATAAGCCTAATCCAAACCCTCACCCTCAACCTCAGCCTAACCCTAACACTTACCCTAACCCTGATTCTAACACTAACCCTTACCTCAGACTCACCCTAAAACTCACCCTCACCCTACACCCAAACCTAAATCTTAGCCTCACCCTAACCTTAACCCTCACCCTTATCTTAACCCTAACTCTCACATTCAACCTCACCCTCACTCTAACTCTAACCCTAACCCTAACCCAAAACCTAACCATCACCCTAAACTTAATGCTAACACTAACCCTCACACTAAATCTATCCCTCACACTAAACCTAACCCTATCCGTCAACCTAACACTCACCCTAACCCTAAAGCTAACCCTAAACTTCACCCTATCCCTAAACCTAACCCTCAGCCTCACCCTCACGCTAAACCTCACCCTAACCCTCAGCCTCATCCTCACCCTAACCCTTACCCTAACCCTAAAACTAACCCTAACCCTCCCCAATACCCTAAAATTAACCCTCACCATAAACCTAACTGTAACACTTACCCTCAACCCTAACCCTCACCCGAACCCTAACCCTAAACCTCACCCTAATCCTCACGCCAACCCTCACTCTAACCCTAACCCTCACCCTAAACCTAACCCTCACCCTCACCCTCACACTCACCCTAAGCCTAACCCTAAACCTAACACTATTCCTAAACTTAACCCTCACCATCACCCTCACACTAACCCTACCCCTAACCCTAATGCTCATCCTCAAGCTATCCCTAACCCTAATCTTAACCCTCACACTAACCCTAACACCCACGTAACCCTAAACCGAACGCTCACCCTCAAACTAACCCTTACCCAAACCCTAACCCTAACCCTCACCCTAAAACAAACCCTAATTCTTCACCCTCACCCTAACCCTCACCCTAACCCTAAACCTAACCCTCAAAATAACCCTCACACTAACACTAATCCTAAAACCAACCCTCACGATAACCCTCACACGAATCCTAATCCTAACCCTCAACCTCACCCTCAGCTTCACCCTAAACCTTACCCTCACCCAAACCCTAAACTAAACCCTAACCCTAACTCTAAACCTAATCCTCACACTAACCCTAACCCTCACCCTAGCCCTCACCCTATTCCTAACCCTAACACTCATCCTAACCCTAGTCCTAACCCTCACCCTCACCCTCACTCTAACCCTAAGTCTAAACCTCACCCTAACCAAAACCCTCTCTCTCACCCTCACCCTAAGTCTAACCCTAAACCTAACCCTAATCCTAACCCTAACCATCACCCTCATCCTAACTCTAACCCTAACCCAACCTTAACTCTCACCCAAACTCTATCCCTAACCCAAACCCAACAATCACCCTATCCCTGATGCTAAACCACACCCTAACCCTGACCCTCAACCGAACCCTCACGCTCACCCTCACCCTTACCCTAAAGCGAACCCTCGCCCTAAGCCTAACCCTAACCCTAACCGTAACAATAAACTTAACCCTAAACCTCAACCTAACCCTAAGTCACACCCTAAACCTAAACCTAACCCTCAACCTCACCCTAAACCTAATCCTAACCCTAACCCTAACCCTAACCCAAAACCTAACCCTCACACTAAACCTAACCCTCACCCTAAACCTAACCCTTAACTTCACCCTCACCGTAACCCTCAAGCTATCCCTTACCCTCACGCTAAACCTAACTCTAACTCTAATTCTAACCCTCACACTAAACCTAACCCTCAACCTAACCCTAATCCTAATCTTAACTGTAACCCTCACCCCACCCTGAACCTCACCCTCAGCCTAACCCTAAACCTAACCCTAACAATAACTCTAACCCTCAGACTAAACCTAACCTTCACCCTAACCCTAAACAGCACCCTTATCCTAACCCTCATCCTCACCCTCACCGAAACCTAACCCTAAACTTTACTCTTATCCTCACCCTAATCCTAACCCTAACCCTAACCCTCACCCTAACCCTAACCCTAACATTAACCCTAAACCTAACGCTAACCCTCACCATAAACCTAAGCCAAAACTTAACCCGCACCCTCACCCTAGACCTCACCGTAACCCTATTCCTAACCATAACCCTCAACCTAATCTTAACTTTCAACCTAAACCTAACCCTCACCCTTAAACTGCCCCTAAACCTCACCGTAACCCTCACCCTAACATTAAGCCTAACCCTCACCCTAACCCTCACCCTAACCCTAAGCTTAACCCTAACCCTAACCCTAACCTTCATCACAACACTAACAATAACACTAACCCTAACCCTAACCCTCATCCTAACCCTAACCCTAACTCTAACCCTCACCCTCACCCTCACCCTCACCCTCACACTCAGCGTAACCCTAACTCTAATCCTAATCCTAACACTAACCCTCACTCTCACCCTCACCCTAAATCTAACCCTAACCCAAAACCTCACTCTCACGCTCACCCTCACCCTCACTCTAACCCTAACAGTAAACTTAACCCTAACCCTAAACCTAACCTTCATCCTAACCCTAACTCTCACCCTAATCCTAACCCTCACCCTGACCATAACCCTCACCCTAACCCTAACCCTAAACCTCACCCTCACTATAACCCTCACCCGAACCCTTACCTTCACCCTAAGCTCAACCCTAACCCTTAACCTAACAGTACACCTCACCCTCAAAAAACCCTAACGGTACAACTCAGCCTAACCCTCACCCTCACCCTAACGCTAATCCCAACCTTCACCCTAACCCTCACTCTAACCCTAAAAATCACCCACACCCTAACCTCCCCCTCATGAGAACACCCAGCCTAACCCTCACTCTAACCTTCCCCCTAACCCTAACACTAACCCTAACCCTCACCCAACGCCTCACCCTAACACTAACCCTTACCTTAAACTTCACCCTAAACCACACCCTAACCGTTACCCTCACCCTAACCCTCACCCTAACCCTTACCTTAACCGTAAACCTCACCCTAAACCTCACCCTAACCCTAATGCTAACCCTAACCCTAACCCTAATCCTCACCTTAACCCTAACCCTCAACCTAACCCTAACCCTGATCCTCACCCTAACCCTAACACTAACCCTAACCCTCACCCTAACTCTCACCCTAGCCCTAACTCTAACCCTCACCCTCATCCTCAGCCTAACCCTAACCTTAATCCTATTACAAAACCTAACCCTCACACTAACCCTCACCATAAAGCTAACCTTAACCCTAACCCTCCCCCTCCCCATCAAACTCACCTTCACTCTAACCCTAACAATAACCCTAACCCATCCCTAATCCTCATCTTAACGCTAACCCTAACCCTCACCCTAAACTTCAGCTTCACCTGAAATATCACCCTAACCCTAACTCTGATCCTTACCCTAACCCTAACCCTAACCCAAACACTCTCCCTAACCTACACCATAACCCTAATCCTCACCCTAAACATAACACTAACCCTTCCCTAAACCTAAACCTCACTCTCTCCCTCACCTTCACTCTAACCCTCATCCTCAACCTAGCCCTTACCCTAACCCTCTCCCTAAACTTAAACCTATCCCTAAACCTAAGCCTCACACTCAACCTCAAACACAAGCTCACCCTAATCCTAATCCTAAACCTAACCCTCACCCTCAACCTCACCCTAACCCTAACCCTCATCTTAACCCTAACCCTAACCCTAACTCTAACACTGACCTTAACCCTAACTCTATCCTTAACCCTAACTCTCATCCTAACCCTCACCCTAACCCTAACACTAACCCTCACCTTCACCCTCAGCCTAACACTAATCCTAATCCTAATCATAAACCTAACAATCACACTCAACATCACGCTATACCTAAACATTACCCTAACCCTCACCCTAACCCTAACCCTCATCCTCACCTTAACCCAAACCCTTAGACTCACCCTAACCCTAACCCTAACCCAAAACTCAAACTAACCCTAACCCTCACTGTAACTCTAATTCTGCCCCTCACCCTAAGTCTCATCCTAACCCGAACCCAAACCCTCACACTAACCCTAACCCTAACCCTCAGCCTCTAGTTAACCATCCCCGTCACCCTAACCCTCACCATAACCCTAACCCTCAGCCACACCCTAACCCTAACCTTCACCCGAACTCTCACCCTAACCTAACCCTCACCCTCAACCTAAACTTCAGCCTAAACCTAACTCTGAGCCTAACCCTAACCCTAACGTTCACCCTGACCCAAACCCTCACCCTAACCGTCATTGTCACCCTAAACATAACAGTAACCCTTCCTTAACCCAAGCCCTCACCCTCTACCTCGCCCTCACCCTAACCCTCACACTCAACCTAGACCTCACACTAACCCTAATCCTAACCTTAATGCTAACACTAAACCTAACCCTCACACTCACCCTCAAACTCAAGTTCACCCTAACCCTAGTCCTAACCCTAATCTTAAGCCTAACCCTCACCCTCACCCTCACCCAAAACCTAACCCTCACCTCAACCTTAACCCTCACCCTAACACTAACCCTGACCCTCACCCTAACCCTAACCCTAACCCTCATCCTAACCCTCACCCTAACCCTAACACTAACCCTCACCCTCACCCTCAGCCTAACGTTAACCCTAATACAAATGCTAACCCGAAACCTCACTCTCACCCTCACCCTAAACCTAACCCTAACCCTAAACCTCATCCTCACCCTCTCCCGCGCACTCACCCTAACCCAAAGAATAGCCAGCCCTAAGCTTAACTCTAACACTAACCCTCACCCTAACACTAACCCTAACCCTAATCCTCACACTGAAGCTAACCCTACACCAAAGCCCCAACCTCACCCTAACCCTAACCCTAAACCTAATCCTCTCCCTATCCCTAACCCTAACTCTAACCCTCAAACTCAATCAAAACCTCACCCTAAGCCTAACCCTAAACCTAACCCTCACCCTAACCCTAACCCTCACCCTAACCCTACCCTCACCCTGACCCTAACCCTCACCCTAAACCCTAACACTCAACCTAACCTTCACCCAAACCGTAACCCTAAACCTAACCCTCACCCTATGCCTAACCTTTATCCTGACCCTAAAATTAACCCTCACCCTCATGCTAATCCTCACCCTAACTCTTACCCTGACCCCATCCCTCACCCTAACCCTAAACCTCAACATAACCCTCAAACTCTCCCTCACTCTCACCCTAGCCCTCACCCTCAACCTAGCCCTCACCTGACCCTAACCCTAACCTTAACACTATCCCTAAATCTAACACTCACACTCAACCTCACCCTCAAGCTCACCCTAACCCTAAACCTAAACCTAATCCTAACCCTAAACCTCACCCTCACTCTCACTCTAAACCTAAATCTCACCTTAACCCTAACCCTCACCCTAACTCCAACCCTGACCCTCACCCTAACACTAACCCTAACCCTCACCCTAACTCTAACACTAACGCTCACCCTCACCCTTAGCCTTACCCTAACCCTAATCCTAACCCTAACCCTAAAACTCACTCTCACCATCACCCTAAACCTAACGCTAAACCTAACAATCCCCCTCCCCCTCCCCCTCACCCTCAACCTAACCCTAACACTAACCCTAACCCTAACGCTCATCCTAAACCTAACCCTAACCCTATCCCTCCCCCTCACCCCCACCCTCACCCTCAGCCTAACCCTAACTCTAATCCTAATCCTAACCCTAACCCTCACTCTCACCCTCACCCTAAATCTAACCCTAACCCTAAACCTCACCCTCAAGCTCACCTTCACCCTCACTCTAAACCTAACAATATCCCTAACACTAACCCTAACCCTAACCCTAGCCCTAAGACTAATCCTAACCCTAACTCTAACCCTCACACTGAACCTAACCCTACCCTCAGGCTAAACCTCACCCTAAACCTAACCCTAACACTAATCCTCTCCCTAACCCTTACCCTGAACCTATCCCTCACCTAGAACCTAACCCTCACCCTAACCCTAAACATCACTCTCACCCTAATCATCACCTTAAAACTAACCCTCACAAAAAAAACCTTACCCTAACCCTCATGCTAATTCTAAACCTCACCCTAACACTCAACCTTACCCTAACCCTTACCTAACCGAAAACCTCACCCTCATCCTCACCCTCACCCTAACCCTCACCCTCACCCTAGCCGTCAACCTAACACTAACCCTAACCCTAACCATCAGCCTTACCCTCAATCTAACCCTAAACCTAACACTAACCCTCACCCTAACCCTCACCCTCACCCTCACCCTGACCCTCAAACTCACCCACACCATAATCCTAACCCTAACCCTATCCCTAAACCTCACCCTCAACTTAACCTTCACCCTAACCCTTACCCTCACCCTAAACCTCACACTAACCCTCACCCTCAACCTAACCCTATCCCTCACCCTCAACATCTCCCTCACACTCACTCTCAGCCTAAAGCTATCCCTAATCCTAACCCTAACCCTCACCCTCACGCTCACACTAAACCTCACCTTCACCCTCAGCCTAACCCTAACCCTAACCCTCACCCTAAACCTAACCCTCATCCTAACCTTAAACCTAACCTTCACCCTCAACCTCACCCTAACCCTAACCCTAAGCCTAACCCTCAGCCTAACTCTAATGCTAATCCTAAAATTCACCCTAACTCGAACCATCACCCGAAACGTTACCCTCACCCTAACGTTAAACCTAACCCTAACCCTAATCCTCACACTAAACCTAAACTCACCCTAACCGAAACCCTCACCCTCAACCTAAACCTCACACTAACCCTAACCCTCAAGCTAACCCTATCCCTAACCTTCACCCTAACCATAACCCTCATCCTCAACCTCAGCCTAACCCTAAAAATAACCCTAACCCTAACCCTCATCCTAACCCTAATCCTAACCCTAATACTAACCCTCCACCTCCCGCTCACCCTCACCCTCAGCCTAAACCTAACCCTAATCCAAATACTAAGGCTAACCCTCACACTCACCCTAACCCTCACCGTAACCCTTACCCTTAACCTAACCCTCACCCTAACACTTATGATAACCCTAAAGCTCATGCTAACCCTCAAATTAACTCTAATCCTGAACCTAAACCTCACCCTCACCCTAAACCTCACCATCACCGTAACCCTCATCCTATCCACAACCTTAACCCTAACCCTCATTATAAACCTAACCCTCACGCAAACTCTAACCTTATCCCTCAGCCTAAACCTCACCCTATCCATAACCCTAACCCTTGCCCTCACCCTCACACTAGCCTTCACCCTAACACTAACACTAACCCTAAACCTCACCCTAACTGTCACGCTCACCCTAACAGTAACCCTCACTCTCACACTCAACCTAGCCCTCACCCTAAACCTAATCCTAACCCAAACCCCAACCCTCACACTAATCCTAACCCTCACCATAACCCTAACCCTCACTCTCACCCTAACCCTCACTCTCACCCTAAACCTAACCCTAACCTTCACACAATCCCTAACCCTAATCCTTACCTCAACCTAACCCTAAATCTAAACCTAACCCTAACCTTCACACTAACCCTAACCCTCACTGTAACCCTAACCCTCACACTCAACCTCACCCTAACAATCACCCTAACCCTCACCCTAAGCCTAACCCTAACCCTAACCCTAACCCTCACACTAAACCTAACCCTCACACTAGCCCTAATCCTACCCCTCAGTCTAACCCTCACCCTAACCGTAAACCTAAACATAAACCTCACCCTATCCCTTTCCCTAAACCTAACCCTCACCCTCACCCTAGCCCTCACCCTAACCCTAACCCTAACCCTAAACCTCACCCTAACCCTCACCCTCACCCTAACACTAACCCTCACGCTCACGCTCACCCTCACACTACACCTAACCTAACACTAATCCTAACCCTAACCCTCACACTCAACCTCAAACTAACTCTAACCCTAACCCTAAACCTAACCCTCACCCTAAACTTAACGCTAACCCTAACCCTCACTCTCAACCTAATGCTCATCCTCACCATAGACCACACGTAAACCTCACACTAACGCTCACACTAACCCAAACCCTCACCCTAAACATAACTCTCACCCTCACCCTACCCTAACCCTAACCCTCACACTAACACAAACCCTAACCCTAACCCTCACCCTAACCCTCACCCTGACCCTTACACTAACCCTCACCCTCGCCCTCACCCTCAGACTACACCTAAACCTAACCCTCACCCTCAACCGCAAACTAACTCTAACCCTAACCCTCACTCTAAGACTAACCCTAACCCTCATATTAAACCTAACCCTCACTCTAACCCTAACATTATCCCTCAGCCTAACCCTCACCCTAACCCTAACCCTAACCCTAAACCTCACCCTAACCATAAACCTAACCCTTACCCTCACCTCAAACTAGCCCTCACCCTAACACTAACACTGACCCTAAACCTCACCCTGTCACCCTCACCCTAACAGTAACCTTCAATCTCACCCTCAACCTAGCCCTCACCCTAAACCTAATCCTAAGCCTAACACCAACCCTCAAACTACTCCTAACCCTCACCCTAACCCTAATCCTAACCCTCACCCTAACCCTCACCCTAACACTAACCTTAACCCTAACTCTAATCCTCACCCTCAGACTAACCCTCACTGTCACCCTAACCCTCACCATCACCCTAATCCTCACCCTAACACTAAGACTCACCCACAGCATAACCCTCATACAAAACCTCACCCTCACCCTAAACCTAGCCCTCGCCCTAACTCTAATCCTAAATTTAACCTTAATCCTAACCCTAAACCTAACCCTAACCATCACCCTCACCCTAACCCTAACCCTCACCCTAACCCTAAGCCTAACCCTAACCCTCACCCTCACCCTAAACCTCAACCTAAACATTACACTCAACCTAACCCTCAAACGAACCCTAACCCTTACCCTAACACTAACCCTCCCCCTCCCCCTCCCCCTCACCCAAACCCTAATGCTAACGCTAACCCTCACCCTAACCCTAAGCCTAACCCTAATCCTCACCCTAACCCTTACCCTTACCCAAACCCTCACACTCACGCTAACACTCACCCTCACCCAAAACATCACGCTAAACCTAACCCTCACCCTAACCCTAACCCTAACCCTCACCCTAAATCTAACGCTCCCTCTAACCCTCAAACTCAATCTAATCCTCACCCTAACCATAACCCTAACCCTTGCCTAACCCAAACCCTCACCCTCAAACTAACCCAAACCCTCAACATAGCACTCACCCTAACCCTAACCCTAACTCTATCCCTCATCCTCATACTCACCCTCACCCTCAGCCTACCCCTAACCCTAAACCTAATCCTAACCCTAAACTTCAACCTCGCCCTCAACCTCACCCTAAACCTAAACCTAACCCTAATCATAACCATAATCCTAACCCTAAACCTCACCCTAATCCTAACCCTAACCCTAACCCTACCCCTCACCCTCACCGTAACACTCACCCTAACCCTTAACCTAACTCTAATCCTCACCCTCACCATCACACTAACACTCACCCTAACCCTAAACCTCACCCACAACTTACCCCTCAACCTAACCCTAACACTAACCTTCACCCTAAGCATAACCCTCACAATCACCCTAAACCTAAGCCTTACCCTAACCCTAACACTGATCCTAAGCCTAAACCTCACCCTAAACCGAACCCTCACACTCACCCTAACCCTAACCCTAAACCTAATCCTCACCCTAACCCTAACCCTAACCCTAACCCTCACCATCACCCTAAACCTAACCCTAAACCTCACCCTAAACCTCACCCTAACCCTCACCCTAACCCTAACGCTAACCCTAAACCTCGCCCTCATCCTAACCCTCACCCTAACCCTTAACCTCAACCTAATCCTAATCCTATCCCTAAACCTAACCCTCACACTAAAATAACCCTCACCCTAAGCATAACCCTACCGGTCAGGCTAACCCTCAACATATCCCTAACCCTAACACTAACCCCAACCCTATCCCTTACCTAACCGAAACCCTCATGCTCACCCTCACACTAACCCAAAGCTCACCCGAACCCTAACACTTACTCACCCTAACCCAAAGCTCACTCAAACCCTCTCACTTACCCTCACCCTAACCATCACCAAAACGCTAATCCTCTCACTAACCCTAAACCTAAACCTTACTTTAACGAAACCCTCACCCTCACCCTCACCCTTAACCTAACCCTAAACATCACCCAAACACTCACCATAACCCTAAACCTAACCCTAATCCTCATCCTATCCTTAACACTCACCCTCACTATAACCCAAAACATAACCCTAAACCTCACCCTAAGCCTAAACCTAACACTCATCCTCACCCTAAAACTCACCCTCACCCTAACCCTAACCCTAACCCTAAACCTCACACTAACCCTTACCCTACCCCTGGCTCTAATCTTCACCCTACCCCTCACCCTACCCCTAAACCTCACCCTCACCCTAAATGTTTCCCTAACCCTAACCCTACCCTAACCCTGACCCTCACCCTAACCCTAACCCTCACCCTCACCCTCACCCTAACCCTAACCATACACCTCACCCTAACACTCATCTAACCCTAACCCTAACACTCATCGTAACACTAACCCTAACCCTAACCCTCACTATCTCCCTCACCCTCAGCCAAAACCTAACCCTCACCCTACCCCTTATCCTCACTCTACCATAAGCCTAACCCTAACCCTAACCCTCACCCTAACCCTAACTCTAAACCTAACACTAAGCCTAACCCTCATCCTAACCCTAACCCTAAGCCTAACATTCACCCTCACCCTAACCCTAACCCTAAACCTAACCCTCACCCTTACCCAAACCCTCACCATCACCCTCACCCTCAGTCTAACCCTAACCCTAACACTAATTCTAACCTTAACCCTCACCCTCACATTAACTTTAACCCTAACCCAACCCTAACCCTGACCCTAACTCTAACCCTAACCCAAAGCCAAACCTCACTGTCACCCTAATCCTCACCCTAACCTTAACCCTCAACATCACCCTCACACTCGCTCTAATCCAAAAAATGACCCTAACTCTAACCATAACCCTAATGCTCACCCTAAACCTACCTTAACCCTACCGCTCATCCTAACCCTAACCCTAACCCTCAACCTCACCCTAACCTTAATCCTAAGCATAAGCATCACCCTAATCCTAACCCAAACCCTCACCCTCACCCTAACCCTCACTGTCACCCTAACCCTCACCCTAAACCTAACCCTGACATACAAACTGACATACAAACCCTGACATACAAACATTCACCAGAATCCTCAGCCTCACACTAACCCTCAACCTAGTCCTAAAGATCACCGTAACCCTAAGCCTCACCCTAACATTAACACTAAACTCAGCCTAACATTACCCTAATGCTCACCTAACCCTAAACCTCACCCTCACCCTCACCCTAAGCCTAACCCTAAACCGAACAATAATTCTAATCCTAAACCTAAGCCTCACCCTCAACCTATCCCTAACCCTAACCCTAACCATAACTCTCATCCTAACCCTAATCCTAATCCTAATACTAACCATCACCCTCAACCTTACCCTCACCCTCACACTAACCCTAAAACTATTCCTAATCCTAACACTCACTCACACCCTCATCCTAAACCTAACCCTAACCCTAAACCTCACCCAAACCCTCATGCTCACCCACACTTTCACCCTAACCCTAACAAACCTAATCCTAAACTTAACCCTAAGCCTAACCCTCACCCTAACACTAACCCTAACCTTAACCCTCACACTAAACATAACCCTCAACCTAACCCTAAAACTACCCCTCAGTCTAAGCCTCACCCTAAACCCAAACTTAACCCTAATCCTCTCCCTATCCCTAACCATAACCCTAACACTCACTCTAACCCTAACACTCACCCTGACCCTCACCCTCACCCAGTCAACCTAACATTTACCCTCACCCTAACCCTCACCCTAACCCTAAACTTAACCCTCACAAAAACCCTCACCCTAAGCCTAACCCTAAAACCAACCCTAAAATAACCCTCACCCGAAACCTAACACTTAACTCAACCTCACCCTCACCCTCACCCGAAACCTTACCCTCACCCTAACCCTCACACTAAACCTAACCCTCACCCTAACCCTAACTCTACAACTCAGCCTAACCCTCACCCTAACCCTAATCCTCACCCTATCACTAACTCTAACCCTAAACCTCACCCTCATCCTAGACCTCACCCTAAACCTAACCCTATCCCTAACCCTATCCCTAACCCTCACCCTAACCCTAACCCTAACCCTCACCCTAACCCTAACCCTCACCCTAACCCTAACCCTAACCCTCACCCTAAACCTCACTCTAACCCTAAACTTAACCCTCACCCTCAACCACCTCCTCAACCTAACCCTTACGCTGAACCTATCCGTCACCCTAACCCTAACAATAACACTAACCCTCATCCTAACCTTAACGCTACGCCTCATGCTAACCCTCAACCTATCCCTAAACCGAACCCCAACCCTCACCCTAACCATCGGTCTAATGCTAACCCTAAACTTAACCCTCCCCCTCCCGTCACCCTCACTCTAAACCATACCCTAACCCTCACCCTAACACTCACCCTAATACTAACCCTCACCCTAACCATCAGTCTAACCCTAACCCTAAACTTAACCCTCACCCTCACCCTTACCCTCACCGTAACCCTTACCCTCACCATAACACAAAACCCAAATCCTAACCCTAACTCTCACACTAACCCTAACACTCACCCTAAACCTAACCCTCACACTAAATCTAAACGTCACCCTAAACCTCACCCTCAGCCTAATCCTCTGTCTAACCCTAAACCGAACCCTTACTTAACCGAAACCCTCAGCCACAGCCTTACCTTAACTCTAACCCTACCACAACCCCTCAGCTGAACCCTCACCCTAACCCTAATCCTCACCCTGAACATGGCCCAAATCCTTACCCTAAACTTTAGCCTAACCCTCACCCTCACCCTAACCCTCACCCTAACCCTTACCCTCACCATAACACAAAACCCTAATCCTAACCCTAACTCTCACACTAACCCTAACTCTCACACTAACCCTAACACTCACCCTAAATCTAACCCTCACACTAAATCTAAACGTCACCCTGACCCTCTTCGTAACAATAACCGTAGCCCTAAACCTAACCCTAACCCTCACCCAGCCACTCACCCTAAACATACCCCTAAACCTAACACTCACCCTCATCCTAAACCTCACCCTAACCCATATCCTCACCCTACTCTAACCGTAAACCTATCCCTAACCCTAACCCTAACCCTAACACTTACCCAAACCCTAAGCCTAATCCTCACCCTCAACCTAACCCTCACTGTCACCCTAACCCTCACCCTAATCTTAACTCTCACCCTCAACCTAACTCTCAACCTCACCCCAACCCTCACCCTCACCCTATCCCTCAACCTCACCCTAAACATCATTCTAACAATAAGCCTCAACCTAACCCTAAACCTAACCCTCACCCTAACCCTAACCCTCACCCTAACCCTCACTGCACACTAATCCTCTCCATAACCCTAGCCATAACCCTTATCCTAACCCTAACCCTCATCCTCAACCTCACCCTAAGCCTCACGCTCACCCTAGCCCTCACCCTAACCGTAACTCTAACCCTAACCCTAAACTTCACCCTCACACTAGCCTAACCCAAACCCTAACGCTAATCCTAAACCTAAACCGCACCCTCACCCTAACCCTAACACTAACCTTAAACTTAAACCTAACTCTAAGCGTAACATTTAACCTAACCCTCACCATAACCCTCACCCTAACACTAACCATAATCCTAACCCTCAACTTCACGCTAACCCTAACCCTCACCCTACACCTCATCCTAACCCTAACCCTAACCCTCACACTAACCCTAACACTCACCCAAACCCTAAGCCTAACACTAACCATAACCCTCACCCTAACCCTCACCCTCAACCTAACCCTAACCCTCACCCTACACCTCAACCTAAACCTAACACTAAACCTAATCCTCACCCTCACCCTAACACTCACCCTAACCCTCAACCTCACCCTAAACCTCACCCTCACCCTAACCTTAACCCTAACCCTAACCCTCACACTAACCCTCCCTACCCCTAAACCTAACCCTAAGCCTTACCCTCACCCTAACCCTTTTTTTCACCCTCACCTTCACCCTCAACCTAATCCTGACTCTACACCTCAACCTAACCCTCATCATAACCATAACACTAAGCCTAACACTAACCATAACACTAACAATAACTCTTACCCTCATCCTCACCCTCACCCTCAGCCTAACCCTAACAATCACCCTAACCTCACCCTAAAACTAAACCTAACTCTAAATCTCACCCACACCCTAATAATCACCCTAACGCTAATGCTAACCCTAACACTCACCCTCAACCTAAACGTCACCAAAACCCTTAACCTCACCCTAACCCTAAACCTAACCCTAACCCAACACTCACAATAATCCTAAACTTCACGCTACCCCTAATCGTAACCCTCATATTAACTCTCACCCTAACACTAACCCTAACACTAACCCTCACAATAACCCTAACCCTAATCCTCACCCTCAGCATAACCCTCACTGTCACCCTAAACATCAACCTAACCATAAGCCTCACACTAACCCTAAACCTAACCCTCACCCTAAAACTTACCCTGAACCTAACCAAAAACCTAACCCTCAACTTCACACTACCCCTAACCCTAACCCTAACCCACACACTAACCCTAACTTTACCCCTCACGCTAACCCTTAACCTATCCCTAACCCTAACCCTAACCCGCACCCTAAACATCACCCTAACCCTAAACCTCACCCTAACACTCACTCTAATCCTAACCCTAAACTGAACCCTCACTCTCTCCCTCTCCCTCACCCTAACCCTTACCCTGACACTATCCCTCACCCTAAACCTCACCATAACCCTAACCCTAATCCTAACCCTCACCATCACCCTAACCCTAACCAAAACCCCCAACCTAACCCTAACCCTAACCCTCAAATAAAACCTAACCCTCATATTAATCCTCACCCTCACCCTAATCCTCTGGCTAACCCTAAACCTAACCCTTACTTAACAGAAGCCCTCACCCTCATCCTCACACTAACTCTAACATTAACACAACCCCTCAGCTTACCCCTCACCCTAACCCTAACCCTCACCCTCAACCTGACCCCAATCCTTACCCTAACCCTTAGCCTAACCCTCACCCTCACCCTAACCCTCACCCTAACACTTACCCTCATACTAAACCAAAACCTAACCCTCACCCTAACTCTCACACTAACCCTAACACTCACCCTAACCCTAACCCTAAAACTAAACGTAAAGCTCACCCTAACCTTCACCCTAACAATAACAGTAACCCTAACCCTAACCCTAACCCTCACCCTACCACTCACCCTAACCCTAACCCTAAACCTAAACCTCACACTCACCCTCAACCTCACCCTAAACCTTATCCTCACACTACTCTAACACTAACCCTAACACTAAACCTCACCCTCAACCTAACCTTAACCCTCACCCTAACCCTCACCCTAATGATTAACCTGCACCTTAACCCTAGACCTCACCCGCACCCAAACCCTAACCGTAACCATCACCCTAAAACTCACCCTAACCCTAACCTAACCCTAACACTCACACTAAACCTAACCATCACCCTAACCCTAAACCCCACCCTAAACCTTACCCTCACCCTAGGCCTCACCCTAACACTAACCCTAACCCTAACCCTCATGCTAACCCTAACATTCACCCTAACCCTAACCCTCACTCTGAACCTAACCCTCAGCCTAACCCTAAACCTATTCCTAACTCTAAACCTTACCCTCACCCTAACCGTAACCCTAACCCCAACACTCACCCTATGCGTCACCATAACCCTAATCTTAACCCTAACCCTCACCCTGAACCTAACACTCACCCTAATCCTTACCTTCACACTAACCCTCAACCTAACCCTAACTCTAACCCTAACCCTCACCTCAAACCTCACGCTAACAGTAACACTCACTCTAATCCTCACTCTAACCCTAACCCTAACCTTAACCCTCCCCCTCCCCCTCTCCCTCACCCTAACCCTTACCCTGAACCTATTCCTCACCCTAACCCTAACCCTAACCCTCACCCTAACCCTCACCCTAACCCTAACGCTACCCCTCACGCTAAACCTCAACCTATCCCTAACCCTAACTCTAACCCTCACCCTAACCCTAACCCTAACCCACAACCTAAACCAAACACTCACCCTAATCCTCCCCCTCCCCCTAATCCTATTGCTAACACTAAACCTAACCCTTACTTAACCGAAACCCTCACCCTCAGCCTCACTGTAACTCTAACCCTAACCCTACCCCTCAGCTGAACCCTCACCCTAAACCTAAACCTAACCCTCAACCTGACCCAAATCTTTACCCTAACCCTTAGCCTAACCCTCACCCTCACCCTAACCCTCACCCTAATCCTTACCCTCACCCTAAACCAAAACCTAACCCTAACCCTAACTCTCACACTAACTCTAAAACTCACCCTAAACCTAACCCTAACACTAAACCTAAACCTTACCCTAACCCTCTCCCTAACAATAATCGTAACCCTAACCCTAAACCTAACCCTCACCCTTATGGTAACCCTCACCCTAACCTTTATCCTCACCATAATCTAACCCTAATCCTAAACCTAACCATCACCCTAACCCTAACACTTACCCAAATCCTGAGCCTAACACTAACCCTAACCCTCACCCTAAACCTCACCCTCACCCTAGCCCTAACCCTACCCCTAATTCTCACCCTACACCTCAACCTAACACTAATTCTAAACCTAACCCTCACCCTAAGACTCACCCTAACCCTTAACCTCCCCCTAACCCTCAACCTAACCCTAACCCTAACTCTAACCCAAACACTCTCCCTAACCCTAACCCTAACACTAAACTCACCCTCACCCTAATTTAACCTTCACCCTCACCTTCACACTCACCCTAATACTAAACCTACCCCGCTCCCTAGCCCTCATCCTAACCCTAACCCTATGCCTAACACTAACCGTAACACTAACACTAACCCTTACCTCACCCTCACCCTCACCTGAAGCCTACCCCTACCCCTCAAACTCAACGTAATCCTCACCCTAACCATAAACCTAACCCTTACCTAACCCAAACCCTCACTCTCACCCTAACCCAAACCTTCAACATAGCCCTCACACTAACCCTACCCCTAACAGTATCACTCACCCTCATACTCACCGTTACCCTCAGCCTACCCCTAACCCTAAACCTAAACTGAACCCTAAACTTCAACCTCACCCTCAACCTTAACCTAAACCTAACCATAACCCTAACAATAACCATAATCCTTAACCTAACCCTTACCCTACCCCTCACCCTAACCCTAACCCTAACCCTCACCCTCACCCTAACACTCACACTAACCCTTAACCTAACCCTAAAACTCACTCTCACCTTCACACTAACACTCACCCTAACCCTAACCATCACCCACACCTTAACCCTCACCCTAACCCTAACCCTTACCCTTACCCTAAGGCTAACCTTCACCCTAACCATAACCCTCACCCTCACCCTAAACCTAAGCCTAACCCTAACACGGATCCTAAGCCTAATCCTCACCCTAAACCTAAACCTAAACCTAAACCTCACCCTCACTCGCACCCTAAACCTAACCATAACCCTAATCCTCACCCTAACACAAACCCTAACCCTCACCCTCACCCTCAGCCTAATCCTAAACCTAACCCACTCCCTAAACCTCACCCTAACCCTAATGCTAACCCTAAACCTCACCCTCATCCTAACACTCACCCTAACCCTTAACCTCACTCTAATCCTAATCCTATCCCTAAACCTAACCCTCACACTAAACCTAACCCTCACCCTAACCATATCCCTACCCCTCACGCTAACCATCAACCAATCCCTAACCCTAACCCTAACCTTATCCCTTACCTAACCGAAACCCTCATGCTCACCCTCACCCTAACCCAACCCTCAGCCTAACCCTAACACTTATGCTTACCCTAACCCTCACCCAAACACTAATCCTCTCCCTAACCCTAAACCTAAACCTTCCATTAACGAAACCCTCACCCTAACCCTCACCGTTAACCTAACCCTAACCCTAACTCTCACCCTCACACTAACACTCACACTAAACCTTACCCTCATACTAACCCTAAACCTAACCTAATACTAACCCTCACACTAACCCAAACACTCACCATAACACTAAACCTAACCCTAAACGTCACCCTAACCCTCACCCTAACCCTAACCCTAAACCTAACACTAAACCTCACACTAACACTAAACCTAACCCTCATCCTCACCCTAACACTCACTCTCACCCTAACCCTAGCCCTAACCCTAAACCTCACACTAACCCTAACCCTTACACTATACCTTAGCCTACCCCTGACCCTAACCCTCACCTTACGCCTCACCCTAACTCTAATCCTAACCATAACCCTCACCCTCACCCTAACACTCAACCTAACACTTACCATCACCCTAACCCTCACCCTCATCCTGAACCTTTCCCTAACCCTAACCCTACCCTAACTCTGACCCTCACCCTAACCCTAACGCTTGCTCTCAACCTCACCCTAACCCTAACCCTACACCTCACCCTAACCCTCATCTAAGCCTAACCCTAACACTCATCGTAACCCTAACCCTAACCCTAACCCTCACCCTAACACTAATTCTAAACCTAACACTAACCTTAACCCTCACTTAACCCTCATCCTAAAACTAACTCTAAACCTAACCGTAACCATCACCCAACCCCTCACCCTAAATGTAACCCTAACCGTAAATCTCACCCTCACCTTAACACTCACCCTAAACCTTACCCTCGCCCTAACCATCAACCTCACCCTAATCCTAACCCAAAACCTAACCCTTCACTCACCCTACACATAACCATAACCATAATCCTCATCCTAACCCTCAACCTAACCCTAACGCTATCTCCAATCCTCACTCTCACCCTAACCCACACCCTAAACTTTACCCTCAAAATAACCCTAACCTATCCCTAATACTCACCCTATCCCTAACCATACCCCTTACCCTAACCCTCACCCTAATCATAACCCTAACACAACCCTTCAACCTAACCCTTACCCTAACACGAACTCTAACCCACACCCTCACCCTAACCCTCACCGTCAGCCTAACCTTCACCCTAAGCCTAAGTCTGACCCACACCGTAACCCTCACCTAAACCTCACCCTCACCGTAATCCTAGCCCTTACCCTAACTCTAACCCTAACCTTAACCTTAATCCTAAACCTAACCCTCACCCTCACCCTCACCCTCACCTTAACACTAATCCTACCGCTAACCCTAACCCTAAGCCTCACCCTCAACCTCACCCTAACCCTAACCCTAACCCTCACCCTAACCCTCACCCTAACACTAACCCGCACATTAACCCTCACCCTAACCCTCACCCTAAACCTACCACTAACTGAAACCCTCACCCTCAATCTAACCTTCACCCTAACCCTTAACCTCACCCTAACCCTCACACTAACCTTAACCCTTATCCTAACACTAACCCTACACCTCACCTTACTACTCACACAAACCCTAACTCTAATCCTAACCCTCACTCTAACTCAATACTTAACCCTCATCCTCATCCTAACCCTTAACCTCATCCAAACCCTCACACTCACGCTAACCCTTACCCTCACCCAAAACATCACGCTAACCCTAACCCTCACCCTAACCCTAACCCTAACCGTCACCCTAACACTATCCCTCCCACTAACCCTCAAACTCAACCTAATCCTCATACTAACCATAACCCTAACCCTTACCTAACCCAAACCTTCACCCTCTCCCTAAATCTCACCCTCAACATAGCCCTCACCCTCACCCTAACCCTAACCCAATCCCTCACCCTCATACTTACCCTCACCCTCAGCCTACCGCTAACCCTATACCTAATCCTAACCCTAAACTTCACCCTCACCCTCACCCTCAACCTCATACTAACCCTCAACCTCACCCTAAATATCGGCCTAAACCTCACCCTCACCCTAACCCTAGCCCTAAGCTTCACCCTAACCCCAACCCTCACCCTCACCCTAACCCTAAGCCTAACCCTAACCCTAACACTAATCTTAAGCCTAACCCTCACCTTCACCCTCACCCTAACCCTAAACCTATCCCTCACTCTAACCCTAACCCTAAACCTAACCCTAACCCTCACCCTCACCCTAAACCTAACCCTACCCCTCAACCAAACACTCACCCTAACCCTAATGCTAATCCTAAACCACACCCTCATCCTAACACTTACCCTAACCCTTACCCTCACCCAAATCCTAATCCTATCTCTAAACCTAATGCTCAAACTAACCCTAACCCTCACCCTAACCATAACCCTTCTCCTCAAGCTAACCCTCAACCTATCCCAAACCCTAAGCCTTACCCTAACCCTATCCCTTAGCTAACCGAAACCCTCATGCTCACCCTTACCCTAAACCAAACCCTCACCCTAACCCTAACACTTACCTTCATCCTAACCCTCACCCAAACCCTAAACCTAACCCTCACTAACCCTAAACCTAACACTTAAGTAAACGAAAACCTCAACTTCAACCTCAACCTCACCCTAACCCTAACCCTAACCCTCACCCTCACCCTCACCCTAACACTCACACTAAACCTTACCCTCACACTAACCCTAAACCTCACCCTAATGCTAACCCTCACACTAACCCTAACACTCACCCTAACCCTAAACCTAACACTAACCATAAACATCACCCTAACCTCATCCTAACCCTCACCCTCACCCTCAGCTTCACCCTGGAACTAACCCTAACTCTCATCCTCAACCTCACTCAACCTTCAGCCTAACCCTAACCCAAACCCTAATCATAACCTTAGCCCTCAACCTTACCCTCACCATCAACCTCACCCTAACACTAACCCTAATGCTAACACTAATCCTCACGCTCAGCCTAAACCTCACCCTAACCCATAACCTCAGCCTAAACCTAAACCTAACCCTAACCCTCACCCTCACCCTCAGCCTAACCCTCAACCTAACTCTAACCCTAACACTCACCCAAACCCTCACCCTAAGCTTTACCCTAACCCTCATCCTAAATCTAACCCTAACCCTAACCCTAACCCTCACCCTATCCCTAACCGTAACCCTCACCCTAACCCTAACCCTAACCCTCACACTCTCCCTCACCCACACCCTAACCCTAACCCTATCCGTCACCATAACCGTCATTCTAACACTAACCCTAACGCTAAACGTTACCCTAACCATAAACCTAAACCTAAACCTCACCCTCACACTCAACCTCAGCCTAACCCTAAACCTAACCCTAATCCATACATTAAACCTAACCCTCACCCTCTCCCTAATTCTAACCCTAAACCTAACCCTAACCCTAACCCTAACCCTCACCCTAACCCAAACCCTAACCCTCACCCTTACCATAACCATAACCCTAACCTTCACCCTAACGTTCAACCAACCCTAACGTTAACCCAAGCCCTCAGCCTCACCTTAAACCTCACTCTTAACCTAACCCTAACCCTCACACTAATCCTAACTCTCAACCTAACTCTAACAATAACCCTCTCCCTAACTCTCACCCTAATCGTAACACTAACCCTAACCCTCACACTAACCCTCACCCTCACCCTAACCCTTACCGTCACCCAAACCCTCACACTCACACTAATCCTCACCCTCAAGGAAAACATCATGCTAACATTAAATCTCACCCTAACCCTAACCATAACCCTCCCTCTAACCCTCAAACTCAACCTAATCCTCACCCTAACAATAACCATAACCCTTAATTAACCCAAACCCTCACCCTCACCCTAACTCTCACCCTCAACATAGCCCTCACCTTAACCCTAAACCTAATCCTATCCCTCACGCTCATACACACCCTCACCCTCAGCCTACCGCTAACCCTATAACTAATCCTAACACTAAACTATACTCTCACCCTCACCCTCACCCTAACCCTAACACTAACCTTTACCATAACCCTAACCCTAACCCTCACCCTACCCCTCACCCTACCCCTAACCCTAACCCTAACCCTCACCCTAAAACTCACCCTAACCCTCATCCTCACTGTCACCCTAACACTCACCCTAACCCTAAACATCACCCACACCCTAACCCTAACCCTCACCCGAACCGGAACCCTCAACCTAACTCTCAACCTCACCCTAAACATCACCCTAACCCTCCCACTAAACCTAACCCTAAACTTCACCCTAACCCTAACCCTCACCCTCAACCTTCCCCTAAGCCTAAGCCAAACACTAACACTAATCCTAAGCCAAATCCTCACCCTCACCCTCACCCTAACCCTAACCTTAAACCTAACCCTCACACTAAACCTAAAATTCACTCTAACCCTAAACATCAATTTCACCCTAACTTCACCCTAACCCGAACCCTCACCCTCATCCTAAGACTCACCCACACCCTAACCCTCATCGAAAACCTCACCCTCACACTAACCCTACCCTCACACTAACTCTAACCCTAACCTTAATCCTAATCCTAAACATAAACCTCAACCTCACCCTCACCCCAACCCTAACCCACACCCTAGTCCTAACGTGAAACCTAACACTTATCTTCACCCTCACCCTAACCCTCACCCTAATCCTAACGCTCACCCGAACCCTAACCCTAACCCTCAAAATAACCCTAACTCTAACCCTAAACCTAATCCTAAAATTAACCCTAATCCAAACCCTAACGTGAACTCTAACACTTACCTTCACCCTCACCCTAACCCTCATCCTAATCCTAACGCTCACCTCACCCTAACCCTAACCCTAAACCTAACTCTAACACTAAACCTAACCCTAAAATTAACCCTAATCCTAACCCTAACTGTAACCCTCACCCCACCCTCAAACTCAGCCTCAGCCTAACCCTAACCCTAATTCTAAACATAACCCCCACCATCAGGCTCACCCTAAACCTAAACCTAACCCTCACCCTCACCTGAACCAGAACCCTAACAATAACCCTAAAAATAACCCTAACCCTAACCCTCACACTAAACCTAAACTTCACCCTAACCCTAACCATCACCCTCACCCTAACCCTCACCCTCACCCGAACCCTCAACCTAACCCTAAACCTAACCCTCACCCTCACCCTAACACTAACCCTAACCCTAAACCTCACACAAACCCTAACCCTAATCCTAACCCTCACCCTTACCCTCACCCTAGCCCTCACCCTAACCCTAACCCCAACCCTCACCGTCAACCTCACCCTAAACCTTTCCCTAACCCTTAGACTCACCCTAAATCTAACCCTAAACCTAACCCTCACCCTAACCCTAACCCAAACCCTCAACCTAACCCTAACCCTCAACCTCACCTTCAACCTCAGAATAAACCTAACCCTCAACCTAATCCTAAACCTATCCCTCACACTCACCCTCACCCAAAATCTAACCCTAAACCTAACCCTAACGCACACCCTAATTCTAAAAGTAAAACTAAACCTCACCCTCACCCTACCCCTCACCCTAACCCTAACCCTATCCCTAACCCTAACCCTCAACCTAAGCCTAACCCTAACCCTCACTCTAAACCTAAGCCTAAACCTAAACCTCACCCTCACCCTAGCCCTCACCCTACACCTATTCCTAACCCTAACCCTCAAACTAACCCTAACCTTCAAAATAAAACTAACCTTCACACTCAAAATCCCCCTAACCCTCACCCTAACCCTAACCCTAACATTAACCCTAACCCTCACTGTAACCCTCAACATAACCCTAAGCTTAACCCTAAGCCTAACACTAACCCTCACCCTAACCCTCACCCAAACCCTCCCCCTCAACCTCCCCCTCAACCTAACCCAAAACCTAGGCCTAAACCTTAATATCACCTTAACCCTCACCCTAAACCTAATGTTAACCCCAACGTTCACCCTGACCCTAACCCTCTCACGAACCCTTACCCTCTCCCTAACCCTAACCCTAACCCTCACACTAAACCTAAACCTCACGCTCACCGTAACTCTCACCCTCAAACTAAACCTCAAACTAACCCTAACCCCCAATCTAACCCTAACCGTAACCCTCAACATAATCCTTACTCTCACACTCAGCCTAACCCAAACCGTAACACTAATCCTAAACCTAACCCTCACCCTCAACCTCACCCTAAACCTCACCCTCACCATCACCCTCACCTTCACCCTATCCCTAACCATAACCATAACCCTCATCCTAACCCTAAGCCTTACCCTCAACATAATCCTAACCCTAAACCTTACCCTCAACCTAACCCTCACCATAACCATTACCCTCACCCTAACGGAAAACCTAACCCTAACCCTAAACCTAACCCTTACACTAACCCTAACCCTCACCCTACTCCTCACCCTACCCATCACCCTAACCCTCATCCTAACCCTAACCTTAAGCCTAACCCTCACCTTCACCCTAACCCTAAACCTAACAATCGCCCTAACCAAAACCCTCACACTCATCCTCACCCTCACCCTCAGTCTAACCCTAACCCTAACCCTAATCCTAAACTTAACCCTCACCCTCACCTTAACATTAACCCTAACCCAACCCTAAACCTCACCCTACCTTAACCTTAACCCTAAGGCTCACCCTAAACTTACCTTAACCCTAAACCTCACCCTAAACCTAACCCTCACCCTAACCCTAACCCTAACCATCAACCTCACCCTAACCTTAAGCCTAACCCTAACCCTCACCCTAATCCTAACCCAAACCCTCACCCTCACCCTAACCGTAACCGTCACCCTAACCCTCACCCTAAACCTAACCCCGACATAGAAACTAACCCACACACTCACCTGAATCCTCAGCCTCACACTAACCCTCACCTTAGCCCTTAACATCACCTTAACAGTAACCCTCACCCTAACATTAGCCCTAACGCTCACCCTAACATTAACCCTAACCCTCAAATAAACCTAAACATCACCCTCACGCTCACCCTCAACCTAAGCCTAAACCTAAACCTAACAATAATCCTAATCCAAACCCTAAGCCTCACCCTCACCCTAAACCTAACCCTAACCCTAACCATAACCCTCATCCTGACCCTAATCCTAACCATCTCACTCACCCTCACATTCACCCTCAGACTAACGCTAACCCTAATACTAATCCTAACACTAACCGGCACTCTCACACTCACCCTAAACCTAACACTAACCCTAAACCCAACCCACACCCTCACCCTCACCCTCAACTTCACGCTAACCCTAACAATAACCTTAATCCTAACCTTAACCCTAAGTCTAACCCTCACCCTAACACTAACCCTAACCTTAACCTTCACACTAAGGCTAACCCTCAACCTAACCCTAAACCTACCCCTCAGCCTAAACTTCACCCTAACCCTAACCCTAACCCTGTTCCTCTCCCTTTCCCTAACCATAACCCTAACCCTCACCCTCAACTTAACCCTCACCCTAAGCCTAACCCTAAACCTAACCATCACACTAACCCTAACACTCACCCTAAACCTAATACTCAACCTGACCGTCACCGTTACCCTAAACCTCAACCTAACCCTTACCCTCAAATTAACCCTCATCCTAACCCTAAACTTAACCCTCACAATAATCCTTACCCTAAGCCAAACCCTCAACATCACCCTCACCCTCACCCTAACCCTTACCCTCACTCTATCCCTAAACCTAACCCTAAACTTAATCCTAAACCTAACCCTCACACTAAACCTAACCCTCAACCTACCCCTCAACCTACTCCTAACCCTAACCCTCATCCTAACCCTAATCCTAACCCTAACCTCACCCTCACCCCAACCATCACAATAACGCTCACCCTAACCCAAACCCTCACCCTCAACCTAACCCTCAGTCTAACACTTAACCTAACCATAATCCTAACCCTAACGCTCACCCTCACCCTAACTCTAACCCTAACCCAAACTTAACCCTCACACTAACTCACGCTAACCCAATCCCACCGTCACCCTTACCCTCACTCTAACCCTAACCCTCACCCTAACTCTAACACTCACCTTCACCTGAACCCTAACCCCCACCCACACCCTAAGTCGAACACTCACCCTAACCTTAACCCTAACCCTCACTTTAACACAAAACTTAACCCTAAACCTCACCCTAACTCTCACCCTCACACTAAACCTAAACCTAACCCTCAAACTCACCCTAACCCTAATCCTAACCCTTACCCTCACCCTAATGCCAACCCAAACTCTCACCCGCACACTAACCCTCACAGTCACCCTAACCCTAACCCTAACCCTCACCCTAACCCTAACTTTAACCCTAATCCTCACCCTAAACTTAACCCTCACTGTAACTCTTAACCTAACCCTCACTGTCACGCTAAGCCTCACCCTAAACCTTACCCTCACCCACACCCTAACCCTCATCCTCACCCGAACACTCACCCTCACACTAAACCTCACCCTCGTCCTAAACATCACCTTAATGCTAACCTTCATCCTAACATTAAACCTAATCCTCACCCTAAACCTAAAACTCACCCTGACCCTCATCCTCACCCTAAACCTAACCCTAAACCTAACATTAATCCTAATCCAACCTTAACTCTCACCCTCACCCTAACATTAACCCTCACCTTAACCCTAACCCTAACCCTCCCCCTAACCCTAAACCTAACCCTCAGCCTCACCCTAACCCTCACCCTCACCCTAACTCTAGCTCTAACCCTAACCCTAAACCTCACCCTAACACTCAACCTCACCCTAATCCTCACCCTAACCCTAAACCTTACCTTACCGAAACCCTCACCCTCATCCTCACCTTCACCGTAAACCTTACCCTTACCCTAGCCCTCAACCTGACCCTAACCCTAACCTTAACCATCACCCTCACCCTCACCCTAACCCTAAACCTAACCCTAACCCTCACCCTAACCATCACCCCACCCTAAACCCAATCCTAACACACACCCTAATCCTTAGGCTAACCCTAACCCTACTCCTAACCCTAACCCTAAACCTCACCCTAATACTAATCCTAACCCTCACCCTCATCTTAACCCTCACCGTCACCCTCACCTTAGCCCTCACCCTGAACATTAGACTCACCCTAAACCTAACCCTAACCCTAACCCTCAAACTAACTCTAAACCTCACACTAACACTAACCCTACCTCTCACAATAACCCTCATCAGAACCCTAACCCTAACCCTAACCCTCACCCTAACCAAAACACTCAATCTCACCCTCACCCTCAGCCTAATCCTAACCCTAAACCTAATCCTAAACCTATCCCTCACCCTCAATCTCACCCTAATTATAACTCTAACCCTAACCCTAACCTCACACTAACCCTAACAGTAACACTAAACCTAAACCTCACCCCAGCCCTCACCCTAACCCAAACCGTAACCCTAACCATAACCCTCATCCTAACCCTAACCCTAACCCAAACCCTAAGCCTAAGCCTAAACCTAACCCTCTCCCTCACCCTAAACTTCAACCTAAACCTAACTTTCAGCCTCAAACTCCCCCTAACCCTCCCCCTAACCCTAACCCTAACATTAAATCTAACCCTCACCCTAAAAATCACCATAACCCTACGCCTAAACCTAAGCCTAAACCTAACCCTCACCCTAAACCTCACCCTAACCCTAACCCTCACCCTCACGCTAAACCTCTCCCTCACCCTCACCCTCAAACTCACCCTCACCTTAACCCTAAACCTAACACTCACCCAACCCTAACACTCACCCTAACGCCAACAATAACTCTCACCCTCACACTAACCTTAAACCTAGCCCTAAACCTTGACATCACCCTAACCCTCACGCTAACCCTAATGCTAAACCTATCCCTCAGCCTAACCCTAACCCTCATCCGAACGTTTACCCTCACCCTCACCCTAACCCTAACCGTAACCCTCACACTAAACCTAAACCTCAGGCTAACCTTACACCTCACCCTCACCCTAAACCTCACACGAACCCTAACGCTCATTCTAAACCTCAACATAACACTCACCCTCACCTTCAGCCTAACCCTAACCCTAACACTAATCCTAAACCTAACCCTCACCCTCACCCTCACCCTAACCCTCACCCTCATCATCACCTTCACCCTCACCGTATCACTAACCCTAAACATAATCCTCACCCTAACCCTAACCCTGACACTAACCTTAACCCTAACCCTCACCCTCACACTCATCATAACCCTAAGCCTAATCCTAAAACTAACCCTCACACTAACTTTAACCCTCACTCTAAACCTAACCCTAATTCTAACCCTCCCCCTCCCCCTCCCCCTCCCCCTCACCCTCAGACTAACCCTTACCCTAATCCTAATCCTAACACTAACCCTCAGTCTCACACTCACCCTAAACATAACCCTAAACCTAAACCTCACCCACACCCTCATATTCACCCTCACCATTAACCTAACCCTAACAATAACCTTAATCCTAAACTTAACCCTCAGCCTAACCCTCACCCTAACACTAACCCTAACCCTAACCCTCACAGTAAACTTAACACTGAACCAAACCCTAGAACTACCCCTCAGTCTAACCCTCACTCTAACCCTAACCCTAATCTTCTCCATATCCCTAACTCTAACCCTAACCCTCACCCTCACCCTAGCCCTCACCCTAACCCTAACCCTAAACCTCACACTCACCCTAACCCTCAACTTAACCCTAACACTCACTCTGAACCTAAACCTCATCCTAAGCTTAACCCTAATGGTAACCCTCACCATAACCCTTACCCTAACTGTAACCCTAACCCTCACACTCAGCCTACGCCTCACCCTAACTCTAACTCTAACCCTCACCCTCACCCTAACACTCACCCTAAACTTTGCCCTCACCCTAACCCTCATACTAACCCTAACCCTCACCCTATCCCTCACCCTAACCCTCATCCTAACCCTAAACCTAACGCTAAACCGAACCCTCACCCTTACCCTAACACTCACCCTCACCCTATCCCTCACACTAACCCTCATCCTAACCCTAATCCTAACTCTAAACCTAACCCTCACCCTCACCCTAACCCTAACCCTCACGCTCACCCTAACTCTAACCCTAACCCAAACGTAACACTCACCTTAACTCTAACCGTAACCCAATCCCAACCCTCACCATCACCGTAACCCTCACCCTAACCCCAACCCTCATCCACACCCTAACCCTTACCCTAACCCTCACCCTAACCCTAAAGCTAACCCTCATCCTAACTCTAACCCTCACCCTCACCCTCACCTTCACCGTAAGCCAAACTCTCGCACTAAACCTAGCAATAACACTCAACCTAACCCTAATCTTAACTCTAAACCTCATCCAAACCCTAACCCTAAACCTAAACCTCAACCTAACCCTAACCCTAGCCATAACCCTAAACATCATCCTAACCCTCATCCTAACCCTAAAGCTAACCCTAACCTCACACTATCCCTTACCCTCTTGCTAATCCTAACCCTAACTCTAACAGTAAACCTCACACTAAACCTCACCCTCACCTTAACACTAACCCTACGACTCAGCCTAAACCTCACCCTCACCCTTACCCACACCCTAACCCTCCCCCTAACCATAAACATCACCCACACCCTAACCTTCACCTTCACCAGAATCCCCACCCTAAACCTCACCCTAACCTTCACCCGAACCCGAACCCTAAACCTAAACCTCACCCAACGCCTAACCTTAACACTAACCCTTACCCAAACCCTCACACTAACCCTCACCCTAACCCTTACACTCACCCTAACCCTAACCCTGACTGTAAACCTCACCCTAACCCTCACCCTAATCCTAAACCTAAACCCTAACCGTCACCTTAACCCTCACCCTAACCCTAACCCTAAACCTAACCCTCACACTCACCCTCAAACTCAAGCTCGCCCTAACCATAATCCTAACCCTAACCCTCACCCTCACCCTCACCCTAACCATAACCCTCACCCTCACCCTCACCCTAACACTAACCTTCAGCCTCACCCTCAGCCTAACCCTAACCCTAATCCTAATCCTAAACCTAACCCTCACACTCACCCTGACCTAAATATATAACCCTTACCCTAACCCTCCCCCTCCCCCTCAAAGTCACCCTCACCCTAACCCTAACAATAACGCTAGTCCTAATCCTAACCCTCAACCTAACAGTCACCCTAACCCTAACCCTCAACCTCACCCTCACCCAAACCCTTAGATTCACCCTAACCCTAACCCTAACCCAAAACCAACCCTCGAACTAACCCTAAGCCTCACCCTAACCCTAACCGTCACCCTCTTGCTAACCCTGTCACTCTAACCCTCACCCTAATTCTAACCCTCAACCACAACCTAACCCTCAACATCACCCGAACTCTCACCCTAACCTAACCCTCACCCTCACGCTAAACATCACACTAACCCTAACTCTGAGCCTAACCCTAACCCTAACCCTCACCCTAACCCAAACCCTCACCCTAAGCATCACTGTCACCCTAATCCTCACCCTAAATATAACTCTAAAACTTCCTTAACCCAAACCCTCACACTCTCCCTCACCCTCACCCTAACCCTCACCCTCAACCTAGCCCTCACCCTAACCCTAACCCTAACCTTACGCCTAACCCTAAACCTAACCCTTACCCTCACGCTCACACTCAAGTTCACTGTAACCCTAATCCCAACCCTAATCCTAACCCTAACCTTCACCCTCACCCTCACCCTAACCCTAACCCTCACCTTAACCGTAACCCTCACCCTAACCTTAACCATGACCCTGACCTTAACCCTAAACCTAACCCTCATCCTAACACTAACCCTCAACCTAAACCTTAACCTAACCATAACACTAACCTTAACCCTAAACCTCACACTGAACCTAACCCTACACCTCAAACTAACCCTCAGCCTAACCTTAACCCTAATACAAATCCTATCCCTAACCCTCACTCTCACCCTCACCCTAAACCTAACCCAAACACTAAACCCCACCCTCGCCCTAACCCTCTCCCTAATGCTTACCCTGACCCCATCCCTCACCCTAACCCTAATCCTCAACCTAACCCTCAAGCTAACCCTCAGTCTAACTCTAAACTTCACCATAACCCTCACCCTAATCCTAACCCTCATCCTAACACTAACCCTCAACCTAAACCTTAACCTAACCATAACACTAACCTTAACCCTAAACCTCACACTGAACCTAACCCTACACCTCAAACTAACCCTCACCCTAACCCTAACCCTAACCCTAATCCTCTCCCTATCCCTAACCCTAACCGTAAACCTAACCCACACCCTAACTCTCACCTTCACCCGAACTCTCACCCTAACCTCACCCAAACATGTACCCTCACCCTAATGCTAATGTAATCCTCACCCCCACCCTAAACATCACCTTAAACCAAACCCTCACCCTAACAGTCACCGTAACCTTATTCCTCACCCTAAAAGTAACACTAACCCTTCCCTAAGCCAAACACTCACCCTCTCCCTCACCCTCACCCTAACCCTCACCCTCAACCTAGCCCTCACCCTAACCCTAACCCTAACCTTAACACTATCCCTAAACTTAACGCTCACCCTCACCCTCACCCTCAAGCTTACCCTAACCCTAAACCTAACCCTAATCCTAAAACTCACCTTCACCCTCATCCTAACGCTAAACATAAACCTAACACTCACCTTAACCCAAACTCTCACCCTAACTCTAACCCTCAGCCTGAACCTAAACCTCACACTAACCCTTACCCTGAACCTATCCCTCACCGTCAACCTAACCCTCACCCTAAACCTAACCATCACTCTTACCCTAATCATCACCCTAAACCTAACCTTCACCCTAACCCTAATCCTAACCCTCACGCTAACACTCACCCCCCACCCCAATCCTCACCTTAACCCTAACCCTTACCTAAGTGAAACATTCACCCTCATCCTCACACTCAACCTCACCCTAAACCTCACCCTCACCCTAGCCCTCACCCTAACCCTAACCCTAACACTAACCATCACCCTCAACCTCACTCTAACCCTAAACCTAACCCTAACCCTCACCCCAACCCTCACCCTCACCCTCACCCTAAACCTCACACTAACCCTCACCCTCAACCTAACCCTATCCGTCACCCTCAACTTCACCCTTACCCTCAACCTCAGTCTAAACCTAACCCTAACCCTAATCTTAAACCTAACCCTCACCCTCACATTCACCCTAAACCTCACCCTCACACTCACCCTAACCCTAACCCTACACCTAACCATAACCCTAAACCGCACCCTAACCTTAAACCTAAACTTCACCCTCACCCTCACCCTAATCCTAACCCTAAGCCTAACCGTCACCCTAACTCTAATGCTAACCCTTAAACTCACCGTCACCCTAACCCTCACCTGAAACGTTACCCTCACCCTAACGATAACCCTAACCTTAACCCTAACCCTAACGCTCACATTAATCTAAACTCACCCAAACGAAACCCTCACACTCACCTTAAACCTCACACTAATCCTAACCCTCAAGCTAACCCTAAACCTAACCCTCAACATAATCATCATTCTAAACCGTAGCCTAACCCTAAAAATAACTCTAACCCTAACCCTCATCCTAACACTAATCCTAACCCTAATACTAAACCTCCCCCTCCCGCTCACCCTCACCCTCAGCCTAAACCTAACCTTAATCCAAATCCTAACACTAACCCTCAGCCTCACCCTAACCCTCATCCTAACCCCTAAACTTAACATAACCCTCACCCTAACCCTTACCATAAACCTAACCCTGACGCTAACTCTCATCTTAGCTCTAATCCTAAAGCTAAACCTCACCCTCACCCTAACCCTCACTGTCACCCTCACCCTCATGCTATCCACAACCCTAAACCTAACCTTCATTCTAAACCTAACACTCACCCAGACACTAACACTAACCCTCACCCTAACCCTAACACTCAACCTACACCTCACCCTACCCCTCACCCAAACCATCACCCTAACCCTAAACCTAACCCTAACCCTAATCCTCACCGCAGTCTTACCCTAACCCTAAACCCAATCCTCACCCTATCCTCACCCTAACACTCACCCTGACCCTCACTCTGACCCTAACCCTCACTCAAATCCTTACCCTCACCCTAACCTTCACCCTCACACTAACCCTAAACCTACACCTCACGCTAACCCTCAGCCTAACCCTAACCCTAAACCTAAACCTAACCCTCACCATAACCCTCATCCTAATCCTAACACTAACCCTCACCCTCACCCTAAGTCTCACCATAATCCTTACCCTCACCCTAACCCTAAACCTAACCCTAACCCAAAGCTTCACACTCACCCTCAGCCGAAAACTCACCCTCACCTTAACCCTAACCCTAACGCTCACCCTAAACTTACCTTAACCCAAACCCTCACCCTAAACTTAACCCTCCCCCTAACTCTAACCCTAACCCTCAACCTCTCCCTAACCTTAATCCTAACCCTAACCCTCAACCTAATCCTAACCCTAATCCTCAACCTAATCCTAACCCTAACCCTCACCCTCAACCTGACCCTGAACATCACCCTAACCCTCACCCTAAACCTAACGATCACCTAAACCTAAAACTCACCCTCACCCTCACCCTAAGCCTAACCCTAAACCTAACATTAATCCTAATCCTAACCCTAACCCTCCCACTTACCCTAAACCTAACACTCACACTATCCATAATCCTAAGCCTCACCCTCACCCTCACCATAACCCTAACCCTAACCATAACCCTCCTAAACCTAAACCTAACCATCATCCTCACCCTCAGCCTAACGCTAACAATAATCCTAATCCTAACCCTAACCCTCCCACTCACCCTCACCCTAAACCTAACCCTAATCCTAAATCTCACCCATACCCTCACCCTCACCCTCACCTTCACCTAAACCTAACAATAATCTTATTCCTAAACTTAACCCTAAGCCTAACCCTCATCCTAACACTAACCCTTACCCTAACGCTAAAACTCATACTGACCTTCACCCTCGCCCTAACCCTCACCCTAACTCTTACCCTCACTCTAACCCTCACCCTAACCCTAACACTCACACTGATCTTCACCCTCGCGCTAACCCTCACCCTAACCCTTACCCTCACTCTAACCCTCACCCTAAACCTTAATCTAACCCTCAAAATAGCCCTCACCCTAACCCTAACCATAAAACCAAACTTCACGATAAGCCACACCCGAAAACTAACCCTAAGCCACAACCTCACCCTAATCCTCACCCTAACCCTTACCCTCACCCTAACCCTAAACTAAACCCTAAACCTAACCCTAAACCTAACCCTCACACCAACCATAAGCCTCACCCTAGCCCTCACCCTATCACAAACCCTAACCATCCTCCTAATCCTAACCCTCAACCTCACCCTAACCCTAAGCCTAAACCTCACCCTAACACAAACACTCACCCTCACCCTCACCCTCACCCTCAGTCTTACCGTAAACCTAACCCTAATCCTAACGCTAACCCTCAACCTCAACCTAACTCTAACCCTAACCCAAACTCAACCCTGACTGTCACCCTATCCCTGACCTTAAACCTAACCCTAAACCACACCCTTACCCTGATCCTCACCCGAACCCTCATGCTCACCCTCACCCTCACCCTAAGTCGAACCCTCACCCTAACCCTAACCCTAACCCTCACCGTAACACTAAACTTAACCCTAAACCTCACGCTAACCCTAACCTTCAACCTAAACCTAAACATAACCCTAAACCTCACACTAACCTTAATCGTCAACCTAGCCCTCACCATAATCCTAACCCAAACCGTCCCCCTCACCCTAACCCTCACCGTCACCTTAACCCTAACCCTAAGCCTAACCCTAACCCAAACCCTAGCCCTCACACTAAACTTAACCTTCACCCTAACCCTAACCCTTACCTTCACCCTCACCCTAACCCTCACCCTAACCCTTACCCTCACACTGAACCTAACTCTAACCCTAACCCTAACCCTCACACTAAACCTATCCCTCACCCTAACCCTAATCCTAACCCTAACCGTAAGCCTCACTCCACCCTCAACCTCATCCTCAGCATAACCCTAACCCTAACGCTGATCCTAAACCTAACCCCACCCTCTGTCTCACCCTAACCTAACCATTACCCTCAACCTTACCCTCACCCTAACACTAACCTTAACCCTAACAATAACCCTAACCCTAACCCTCAGACTAACCTTCACCCTAACCCTAAACAGCACACTCAAACTAACCCTCACCCTCACCCTCAACCTCACCCTAACCCTAAACCAAAACCTCACCCCCAACCTCACCCTAAACCTAACCCTAACCCTAAACCTCACCCTAACTCTCGCCCTAATCCTAAGCCTAACCCTAACCCTCACCCTAACACTAACCCTAAACCTAACCCTAAACCTTACCCTAAACCTAAGGCTAAACCTAACCCTCACCCTCACCTTAGCCCTCACCCTAACACTATTCCTAACCCTAACCCTCACCCTAACCTTAACCTTCAACCTAACCCTAACCCAATCCCTTCAACTCCCCCTTTCGCTTACCCTAAGCCTAATCCTAACATTAACCCTATCCCTCACCCTAGCCCTCACCATAACCCAAAGCTTAATCCTAACCCTAATCCTAACCCTCACCGTAAAAATAACCCGAACCCGAACCCTCACCCTAACACTCACGGTCACCCTCACTCTAACCCTTACCCTAACACTTAGACTCACCCTAAACCTAAACCTAAACATAAACCTCACTCTAACCATAACCCTAACGGTCAGCCTAAACCTAACCCTCAACCTCACCCTCACCCTCATTGTAAACCTAACCCTAACCCTAAACTCACTATCCCTCACCCTCACCCTCACCCTAACTCTAATCCTAACCCTAACCCTAACCCTCACCCTAACTCTAACACTAAAACTAAACCTGACCCTTACCCTAGCCCTCACCCTATCCCTAACCCTACCAGTAACCCTAAACCTCAACTTAAACCTAACCCTAACCCTCAAACTAAACCTAAGCCTAAACCTAACCCTCACCCTCACCCTAGCTCTCACCCTATCACTATTCCTAACCCTAACACGCACCCTAACTCTAACCTTCAGCTTAACCCTAACCCTCAAACTCCCCCTAACCTCCCCCTAACCCTAACTTTAACCCTAAACCTCACCATATGCCTCACCATATCCCTAAGCTTAACCCTATCCCTAACCCTAACACTCCCCCTCCTCTTCCCCCTCTGCCTGCGCCTCAGACTAACCCTAACCCTAATCCTAATCCTAACACTAAGCCTCTAACTCATCCTCACCCTAAACCTAAACCTTACAATAAACCTCACCCACACCCTCACCCTCACCCTCACAGTCAACCTAACTCTAACAATAACCTTAATCCTAACCTTAACCCTAAGCCTAAACCTCACACTAACACTAACCCTAACCCTAATCCTCACACTAAACCTAACCCTCAACCTGACCCTAAACCTACCCCTCAGTCTAACTCTCACCCTAACCCTAACCCTATTCTTCTTCATATCCCTAAATCTAACCCTAACCCTCACCCTCACCCTAGCCCTCACTCTAACCCTAATCCTAGACCTAAACCTCACCCTCACCCTAACCCTCACCCTAACCCTAACACTCACTCTGACCTTAACCCTCATGCAAAGTTTAACCCGAATCATAACCCTCACCATAACCCTCACCCTAACCATAAACCTAACCCTAACACTCTGCCTACGCCTCACCCTAAGTGTAACCCTAACCCTCACCCTCACCCTAACCCTCACCCTAACCTTTACCCTCAACCTAATCCTCACACTAACCCTAACCCTCACCCTAGCCCTCACCCTACCACTCACCCTATCAATGATCCTAACTTTAAACCTAAACCTTAACCTAACTATCACCCTCAGTCTAATCCTAAACCTAAACTTAATCCTCACCTCTTCCCTAACACTCACCCTGACCCTCACCCTCACCCTAACTCTCACCCTAACACTTACCCTCACGATAATCTTCACCCTAACCCTAACGCTAACACTAACCCTCACGTTAAGCCTCACACTAACCCTAACCCTCAATCTAACCCTCACCATAGCCCTCAACCTAACCCTAACCCTAACACTCACCATAACCCTAACCTTCACCCTAACACTTACCCTCACCCTAACCCTACACCTAACCTTTTCCCTAAACCTAAACCTAACCCTCACACTAACCCTAACCCTAAAGCTAAACCTAACACTCACCCTCACCCTAAACCTTACCCTAACCCTCAACCAAACACAAACCCTCACCCTCACCCTTATTCTAACCCTAAACCCTACCCTAATCCTAACCCTAACCCTCACTCTCACCTTAACTCTAACCCTAACCCAACCCTTGCCCTCACCCTAACCCTAACACTAACCCAAACCCAAACCTCTGCGTCACCCTAAGCCTAACCCTCAACAACACCCCAACCTCACCCTTAACCGAACCCTCACACTCACCCTCATATTAAACCTCAACCTAAAGCAAACCCTCACCCTAACCCTAACTCTAACCCTCACCCTAACCCTAAACCCCAAACTCACCCTCACCCTCACCCCAAGCCGAACACTCACCCTAAACCTAACCTTAACCCTAAACTTCAATTTAACCCTCATCCTCAACCTCAGCCTAACCCTAAAAAAAACCCTAACCCTAACCCTCATCCTAACCCTAATCCTAACGCTAATACTAGCCCTCCACCTCCTGCTCACCCTCAACCTCATCCTAAACCTAACCCTAATCCAAATCCTATCCCTAACCCTCACCCTCACCCTAACCCTCACCCTAAACCTTACCCTTAACCTAACCCTCACCCTAACCCTTACCATACCCCTAACCCTCACCCAAAACCTCACCTTAACTCTAATCCTAAACCTAACCCTCACCCTGACCCTAACCATCACCGTCACCCTCAACCTCATCCTATCCACAACCCTACCCCTAAACCTCACTCAAAACCTAACACTCACCCAGATTTTAACACTAACTCTCACCCTAACCCTAAACCTCACCCTACCCCTCACCCTACCCCTCATCTGAACCATCATCCTAAACCTAACCCTAAACCTAAAACTAATCCTCACCCTCAGTCTAACCCTAACCCTAAACCTAATCCTCATCCTATCCATAACACTCACCCTGACCCTCACCCTCACCCTAATTCTTACGCTCACCCTAACCCTCACCCTCACCCTAACCCTAAAACTAAACCTCACGCTAAACCTAAGTGAAACCCTAACCCTAACCCTAAATCTAACCCTCAACATAACCCTCACCCTAATCCTAACCCTAACCCTCACCCTCACCCTAACCCTCACCATAACACTTACCTTCAACCTAACACTAAACCGAACCCTAAACCTAAACCTAAACCTAACACTCACACTAACCCTAACCCTCACCTACTCCTCACCCTACCCCGCACTCTAACCCTCATCCAAACCTTAACCATAAGCCTAACCCTCACCCTAACCCTAAAATTAACCCTCACCCTAACCCAAACCCTCACACTCATCTTCACACTCACCCTCAATCTAAACCTAAACCCAACCCTAATCCTAACCTTAACCCTCACCCTCACCCTAACTCTAACCCTAACCCACCCCTAACCCTCACCCTATCTCAAACCCTAACCCAACCCCAACTCTCACCTTCACACTAATCCTCACCCTATCCCTAACCCTCAACCACACCCTATCCCGAACCCTCACTCGAACCCTCACACTCACCGTCACCCTAAACATCACCCTAAACCGAACCCTCACCCTAACCCTACACTAACCTTCACCCTAAACCTAAACCCCAACCTCACCCTCACCCTAAGCCGAACACTCACCCTAACACTAACCCGAACCCTAACCCTCACCCTAACCCTAACACTAACCCTAACCATCAGCCAAACCCTAACCCTCACCCTAACCCTAAACCTAACTCTCACCGTCATCCTAACCTTAATCCTAACCCTAACCCTCACCCTAATCCTAACCCAAACCTCACCCTCAACCTAACCCTCACCATCACCCTAAACCTAACCCTAAACCTAACCCTCAACCACACCCTAACCCCCACAATCACCCAATTACTCAGCCTCACAGTAACCCTCACCCTGGCCCTAAACATCACCTTAATCCTAACCCTCACCCTAATGTTAACCCTAACCCTCACCTAACGCTAAAACTCACCCTCACACTCACCCTAAGCCTAAGCCTAAACCTAACATTAATCCTAATCCTAACCCTAACCCTCACCCTCATCCTAACCCTAACACTCACCCTAACCCTAACCCTAAGCCTCACCCTCACTATCACCCTAACCTTAACACAAACCATAACCCTCATCCTAACCCTAAACCTAATCCTAATCCTAATCCTAACCCTCACACTCACCCTCACCCTAAACCTAACCCTAACACTAAACATCAACCATACCCTCACCCTCACCCTCAACTTCACCCTAACCCTAACAATAACCTTAATCCTAACCTTAACCCTAAGCCTAACCCTCACCCTAACAATAACCCTCACACTAAACCTAACCGGAAACCTACCCCTCAGCCTAAGCCTAACCCTAATCCTAATCCTCATCCTAACCCTAACCCTCACCCTAACCCTAACACTCACCCTGACCCTCACCCTCGCCCTAACCCTAAACCTAACCCTCATCCTAATCCTAACACTCACCCTAACAATAACACTCACCCTGACCCTGACCCTCACCCTCACCCTAAACCTAACCCCAACCGTCACCATAACCCTCACCGGAACCCTAACCCTAACCCTCAACCTCACCCTAATCCTCACCCTAAACCTTACCCTCACCCTAACCCTAAACTAACCCCTAACCCTAACCCTAAAGATAACCCTCAAACTAACCCTAACCCTCACTGTAGCCCTCACCCTACATCTACCCCTAAACATCATCCTAACCCTAACCATAACGCTAACCCTCACTCTCACCCTAACCCTAAGCCTAAATCTCACCTTAACCCAAAACCTCAACCTCACCTTCACCCTCATTCTAACCCTAAACCTAACCCTAATCCTAACCCTAAATCTCACCCTCACCCTAACCCAAACTCAAACCTCACAGTCACCTTCAGCATAACCCTAACACTAACGCTAACCCTAACCCTAACCCCCACTCTCAGTCTCACCCTAAACCTAACCCTAACACTAACCCTTACCCTAACTGTAACCCTCACCCTAACCCTTACCCTAACCCTTAGACACACCCTAAACCTAACCCTAACCCTAAACCTCACGCTAACCCTAAAACTATCCCTCACCCTAACCCTAATCCTCAACCTCACCCTTACCCTCAGCCTAAACCTAACACTAACCCTAATCGTAACCCTATCCCTCACCCTCACCCTCACCCTAACTCTAACCCTAACCCTAACCCTCACCCTCACCCTAATTATAACGCTAAAATTAACCTGATCCTCACCCTAGCCCTCACACTAACAGTAACCCTACCCATAACCCTAACCCTCACCTGAACCCTAACCCTAAACCTAAACCTAAACCTAGCCCTCACCCTCACCCTAGCCCTCACCCTAACAGTATTCCTAACCCTAACTCTCACCCTAAACCTAACCTTCAACCTAACCCTAATCCTCATCCTGAAACTCCCCCTAACCTCACCCTAACCCTATCATTAAACTTAACCCTCTCCATAACCCTCACCATAACCCTAATCTTAACCCTAATCCTGACCCTAACCTTCCCCCTCCCCCTCCCCCTCACCCTCACCCTCAGACCAATCCTAACCCTAATCGTAATCCTAACATTAACCCTCATTCTCACCCTCACCCTAAACCTAACCCTGACCCTAAACCTCACCCACACCCTCACCCTCACACTCACCTTCAACCTCCCCCTAACAATAACCTTAATCCTAACCTTAACCTTAAGCCTAACCCTCACCCTAACACTAACCCTAACCCTAACCCTCACACTAAACCTAACCTTCCACCTAACCATAAATCTACCCCTCTAACCCTCACACTAACCCTAAACCTAATCTTCTCCATATCGCTAAATCTAACCCTAACCCTCACCCTCACCGTGGCCCTCAGCCTAACCCTAAGCCTAAACCAAAACCTCACCCTCACACTAACCCTCAGCCTAACCCTAACCTTCACTCTGACCCTAACCCTCATCCTAAGCTTAACCCTAATCGTAATCCTCACCATAACCCTCACCCTAACCGTAATCCTAACAGGAACACTCAGCCTAAACATCACCCTAACTCTAACACTAACACTCACACTCACCCTAACCCTCACCCTAACCTTTTCCCTCACCCTAACCCTAACACTAACCCTAACCCTCACCCTATCAATGATCCTAACACTAAACCTAACCCTAAACCTAACTATCACCCTCTGTCTAACAATAAACCTAAACCTAATCCTAACCCCTCCCCTAACACTCACCCTGACCCTGACCCTCACCCTAAGCCTTACCCTCACGCTAACCTTCACCCTAAACCTAACCCTAACCCTAACCCTCACGGTAACCCTCACAATAACCCTAACCCTAAACCTGACCCTCAGCAATACCCTCACCCTAACCCTAACCCTAACACTCACCATAACCCTAAGCTTCACCCTAAGCCTTACCCTCACCCTAACCCTAAACCTAATCGTTTCCCTAAACCTAAACCTAACCCTCACACTAACGCTAACCTTTACCCCACCCCTCAACCTATCCCTAACACTAACCCTCATTCTAACACTAACCCTAACGCTAAACCTAACCCTCAACCTCACCCTAACCCTTACCCTAACCCTCACCCTAACCCAAACCCTCACCCTGACCCTCACCCTTATTCTAACCCTAACCCCAACCCTAATCTTAAACCCTAACCCTCACCCTCACCCTAACTCTAACCCTAATCCACCCCTAACCCTCACCCTAACTCTAACCCTAACCCAACCCCAAACCTAACCTTCACACTAATCCTCACCCTATCCCTAACCCTCAACCACACCCTATCCCGAACCCTCAACCGAACCCTCACACTCACCCTCACCCTAAACATCACCCTAAACCGAACCCTCACCCTAACCCTAACACTAACACTCACCCTAACCCTAAATCCCAACCTCACCCTCACCCTCACCTTAAGCGGAACACTCACCCAAACGCTAACCCAAACCCTAACCCTCACCCTAACCCTAACACTAACCCTAACCATCACCCAAACCCTATCCCTCACCCTAACCCTAAACCTAACCCTCACTGTCACCCTAACCTTAATCCTAACCCTAACCCTCACCCTAATCCTAACCCAAACCCTCACCCTCACCCTAACCCTCACCATCACTTTATCCCTCACCCTAAACCTAACCCTCAACCACACCCTAACCCTCACAATCACCCAATTACTCAGCCTCACACTAACCCTCACCCTGGCCCTAAACATCACCTTAACCCTAACCCTAACCCTCACAATGAACCTAACCTGACACCTCAGCCTAACCCTGACCCTAACCCTAATCCTAACACTAATCCTCTCCCTATCCCTAAACCTAACCCTAAACCTCAACCCCAATCTAGCCCTCACCCTAACCCTCACCCTGACCCTAACCCTCAAACTAACCCTAACCCTCACCCTAAACTTAACTCTCACCCTGACCCTAAACCTCACCCTAACTTTAACCCAAAACCTCATCCTATCACTCACCATAACCGTAACTCTAAACCTAACCCTCAACCTACGTCTCAACCTTACCCTAAACCTAACCTTCACCCTCACCCTCACCCTAACCCTCACCCTAACCATTACCTGACCCTATTCCACACCCTAACTCTAACCCTCATCCTAACCTTAAACCTCACCATAAATCTCCCACTAACCCTAACCCCCATCCTCACACTATCCCTCAACCTAACCCTTAACCTCAACCTAACCCCTAACTCTAACCTAATCCTAACCTAATCCTAACTCTAACCCTAACACTAACAGTAACCCTAAACTACAACCTAACCCTCACCTTCACCTGCACTCTCGCCCTAACCTAACCCTCACCCTCACCTTAAACATCACCCTAACCCTAACTCTAAGCCTAACCCTAATCCTAACCCTCACCCTACCCCAAACCCTCACCCTAACCATCACCGTAACCCTAATCCTCACCCTAATCATAACACTAACCCTTCCCTAACCCAAACCTCACCCTCTACCTAACCCACACCCTAACCCTAAACCTCAACCTAGCCCTCACCCTAACCCTAACCCTAACTTTAACCCTAAACCTAAATCCAAACCTTACCCTCACCCTCAACCTCAAGCTCACCCTAACCATAAACCTAACCCTAATCCTAACCCTAAACCTCCTCCTCACCCTCACCCTAACCCTAACACTCACCTTAACCCTAACCCTCACCCTAACCCTAATCCTGACCCTCACCCTAACACTAACACTCACACTGAACCTAACCCTACCCATCAGCCTAAACCTCATCCTAACTCTAACAATAACACTAATTCTCTCCCTATACCTAAAACCAGCTCTAACCCTCAACATAAATCTAGTCCTCACCCTAATGCTAACCCTAAACCTAACCCTCACCCTAACCCTAACCCTCACCCTGACCCTCAACCTCACCTTAACCCTAAACCTAACCCTCACCCTCACCCTAAAACTCACCTGAACCCTTACCCTCACCCTAACCTTAACCCTAACCCTAAACCTCACAGTAAACCTCACCCTCAACTTAACTCTAACGCTACAACTCAGCCCAGCCCTCACCCTCACTCTAACGCTAATTCCAACCCTCACCCTAAACCTCACCCTAACCCTAAACATCACCCACACCCTAACCCTCACTCTAACCTTCACCCTAAACCTAACCCTAACTCTAACCCTCACCCAACGCCTCACCCTAACCCTAACCCTTACCCTTACCTTCACCCAAACCCTCACCCTAAACCTTACCCTCACCCTAATCCTCACGCTAACCCTTACCCTAACCGTAAACCTCACCCTAACCCTAACCCTAACCCTAACCCTAACCTTAACCCTAACCCTCAACTTAACTGTAACCCTCAACCATTCCCTAACCCTGACAGTCACCCTAACCCTAACACTAACACTAAACCTCACCCTAACCCTCACCCTAGCCCTAACAATAACCCTCACCCTCAGCCTAAACTTAAACCTAAACCTAATCATAAACCTAACCCTCACCCTAACCCTAACTCTGATCCTATCCCTTACCCTAACCCTATCCTGAACCCAAACAGTCACCCTAACCTTCACCGTAACTCTAATCCTCACCCTAAACATAACCCTAAACATTCCCTAACCCAAAACCTCACTTTCTCCCTCACCTTCACCCTAAACCTCACCCCTAAACTAGCCCTTACGCTAACCCTAACCTTAAACTTAACCCTAACCCTAAAGCTAAACCTAACCCTCAAACCCACCCTCACACACAAGCTCACCCTAAACCTAATCCTAAACCTAACCCTCACCATCAGCCTCACCCTAACCATAACCCTCACCTTAACACTAACCCTCACCCTAACCCTAAAACTAATCCTCTTCCTTTCCCTAACCATAACCCTAACCCTCACCCTCACACTAGCCCTCACCCTAAGCCTAACCCTAAACCTAACCCTCATCCTAACCCTAACCCTCACCCTAACCCTGACACTCACCCTGACGCTCACTCTCATCCTAACGCTCACCCTAAACCTTACCCTTACCCTCACCCGAACCCTCACCATAACCCTAACCCTAACCCTCAAAATAACCCGCACCCTAACCCTAAACCTTAAACCAACCCTCATCATAAACTTTACCCGAACCCTAACCCTAACACTTAACCTCACGCTAATCCTCAACCTAACCCTCTGCCTCACCCTAACCCTAAACTAAACCCAAACAATAACCCTAAACCTAACGGTCACACTAATCCTAACCCTCATCCTAGCCCTCACCCAACCCCTAACCCTAACCCTCATCCTAACCCTAACCCTAAACCTAAACCTCACCCTCACCCTAACCCTAAGCCTAAACCTCACCCTAACCCAAAACCTCAACCTCAGTCTAACCCTAAACCTAACCCTAATCCTAACCCTAACCTTCACCATCACCCTAACTCTAACCCAAACCCAACCTTAACCCTCACTCTAACTCTAAACCTAACCCAAACCAAAACCTCACCATCATCCGATCCCTCACCCTAACCCTAAACCTAAACCACACACTAACCCTGACCCTCACCGAACCCTCACGTGCACCCTCTCCCTCACCCTAAGGCGAACCCTCACCCTCACCCTAAACCTCACCGTAAACCTAATCCTAACCCAAACCCTCATCCTCACCCTAACCCTCACCGTCACCCTAACCCAAACCCTAAACCTAAACCTAACCCAAACTCTAACCCTCACACTAAACCTAATCCTCAACCTAACCCTAACCCTTAACTTCAACCTCGCCCTAACCCTCAACCTAACCGTTACCCTCACGCTAACACTAACTCTTACCCTAATCCTAACCCTCACACTAAACCTAACCCTCACCCTAATCCTAATCCTAACCATAACCTTAACCCTCACCCCAACCTCAACCTCACCCTCAGCCTAACCTAACCCTAACCCTAATCGTAAACCTAACCCCTACTCAGTCTCACCCTAATACTAACCCTAACCCTAACCTCACCCTGACCCTAAACCTAACCCTAACCCTCACCCTAAACTTAAGCCTAAACCTAACGCTCACCCTGATCCTAGCCCTCACCTTAAACCTATTCCTAACCCTAACCTTCACCCTAATCTTAACCTTCAACCTAACCCTAACGCTCATCCTTAAACTCCCCTTAACCCTCACCCTAATGGTAACACAAACATTAATCCTAACCCTCACCCTAACCCTCACCATAACCCTAAGCTTAACCCTAACCCTAATCCTAACCCTCAACGTAACCCTCACCCTAACACTAACCCTGACCCTAAAACTAACCCTCACCCTAACCCTCACCCTGAACCTAACACTAACCCTCACCCTAACCCTCACCCTCACCCTCTCCCCCACCCTAACTCTTACCATAACTTTAAGTCTCAACTTAAACCTAACCCTAACCCTAAACCTCACCCTAGCCCTGACCCTCAGACTCACCCTAACCCTAACCCTCAACCTCACCCTCACCTTAAGCGTAAACCTAACCCTAACCCTAATCCTAAACCTATCCCTCACCCTCAACTTCACCCTAACTCTAACACTAAACCTAACCCTCACACTAACTCTAACACTAAAACTAAACCTGACCCTCACCCTAGCCCTCACCCTAACCGTAACCCTACCCCTAAACTTAACCCTCACCTTAACCCTAACCCTAACCCTCACCCTAAACTTAAGCCTAAACCTAACCCTCATCCTCACCCTAGCCCTCACCCTAACCCTATTCCTAACCCTAACCCTCACCCTAACCCTAACCTTCAACCTAACCCTAACCCTCACCCTCAAACTCCCCCTAACCTCACCCTAACCCTAACATTAAACCTAACCCTCTCCATAACCCTCAACATAACCCTAAGCTTAACCCTAATCCTTACCCTAACCCTCACCCTCTCCCTCACCCTCACCCTCACCCTAAACCTAATGCTGGCCCTAACCCTTACCTTCACCCTAACCCTCACCCGAACCCTTACCCGAACCCTCACCCTAAACCTCACACTAACCCTAAACCTCAATCTAAACCTAAACTTAACCATGAACATAACACTCACCCTCACTCTCAGCCAAACACTAACCCTAACTCTAATCCTAAACCTAACCCTCAACCTCACCCTCACCCTAACCATCACCCTCAAACTCACCCTATCTCTAACCCTAACCATAACCCTCACCATAACTCTAAACTTCACGCTAACCTTAACCATAACCCTCACCCTCACCCTCATCCTAACCCTAAGCCTAAACCTAAACCTAACCCTCACACTTATTCTAACCCTCACACTCACACTAACCATAAACCTCCCCCTCCCCCTCAACTTCACCATAACCCTCAGCCTAACCCTATCCCTAATCCTAATCCTAACCCTAACCCTCACTCTCACCCTCACCCTAAACCTAATCCTAACCATAAACCTCCCCCTCTCCCACCCCTGCCCCTCCCTCTACCCCTAACAATAATGTCACCCTAACCCTCATCCTAACCCTAATCCTAACCCTAATCCTAACCCTCCCCCTCTCCCTCCCGCATCCCTACGCCTAACCCGAATCCTAATCCTAAACCTCATGCTAACCCTCACACTCACACTCACCCTAAACCTAAACCTAACCATAAACCTCACCCTCACCCTCAACCTCACCCTTATGATAACAATAACCTTAACCTTAAGCCTAACCCTCACCCTAACACTAACCCTAACCTTAACCCTCACACTAAACCTAACCCTCAACCTAATCCTAAACCTACCCCTCAGTCTAACACTCACCCTAACCCTAAGGCTAACCCAAAGACTCTCCATATCCCGAACTCTAACCTTAATCCTCACCCTCACCCTAGCCTTCAAACTAATCCTCACCCTATACCTAAACCTCACCCTAAGCCTAACACTCACCCTAACCCTAACACTCACTCTGATCCTAACCCTCATCCTAACCTTAACCCTAACCCTAACCCTCGCCATAATCCTCACCCAAACCATAACCCTAACCCTAACACTCACCCTATGCCTCACCTCACCCTACCCTAACTCTCACCCTCAGCATAACACTAACCCTAAATTTTACCCTCACCCTAACCCTCACCCTGACCCTAACCCAAACCTTAACCATCATGCTAACCCTCACCTTAACTCTAATCCTTATCCTAACCCACACCCTCACCCTCGCCCTAATCCTCACACTCACACTAAACCTCACCCTATCCCTAACCCTAACCCTTAACCTCACTCTAAACCTAACACTCACCCAGACCCTAACACTAACCCTCACACAAACCCTAACCATCACCCACACCCTAACCTTGACCCTCACCAGAACCCCCACCCTAACCCTCACCCTAACCCTATCCATCAGCCACACCCTAAACTTCACCCTCACAATAAACCCCACCCTAACCCTCACCCTAACCTTCACCCTAATCATAAACCTAAACCTAAACCTAACCCTCACATAACGCCTCACCCTAACACTAACCCTTAATTTAACCCTAACCCTCAACCTAACCCTAACCCTAACCGTAAACCTCACCCTAACCCTCAGCCTACTCCTAAACCTAACCCTAAACCTCACCCTAACTCTCACACTAACCCTAACACTAAACCTAACCCTCCCACTCACCCTCACACTCAAACTCACCCTAAACCTAATCCTAAACCTTATCCTAAGCCTAACCCTCACCCTCATCCTCACCCTAACCCTAACCATCACCTTAATCCTAACACTTACCCTAACCCTAACCCTCACCCTCACCCTAACACTAACCCTAACCCTCAACCTAACCTTCACCCTAAACCTAACACTAACCCTCACCCTCACCCTCAGTCTAACACTAACCCTAATCCTAACCCTAAAGCTAACCCTCACACTAACCCTCACCCTAAACCTAAACATAAGTCTAACCCTCCTCCCACTCAAACTCAGCTTCACCCTAACCCTAACAATAATCCTAACCCTAACCCTAACGTTAATCCTAACCCTAAAGCTATCCCTCTCCCTAACCCTCACCCTTACCCTAAACATCACCTTAAACCTAACTCTGATCCTAACCCGAACCATAACCCTAACCCTAACACAAACCCTCAACATAACCTTCAAGGTAAGCCTAATCCTAACCCTAAATATAACACTAACCCTTCCATAACACAAACCCTCACCCTCACGCTAAACCTCAGCCTCAACCTGGCCCTCACCCTAACCCTAACCCTAAACTTAACCCTAACCCTGAACCTAACCCTCACTCTCACCCTCACACTCAAGCTCACACTAAACCTAACCCTCACCCTAACCCTAAACTAACCCTCAGCCTCATGCTCCGCCTAACCCTAACCCTTATCCTAATCCTAAACCTAACCTTCACCCTCACCCTCACCCTAACCCTAACCCTAACCCTCACCCTCAAACCCACCCTCACCCTAACTCTCACAATAACCAACCCTAGCACTAATCCTAACCCTCACCCTAACCCTAACCCTCCCCCTCACCCTCACCCAAAACCTTAGACTCACCCTAACCCTAATCCTAACCCAACCCCCAAACTAACCCAAACACTCACCCTATCCCTAACGCTACCGCTCACCCTAACCCTAACCCTCACCCTAACCCTAACCCTAACCCTCACCCTCTCACTAACCCTCCCCGTCACTCTAAACCTCACCCGAACCCTAACCCTCACACACAACCTAACCCAAACCCTCACCCTAAGCGTCACTGTCACCCTAATCCTTACCCTAAACATAAAACTAACCCTTCTTAACCCAAACCCTCACTCTCTCCCTCAGCCTCAACCTAACCCTCACCCACAACCTAGCACTCAACCTAAACCTAACCCTAACCTTACCCCTAACCCTAAACCTAACCCTCACCCTCACACTCACACTAAAGTTCTCCCAAACCCTAATCCTAACCCTAACCCTCACCCTCACCCTCACCCTATCCCTAAACCTCAACTTAACCCTAACCCTCACCTAACCCAAAACCTGACCCTCAATCTATCCCTCACCCTAACATTAACACTAATCCTCACACTCACCCTCAGCCTAAACCTAATCCTAATCCTAATCCTAACCCTAAAACTCACTATCTCCCTCACCCTAAACCTATCCCTAACCCTAAACCCCACCCTCACCCTCACCCTCACCCTCACTCTAACACTAATCCTAACCCTAACCCTCACACTGAACCTAAGCCTACACCTCAGTCTAACCTTCACCCAAACTCTAATCCTCTATCTATCCCTAACCCTAACCCTATCCCTCAACCCCAATCTAGCCCTCACCCTATCCCTCACCCTGATCATAACCCTCACCCTAAACCTAACCCTCACCCTAACCCTAAACCTCCCCCAGACCCAAACACTAACCGTAACCCTAACCCTAACCCTCACCCTAACACTCAGCCTAAACGTAAACTTAAACCTAACCCTCACCCTACGCCTCAAACTTTCCCTAAAACTAACCTTAAACCTCACCCTCAACCGAAACCTAAACCTAACCCTTACCCTTACCATATCCTTCACCCTAACACTAACTGTAACCCTAACCCTCACGCTAACCCTCAACCTAACCCTAAACCTCACCATAACCCTCAACCTAACCCTAACTATCACCCTCACACTAAACCTCAACCTAACCCTTAACCTCACCATAACCCTGAACTTAACCCTAACACTCACACTAACCCTAAACGTGACCCTAACCCTAAACCTACCCCTCAACATAAGCCTCATCCTAACCCTAACCCTAACACTCACCATAACACTAACCATAACCCACACCCTAACCCACACCCTAACCCTCACCTTCACCGGAACTCTCACCCTAACCTAATGCTCACCCTCACCTTAAACCTCACCCTATCCCTCAGGCTAACCCTAACACTAAACCTATACCTCACACTCACCCTCACACTCAAGCTCACCCTAACCCTAATCCTAACACAAATCCTAACCCTAACACTCACCCTCACCCTCACCCTAACCCTAACCCTCACCTTAACCCTAACCATAACCCTAACTCTCAGCCTAAACCTCACCATAACCCTAACCCTAATCCTCTCCCTATACTTAACCCTAAACCTAATCCTCAACATCATTCTAGCTCTCACCATAACGCTAAGCCTAAACCTAACCCTCACCCTAACCCAAACACGAACCCTAACCCTGACACTATCCCTCACCAGAACCCTAACCCTAACCCTCACCCTAACCCTCACCTGAACCCTTAACCTCACCCTAACCCTAACACTAAACCTAACACTAAACCTCACAGGAAATCTCAACCTCAACGTAACCCTAACCTTACAACTCAGCCTAACACTCACCCTCACCCTAACCCTTAACCTAACCCTCACCCTAACCCTAACCATCATCCACATCCTAAACTTCACCCTCACCAGAACCCCCACCCTAACACTAAACCTTACCCTAACCTTCACCCTAAGCCTTACCCTAAAATTTACCCTCACCCTAACCCTCAACTTAACCCTAAGCCTAACCGTAAACCTCACCCTAAACCGCACCCTAACCCTAACCATAACCCTAAACCTCACCCTAACCCTCACCCTAACCCTAACTCTAAACCTAAACCTAACCCTAACCCTAACCCAAACACTCACCGTAATCCTCACCCTAAACATAACACTAACCCTTTTTTAACCCAAACCCTCACACTCTCCCTCACCCTCACCCTAACCCTTACCCTCAAACTAGCCCTCACCCTCACCCTAACCCTATCCTTAACCCTAACATTAAAGCTAACCCTCACACTCACACTTACACTCAAGCTCACCCTAAAACTAATCCTAAAACTAATCCCAAGTGTCACCCTCACCCTCACCCTAACCCTAAACCTCACCTTAACCCTAACCCTCACCCTAAACCTAACCCTGACCCTCACCCTAACCCTAACACTAACACTAACCCTCACCCTAACCCTCACCCGAAACCTAACAATAATGCTCACCCTCACCCTCATCCTACCCCTAACCATAATCCTAATCCTAATCCTAATCCACACACTCACCCTCACCCTAGAGCTAAACCATATACTAAGCCTCCCCCTCCAGCTCAAACTCACCCTGAACCTCAACCTAACCCTAACCCTAAGCCTCCCCCTCCACCTCAAACTCACCCTCAACCTCACCCTAACCCTAACCCTCGCCCTAACCTTCACCCTAAACTTAACCCTCACCCTAACCCTTAGAATAACCCTAACCCTAATCCTAACCCAACCCTCAAACTAATCCTAACCTTCACCCTAACCCTAACCCTCACCCTCTTGCTAACCCTAACCCTCACCCTAACATTAACCCTAAACCTAACCCTCACACAGAACCTAACCCTACACCTCAGCTTAAAACTCACCCTCACCCTAACCCTAACACTAAGCCTCTCCCTAGCCCTAACCCTAAACCTAACCCTCAAACTCAATCTAGCCCTCACCCTAACCCTAACACTAAACCTAACCCTCACCCTAACCCTAACTCTCACCCTAACCCTAACCCTCACACTGACCCTAACCCTCACCCTAACCCTAACCCTAACCATAAACCTCACCCTAACACTAACCCTAACCCTAAACCTCACCCTAACACTAACCCTCACCCTAAACCTCAAACTCACCCTCAAACTCAAGCTCACCCTAACCCTAATCCTAAACCTAATCCTACCCCTAACCCTCACACTCACCCACACCCTAACCCTAAACCTCACCTTAACCCTAACCCTCACCCTAACGCTAACCCTGACCTTCACCCTTAACCTAAACCTAACCCTAACCCTTAACCTAACCGTAACCCTCACCCTCACCCTCAAACTCACCCTAACCCTAACCCTCACCCTCAACCTCACCCTCACCCACAGCTTAATCCTCACCCTAAAGCTAATCCTAACCCTAACCCTCACCCTAACCGTAACCCTAATCCTAAACCTAACCCTAACCCTAACCCTAAACCAAATATTATCCCTAACCCTCATCCTTACCCTCACCCTAACACTCACCCTAATCCTAAACCTCACCTTCACACTTATCCTCACCCGAACCCTAAACATAACCCTCACACTAACCCTCACTCTAACACTCAAGCTAACCCTAACACTAAATCTCAACCTAACCCTCACCCTAACCCATAACCTCACCCTAACCCTAACCCTAACCCTAACTCTCACATTAAACCTAACTTTCACCCTAACCCTAACCCTAAACCTCACCCTAACCCTAACCCTAAGCCTAACCCTCACCCTCACCCTAGACCTAACCCTAAAACTAATCTTAACCCTAATCCTATCATTAATCCTATCTCTCACCCTAAACCTGACCCTTACCCTAACCCTAACCCTTACCCTCACCCTAAACCTAACAATAACACTCACCCTCAACCTCAGCCTAACCCTAAACCTAATCCTAATCCTAAACCTAACCCTCACACTCACCCTCACCCTATACCTAACCCTTATCCTAACCCTCCCCCTCCCCCTCAAACTCACCCTTACCCTAACCCTAATCCTAACCCTCAACGTAACCCTCTTCCTAACCCTAACCCTCACCCTCACCCTCATCCAAAACCTTAGACTCACCCTAACCCTAACCCTAACCTAACCCTTAAACTAACCATAACCTTCACCCTAACCCTAACCCTATGCCTCACCCTAAGCCTCATCCTAACCCTAACCCTAACCCTAAGACTAACCCTAACCCTAACCCTCAGACTGACCCTAACCCTCACCCTAATGCTAACACTAACAATAAACCTGACCCTAAACCACACCCTAAACCTAACCCTAACCCTAACCCTAACTCTCACACTAAACCTAACTTTCACCCTAACCTTTACCCTAAACCTAAACCTAAACCTCACCCTAACTAACCTTAACCATAAGTCTAACCCTCACCCTCACCCTAGACCTCACCCTAAACGTAATCCTAACCCTAACCCTAACATTAATCCTAACTCACACCCTAACCCTGACCCTTACAATATCTCTCACCTTAACCCTCACCCTAAACCTAACAATAACTCTCACCCTCACCCTCAGCCTAACCATAACACTAATCCTAATCCTAAACCTAACCCTAACACTCACACTCACCCTATACCTAACGCTTACCCTCAAACTCCCCCTCCCCCTCAAACTCACCCTCACCCTAACCCTAACCCTAACCCTCACCATTACTCTCACCCTCACCCTAACCCTCACCCTCACCCTCATCCAAACCCTTAGACTCACCCTAACCCTAACCCTATCCCTACCCTCAAACTAACCCAAAACCTGATCCTAACCCTAACCCTACCCCTCACCCTAAGTTTCATCTTAACCCTAACTCTAACCCTAACACTAAACCTAACCTTAACCCCAACCCTCACACTGAACCTAACCCTACCCTTCAGCCTAAACCTCACCCTAACCCTAACCCTAATCCTCTCCCTATACCTAACCCTAAACCTAACCCTCAACATCAATCTAGCCCTCACACTAACGCTAAGCCTAAACCTAACCCTCATCCTAACTGTAAACCTCATCCTGACCCTATCGCTCTCCCTAACCCTAACCCTAACCCTAACTTGAACCCAAACCCTAACCCTAACCCAACCCTTAACCTCACCCTAACCCTATCCCTAAACCTCACAGTAAATCTCACCCTCGCCTTAACTCTAACCATACAACTCAGCCTAATACTCACCCTCACCCTAACCCTAACCCCAACCCTCACCCTAACCCTCACCCTAACATTAACCATCACCCACACCTTAACTTTCACCCTCACCAGAACGCCGACCCTAACCCTCACCCTAAACTTCACCCTAACCCTAACCCTAATCCTAACCCTCAGCCAATGCCTCACCCTAACACTAACCCTCACCCTAACCCTTACACCCTAAACCTTATCCTCACCCTGACCCTCAACTTAACATTAAGCCTAACCGTAAACCTCACACTGAACCTCACCCTAACCCTGACCCTAACCCTAAACCTCACCCTAAACCTCACCCTAACCCCAACCCTAACCCTCACACTCACCCTCACACTCAAGTTCACCCTAACCCAAATCCGAACCGTAATCCTCACCCTCACCCTCACCCTAACCCTAACCCTCACTTTAACCTAATCCTCACCATAACCCTAACCCCTGACCTCACCCTAACCCGAACCCAAACCCTAACCCTAACCCTCACCCTAACCCTCACCCTCACCCTAACACTAACCCTCACCCTCACTCTCAGCTTAAGCCTAAACCTAACCTAATCCTAAACCTAACCCTCACACTAACCCTGAACCTAAAGCTAACCCAAACCTTAACCCTCACCCTCCCCATGAAACAAACCCTCATCCTAACCCTAACAATAACCCTAACCCTAATCCTCATCCTAACCCAAACCCTAACCCTCACCCTAACCCTCACCCGCACCCTAAACATCACCCTAACGCTAACTCTGATCCTAACCCTAACCCTAACCCTAACCCTAACCCAAACACTCACCCTAACCTTCACCGTAACCCTAATCCTCACCCTAAACATAACACTAACCCTTCAGTAACCCAAATCCTGACCCTCTCCCTCACCCTCACCCTAAACCTCACCCTTAACCTAGCCCTCAACCTAACCCTAACCCTAACCTTAACCCTAACACTAAACCTAACCCTCACACTCACCCTCACACTCAAGCTCACCCTAAACCTAATCCTAAACGTAAACCTAAGCCTAACACTCACCCTCACCCTCACCCTAACCCTAACCTCACCTTAACCCTAACCCTGACCGTAACCCTAACCTTAACCCTTACCCTAACACTCACCCGAACCCTCACCCTAAACCTAACAATAATGCTCACCCTAACCCTCACCCTACCCTAACCCTAATCCTAATCCTAAACCTAACCCTCACACTCACCCTCACCCTATACTTACCCTGACCCTAAGCCTCCCCCTCCACCGCAAACTCACCCTCACCCTCACCCTAACCCTAACCCTCACCGTAACTGTCACCCTAACCCTAAGCCTCACCCGCACCTTTAGACTTACCCTAACCCTAACCCTAACCCAACCCTCAAACTAACTCTAACCCTCACCCTAACCATAACCCTACCCCTCATCCTAAGCCTCATCCTAACCCTAACCCTAACCCTCATCCTAACCCTAACCCCAACCCTCAACTTCTCGCTATCCGTCCCCTTCACCCTAACCCTCACCCTAACCATAAGCCAAATTCTAACCCTCAACTTCACCCGAACTCTCACCCTAACCTAACACTCACCCTCAGCATAAACATCACCCTAACCCTAACTTTGAGCCTAACCATAACCTTAACTCTCACCCTAAACCAAACGTTCACCCTAACGATTACTGCCATCCTAATCCTCACCCTAAATATAACACTAACCCTTCCTTAACCCAAACCCTCACACTCTCCCTCACCCTCACCCTCAACTTGGCCCACACCCTAACCCTAACCCTAACCTTAACCCTAAGCCTAAACCTAACCAGCACCCTGACCCTCACACTAAAGTTCACCATAAACCTAATCCTAAACCTAATCCTAACCCTAACCCTCATCCTCACCCTCACCCTAACCCTAATACTGACACTCAACCTAACGCTAACCCTAAACCTAACCCTCAACCTAACCCTCACCCTAACCCTAAAACAAACTCTCACCCTCACCCTCAGTCGAACCCTAACCCTAATACAAATCCTAACCCTAATCCTCACACTCACCCTCACCCTAAACCTAAACCTAACCCTAAACCTCACCCTCACCCTCTCCCTCACCCTTACCGTAACCCTAACAATAAACTTAACCCTAACCCTATCTCTAACCCTAACTCTCACCTTAAAACTAAGTGTAACCCTAACCCTCACACTGAACCTAACTCTAAACCTCACCCTAACCCTAAACCTAACCCTAACCCTCACTGTCACCCTAGCCCTTACCTTAACACTAACCCTAAATCTAAACCTCACCCTAATCCTAACCCTAACCCTCACACTGACGCTAAACCTCACCCTAATCCTAACCCTAACCCTCCACCTAACCCTCACCCTAACCATAACCCTAACCCTAACACTCATCCTACGCCTCACCCTTAACCTAACCCTAACCTTAACCCTTACCCTCACCCTAACCCTCACATAACCCTTTCCCTCACCCTATCCCTCACCCTAACACTAACCCTAACCCTAAACCTAACGCAAATCCTCACCCTAACCCTAAACCCCAACATAACCCTCACCGTATTCCTAACACTCATCCTAACACTAACCCTCACCTTAACGCTTAACCCCACCCTAACCCTAACCCTAACCCTAACACTTACCATCACCCTAACACAAAACCTCACCCTAACTCTAACTCTCACACTAACACTAACACTCACCCAAAACCTAACCCTAAAACAAAATCTAAACCTCACCCTAACGCTCACCCTAACAATAACTGTAAGCGTAACCCTCACCCTAACCCTCACCCTACCACTCACCCTAACCCTCACCCTCATCCTAAACCTCACCCTAACCCTTATCCTCACCCTACTCTAACCTTAACCCTAACCCTAACCCTCGCCCTAACCCTAACACTCACCTAAAACCTAAGCCTAATCTTCAATCTCAGCCTAACCCTCACTGTCACCCTAAACCTCAGCCTAATCTTAACTCTCACCCACACCCTAACTCTCACTCTAACCCCAACTCTCACCCTCACCCTAATCCTCAATCTCACCCTAAACATCATCCTAACAATAAGCCTCACCCTAATCATTAACCTAAACCTCACCCTAACCCTAACACTCACCCTAACCCTCACCCCAACCTAATACTCTCCATAACCCTAACCATAGCCCTTACCCTAACCCTAACCCTCACCTTCACCCTCACCCTCAACCTAAGCCTCACGCTCACCCTAGCCCTCACCCTAACCCTAACTCTAACCCTAACCCTAAATTTCACGTTCACACTTTGCCTAATAGTAACCCTAACGCTAATACTAAACCTAAACCTCACCCTCACCCTAACACTAACATTAACCTTAACACTTACCCTAACCGTAACCCTAACATTAACACTAACCCTCACCATAACCCTCACCATAACACTAACCCTAATCCTAACTCTCAACTTCACGCTAACCCTCAACCTAACCCTAAACCTAACCTTCAAACTAACCCTCACCCTAACACTCACTCTAACTCTAACCCTCACTCTCAAACTAACCATCACCCTAACCATTACCCTCATACAAACCCTAACGCTAACCCTAACTCTAACCTCACACTAAACCTAACCTTCACTGGAACCCTAACCCTAACCCTAACCGTAACCCTAAACCTAACCTCTCCCTACGCCTCACCATAACCCTAACCCTAACCCTAAGCCTCACCCTCACCCTCACTCTAACCCGAAAACACACACTAAGCCTAACCTTCACACTTACCCTAAACCTCAACCAAACCCTAACCCTAACCCTAACCCTCACCCTCACCCTAATCCTCACCCTAAACCTTACACTCACCCACACCCTTACCCTCACACTAACCCTAACCCTCAACCTAACCCTAACCCTATCCCTGACCATCACCCCATCCTTAGCCTAACCCTAACCTTAAGCCTAATCCTAATCCTAACGCTCACAATCACCCTTACCCTACCACTCACCCTCACCTTCATCCTCACACTAACCCTAACGGAAACCCTAACCCTCACCCTAACCCTAACGCTCACACGAACTTTAACCCTAACCCTCAAACTCAGCCTCACCCTAACCCTTAACCTAACGCTAACCCTCGCCCTAACCATAATGCTAACCCTAACACCCTCACACTAAACCTCACCCTAAATCTAACACAACTCCTCAGACTAACCCTCACACTAATCCTAACCTTCACACTAAACCTAAACCTCACCCTAACACTAGCCCTAACCCTAACCCTCACGCTAAACCTAAACCTCACCCTAACCCTAAGCCCCACCCTAAACCTCACCCTCACCCTAGCCCTCACCCTAACACTAAGCCTATCCCTAACCGTAATGCTAACCCTAACACTCACCCTAACCCTAACCCTCACCCTGAACTTAACCATCAGCCTAACCATAATCCTATTCCTATCCCTAATCCTTACCCTCACACTAACCGTAACCCTAACCCCAACACTCACCCTACGCCTCACCATAACCCTCGCCCTAACCCTTACTCTCACACTAACTCTCACCCTAACCCTAACTCTAACCCTAACACTCAACTCAACCCTCACCCTAACCCTAATCCTAACCCTAATCCTCACCCTCACCTAATCCTAATACTAAACCTCACCCTCACCCTAACCCTAACCCTAACACTAACCCTCACACTAAACCTAAACCTCACGCCAACCCTAACGCTACCCCTCAGCATAACACTCACCCTAACCCTGACCCTAACCCTAAACCTCACACTATACCTAACTCTAACCCATACACTAACCCTCACACTAACCCTCACCCTAACATTAACATTAACCCTAAACCTCACCCTAACCATCACACTCACGCTAACAGTAACACTTACCCGCACCCTATCCCTCAGCCTAAACTTAAATCTAACATTAATCCTAACCCTCACTATAACCCTAATCCTAACACACACCCTAGCTCTCACCATAACACTAACCTATCCCTATTCCTCACCCTAACCCTAACCCTAAACCTCACCCTCAGCCTAAACCTCACTGTCACCCTAACCCTCACCCTAAACTTACCTCTCACCCACACTCTAACTCTCACCCTCAATCCAACCCTCACGCTCACCCTAACACTCACCCTCACCCTAAACATCATCCTAACAATAAGCCTCACCCTAAACCTAAACCTAACCCTCACCCTAACCCTAACGCTAACCCTAACCCTAACCTTAAGCCTCACACTAAAGCTAACCCTAACATTAACCCTAACCTCACCCTAAACCTCACCCTCACCCTAACCCTAAACCTAATCCTCACACTAACTCTCACCCTAACACTCACTCTAACTCTAACCCTCACTCTCACCCTAACCCTCACCCTAACCCTTACCCTCACCCTAACCCTAACCCTAACCCTAACCCTAACTCTAACCTCACACTAAACCTAACCTTCACCCGAACCCTAAAACTAACCCTCAACTTAACCCTCACCCTTACCCTAACCCTACACTTCACGCTAACCCTCACCCTAACCCTAAACCTAACCCTCACACTAACCCTCACCCTAACACTCATTCTAACCCTAAACCTCACTCTCACACTAACCCTCACCCTAATCTTTACCCTCACCCTAACCCTAACCCTAACTCTAACTCTAAACCTCACACTAAACCTAAATTTCACCAGAACCCTAACCCTACCCCTGAACCTAACCCTTACCCTAACCTTATCCCTAAGCCTCTCCCTAACCCAAACACTAACCCTAACCCTCATCATCAACCTAGCCCTCACCCTAAACCTAATCCTAACCCTAACCCTCACCCTAACCATTAAACTTCACCCTAAACCTCACCCTCACCCCCACCCTAACGCTCACCCTAAACCTAACCCTAACGTTAACCCTCACCCTCACCCTAACTCTCACCCTTTACCTAACCCTAAACCTAAAGCTAACCATAACCCTGACCCTAATTCTCACCCAATCCTAACATTAACCCTAACACTCACCCTCACCCTAACCCTCACCCTCACCCTCTCGCTAACCCAAAACTAACCCTAACCATCACCCTAACCCTCACCCTAACCCTAATGCTAACCCAAACACTCACCCTCAACCTAACTCTAACCTGAACCCTTTCCCTCAACCTAACCCTAACCCTAACCCTCACACTAAACCTAACCCTCACCCTAAAACTAACTCTACCACTAAGCCTAACCCACACTCTAACCCTAATCCTAATCCTCAACCTATCCCTAAACCTAATCCTAACCCTCATCCTCACCCTAGAGTTCACCCTAACCCTAACCCAAACCATCACCCTAACCCTCACCCTCACCCTAATCCTAACCCTCACTCTCACCCTAACACTCATCCTAACCCTTACCCTAACCCTATCCCTCACCCTAATCCTAACCCTAACCCTAACCCTCACGTTAACCCTCAACCTAACTCTAAACCTCACCATAACTCTCACGCTAATCCCAACCCTCATCCTAACACTAACCCTCACCTAACCCTTAACCTCACCCTAACACTAACCCTAACCCTAACCCTCACACTAACCCTAACACTCACCCTAACCTTAAATCTACCCCTCAACCTAAGCCTCATCCTAACCCTATTCCTAAACCTCACCCTAACGCTAAACGTAACAGTAACCCTAACCCAAAACTTAACCCTCACCCTTACCCTAAGCATAACCCTAACCCTAACTCTGAGCCTAACCGTAACCCTAACCCTCACCCTAATCAAAACTCTCACGCTAACCGTCACCTTCACCCTAATCCTCACCCTTAACATAACACTAACACTTCCCTAACCCAAACCATCACCCTCTCCCTCACCCTCACCTTTACCCTCACCCTCAAACTAGTCCTCACCCTCACCCTAAACCTAACCTTAATCCTAACCCTAAATCTAACCCTCACACTCACCCTCACCCTCAAGCTCACCCTAACCCTAATCCTAAACCTAAACCTCACCCTCACCCTCACCCTAAAGCTAACCCTCACCTTAACCCTAACCGTCACACTAACCCTAACACTGACCCTCAACCTAACACTAACCCTAACCCACAGACTAACCATCACCCTAACCCTAACAGTAAACCTCACCCTCACCCTAGCCCTCACCCTAACACTAACCCTAACTCTAACCCTAATGCTAACCCTAACACTCACCTAAACCTAACCCTCACCCTGAACCTAACCCTCAGCCTAACCCTAAACCTATTCCTAACCCTAACCCGTACCCTCACCCTAATTGTAACCCTAAACCCATCACTCACCCTACAACTCACCATGACCCTAACCCTAACCTTAACCCTCACCCTGACCCTAACGCTCACCCTAACCCTTACCCTCACACTAAGCCTCACCCTAACCCTAACTATAACACTAACCCTCACCTCAGCCCTCAACCAAACCCTAACCCTAACCCTAACTCTAAACCTAACCCCCACCCTAACCCTAACACTAACGCTAACCCTCACACTAAACCTAACCCTCACCCTCACCTTTACTCTCACCCTCAAACTAGTCCTCACCCTCACCCTAAACCTAACCTTAATCCTAACCCTAAATCTAACCCTCACACTCACCCTCACCCTCAAGCTCACCCTAACCCTAATCCTACCGCTAAACCTCACCCTCACCCTCACCCTAAAGCTAACCCTCACCTTAACCTTAACCGTCACACTAACCCTAACACTGACCCTCAACCTAACACTAACCCTAACCCACAGACTAACCATCACCCTAACCCTAACAGTAAACCTCACCCTCACCCTAGCCCTCACCCTAACACTAACCCTAACTCTAACCCTAATGCTAACCCTAACACTCACCTAAACCTAACCCTCACCCTGAACCTAACCCTCAGCCTAACCCTAAACCTATTCCTAACCCTAACCCGTACCCTCACCCTAATTGTAACCCTAAACCCATCACTCACCCTACAACTCACCATGACCCTAACCCTAACCTTAACCCTCACCCTGACCCTAACGCTCACCCTAACCCTTACCCTCACACTAAGCCTCACCCTAACCCTAACTATAACACTAACCCTCACCTCAGCCCTCAACCTAACCCTAACCCTAACCCTAACACTAAACCTAACCCCCACCCTAACCCTAAAAATAACCCTAACCCTCACACTAAACCTAACACTCACCCTAACCCTAACCCTAATCCTAACCCTCACACTAAACCTAAACCTCACGCTAACCCTAACCCTACCCCTCAGACTTACCCTCACACTAACCCTAACAGTAAAACTCAGCCTATCACTAAACCTAACCCTTAACCTCACCCTCACACTAGCCCTCTCCCTAACACTAAAACTAACCCTAACACTCACCATAACTGTCACCTTAAACCTAAGAGTAACCCTCACCCTCACCCTAACCCTCAGCCTAAACCTAACCTTAACATTAATCCTAACCCTAAACCTCACCCTCACCCTAACCCTAACTCTAAACCTATCCATAAACCTAACACTCAACCTAATGCTAACGCTAACCCTAACCCTCAACCTCACCCTAAACCTCACCAAAACCCTTACCCTCACCCTAACCCTAACCCTAAACTTAACCCCAACCCTCACACTAATCCTAAACCTCAGCATAACCCTAATCCTAACCCTCACCCTAACACTAACTCTAACCCTAACCCTCACCCTTACCTTAAACCTAAACCTCAACCTCAGCCTAACCCTCACTGTCAGCCTAACCCTCACCCTAATCTTAACTCTCACCCACACCCTAACTCTCACCCTCACCCCAACCCTCACCGTCACCCTAACACTCACCCTCACCCTCAGCCTAACACTAACAATCACACTAAATCTAACACTCACCCTAACCCTAACCTAACGTTAACCAAACCCTAACCGTAACCCTCACCCTAACAGTAACCCTAACCCTAACCCTACCCCTCACCCTACCCTCACCCTACCCCTAACCCTAACTCTAAACCTCACCCTCACACTAACACTCACCCTAACCCTTACCCTAAACCTAACCCTCACCTTCAACTTAACCCTAACGCTAAACTTCACCCTAAACCTCACCCTCACCCTAACCCTCACCCTCAACCTAACCAGCACAGTAAACCTAACCCTAAACCACACCCTCATCCTCACCCTCACCCTATCCCTAAATCTCAACTTAAACCTAAACCTCACCCTAATCCTCACCCTCACTCTAATCCTCTGGCTATCCCTAAACCTATCCCTTATTAAATGAAACCCTCACCCTCACCCTCAAACTAACTCTAACCATAACCCTACCACTCAGTTTAACCCTCACCCTAACTCTAACCCTCACCCTCAACCTGACCCAAATCCTTACCCTAACCCTTAGCCTAACCCTCACCCTCACCCTAAACCTCACCCTAACCCTTGCCCTCACCCTAACACAAAACCTAACACTAAACCTAACTCTCACACTAACCCTAACACTCAGCCTAAACATAACCCTAACACTAAATCTAAACCTCAACCTAACCCTCACCCTAACAATATCCGTAACCCTAAACCTAACCCTAACCCTCACCCTACCACTCACCCTAACCCTCACCCTCATCCTAAACCTCACTCTAACCTTTATCCTCCCCCTACTCTAACCCTAACCCTAACCCTAACCCTCACCCTAACCCTAACACTGACCAAAACCCTAAGCCTAATCCTCACCCTCAGCCTAACCATCACTGTCACCCTTCCACTGAACGTAATCTTAACTCTCACCCACACCTTAACTCTCACACTCACCGCAACCCTCACCCTCACCCTAACCCTCAGTCGCACCCTAAACATCATCCTAACAATAAGCCTCATTCTAACCATAAACCTAACCCTCACCCTAACCCTAACCCTCACCCTAACCCTGAACTCACCCTAATACTCTTCATAACCCTAACCCTAACCCTTACCCTAACCCTAACCCTCACCCTCACCCTCACACTCACACTAAGTCTCACGCTCACCCTAGCCCTCACCCTAACCCTAACTCTAACCCTAACCCTAAACTTCATCCTCACACCCTGCCTAAACCTAAGCCTATCGCTAATCTTAAACCTATACCTCACCCTCAACCTAACCCTAACACTAACCTGAACCCTCACCCTAACCCTAACCCTAACATTAAGCTTAACCCTCACCCTAAACCTCACCCTAACACTCACCCTAATCCTAACCCTCAACTTCACGCTAACCCTCACCCTAACAGTAAACCTCACCCTCACCCTAACCCTCAGCCTAAACCTAACTCTAACATTAATCCTAACCCTAAATTCACCCTCACCCTAACCCTAACACTAAACCTATTCATAAACCTAACCCTCAACCTAACGCTAACCCTAACCCTAACCCTCAACCTCACTTTAAACCTCACCAAAAACCTTACCCTCAACCTAACCAGAACCCTAAACCTAACCCCAACCCTCACACTAATCCTAACATCACCATAACCCTAATCCTAACCTTCAACGTAACAATCATCCTAACACTAACCCTAACCTTAACCCTCACACTAACCCTAACCCTAAACCTCACCCTCAGCCTAACCCTCACTGTCACCTTAACCCTCACCCTAATCTTAACTTTCACCCACACCCTAACTCTCACCCTCACCCTAACACTCACCCTCACCCTTACACTCACCCTCACCCTAAAAATCATCCTAACAATAAGCCTCACCCTATCCCTAAACCTAAGCCTCACCCTGACCCTAACCCTAACCCTAACCATAACACTCACACTTACCCTAACCCTAACATTAACCCTAAAAATCACCCTAAACCTCACCCTAACACTAACCTTAATCTTAACACTCAACTTCACGCTAACCCTAACCCTAACCCTAAAACTAACCCTCACACACACCCTCAACCTAACACTCACTTTAATTCTAACACTCACTCTCAACCTAACCCTCAATCTAAACCTTACCCTCACCCTAAACCTAACTCTAAACCTAACTCTACCTTCACACTAAACCTAACCTAACTTCACACTAACCCTAAGCCTAAACTTCACGCTAACCATCACCCTAACCCTAAAACTAACCCTCACACACACCCTCACCCTAACACTCACTTTAATTCTAACCCTCACTCTCAACCTAACCCTCAACCTAAACCTTACCCTCACCCTAAACCTAACTCTAAACCTAACTCTACCTTCACACTAAACCTAACCTAACTTCACACTAACCCTAAGCCTAAACTTCACGCTAACCCTCACCCTAGCCCTCACATTAACCCTCAACCTAACGCTCACCCTAACCCTAACCCTCACTCTCACCCTAACCCTCAACCTATCCCTTTCCCTCACCCTAACCCTAACCCTAACTCTAACTCTAAACCTCACACTAAACCTAACCTTCAACTGAACCCTAACCCTACCCCTTAACCTTACCCTCACCCTCACCCTAAACCTAACACTCTAACGCAAACACTAACCCTAACTCTCAGCCTCAACCTATTCCTCACCCTAAACCTAATCCTAAGCATAACCCTCACCCTAACCCTAAATTTCACCCTAAAACTCATCCTCACCCACACCCTAACCCTCACCCTAAACCTAACGCTAACATTAACCCTCACCCTCACCCTAACTCTCACCCTTAAACTAACGCTAAACCTAAACGTAACCCTAACCCTGACCCTAATTCTCACCTTAACCCTTACCCTCAACCTCACCCTAACCCTCCCCCTCCCCCTCACGCTAAACCTAATGCTAACCCAAACCATCACCCTAAACCTCACCCTAAACCTAATGCTAACCCAAACACACACCCTCAACCTAACACTCTCCCGAAGCCTTACCCTCACCCTAACCCTAACCCTAAACCACAACCTAAACCTAACCCTCACCCTAAAACTAACTCTACCACTCAGCCTAACCTACACCCTAACCCTAACCCTAATCATCACCCTATCCCTAACCCTAACCCTAACCCTAACCCTCACCCTCACCCTAACCATTACCCTGACTATATCCCTCACCCTAACCCTAACCCTAACCCTAACCCTCACGCTAACCCTCACCCTAACCCTAAACCTCACCATAAACCTCACCCTAATCCTAACCATCATCCTAACCTTAAACCTCATCTTAACCCTTAACCTCACCCAAACCCTAAACATAACCCTACCTCTACCCTCACATTAAACCTAACCTTAACCCGAACCCTAAACCTAACCCTCACCCTAACCCTAACTCTAAACTTCATGCTAACCCTCACCCTAACCCTAAACCTAACCCTCACACTAACCCTCACCCTAACACTCATTCTAACCCTAACCCTCACTCTCACCCTAACCCTCACCCTAAACATTACCCTCACCCTAACCTTAATCCTAACTCTAACTCTAACCGTCACACTAAAACTAACATTCACCAGAACCCTAACCCTAACCCTAAACCTAACCCTAACCCTAACCCTAACCCAAACCTTCAAACTAACACTCACACTAACCCTAAACATAACCCTCACACTAAACCTAACCCTCACCCTCACTCTAACCCTAACTCTACACCTAAACCTATCCATAATACTAAATCTTACCTTCACCCTTACACTAGCCCTCACCCTAACACTAACACTAACCCTAACCCTCACCCTAACTGTCACCGTCACGCTAACAGTAACCCTCATCCTCAACATAAACCTAATCCTAACACTAATCCCAACCCTAAACCTCACCCTCACCCTCACCCTAACTCTAAACCTAACCCTAACACTCACCCTCACCCTAACTCGAACGCTAACCCTAACCCTCACCCTCACCCTAAACCTCACCAAAACCCTTACCCTCACCTTACCGGAAACCTAACCCTAACCCCAAACCTCACACTAATCCTATCCCTCACACTAACCCTAATGCTAACCCTCACCCTAACCCTCACCCTAAAACTAACCCTAACCCTAACCCTCACACTAAACCTAACCCTAATCCTCACCCTCAGTCTAACCCTCATAATCAGTCTAACGTTCACCTTAATTTTAACCTTCACACACACCCTAACACTCACCCTCACCCCAAACTTAACCCTCACCCTAAACATCATCCTAACCATAAGCCTCACCCTAACCCTAACCCTCACCCTCACCCTCATCCTCACTCTAAGCCTCACGCTCACCCTAGTCCTCACCTAACCTTAACTCTAAACCTAACCCTAAGCCTCACCCTCACACTCAGCCTAATCATAACCCTAACGCAAATCCTCACCCTAACCCTCACCCTCACCTTAACCCTAACCCTAACCTTAACCCTCACCGTAACCTTAACCCTAACATTAACCCCAAACCTCAGCCTAACACTCACCCCCAACACTAAAACTAACCCTAACCCTCAGCCTCACGCTAACCCACACCCTAACAATAATCCTAACCCTCACACTAACCCTCACCCTAACACTCACCCTAACCCTAACCCTCACTCTCACCCTAACCCTCACCCTAACTTTTAACGTCACAATGACCCTAACCCTAACCCTAACTCTAACCATTACACTAAACCTAAACTTCACACGAACCCAAACCCTACCCCTCACCCTAGCCCTCAACCTAGCCCTCACCCAACCCTCACCCTAACCCTAACCTTCCCCCTAATCCTCACCCTCACCCCACCATAATCCTCACCCTAAACCTAACCCTAACAATAACCCTAACCCTCACCCTTACCATAACCCTAAACCTAACCTTAAACCTGACCCTAATTCTCACCCTAACCCTAAACTTAATCCTCACCCTCAACCTCACCCTAACCCTCACCATCACCCTCACGCTAACCCTAACGCTAACCCTCACCCTAACCCTAATGCTAACCCAAACACTCACCCTCACTCTAAACCTCACCCGAAACCTTACCCTTACCATAATCCTAACCCTAACACTCACACTAAACTTAAGCTCACACTAACCCTAACTCTACCACTCAGCCTAACCCTCAGCCTAACCCTAAAACTAAACCTAATCCTCATCCTATCCCTAACCCTAACCCTAATCCTAACCCTCACCCTAGACCTCACCCTAAACCTAACCCTAACCCTCACACTATACCTAACCCTCACCCTCCACCTAACCCTCAGACTCAACCTCACCCTCACCCTAACCCTTACCCTGACCCTAACCCTCACCCTAAACCTAAACCTAACCCTAACCCACAACCTAAACCTAACACTAACCCTCATGCTAATCCTCAACATATCCTTAACCCTAACCCTAACCTTCAGCCTAACACTCACCCTAAAGCTAACCCTCACCCTAACCATCACTCTAACCCTAACCCTAAACTTAACCCTCACCCTCCCACTCCCCCTCACCCTAACCCTTACCCGGACCATATCCCTCACCCTAAACCTAACCCTAACACTAACCCTAACCCTAACACTCACCCTAACCCTAACGCTACCCCTCACGCTAAACCTCAACCTATCCCTAACCCTAACCCTAACCCTCACCCTAACCCTAACCCTAACCCTCAACCTAAACCTAACCCTCACCCTAATCCACACCCTCACCCAAATCCTCTGGCTAACCCTAAACCTATCCCTTACTTAACTGAAACCCTCACCCTCAACCTCACCCTAACTCTAACCCTAACCCTACCCCTCAGCTTAATCCTCACCCTAACCCTAACCCTCACCCTCAACCTGACCCAAATCCTTAACCTAAACCTTAGCCTAACCCTCAACCTCACCCTAAACCTCACCCTAACCCTTACCCTCACCTTAACCCTTACCCTCACCCTAAGCCTAACTCTCAAACTAACCCTAACACTCAGTCTAAACCTTACCCTAACACTAAATCTAAACCTCACCCTATACCTCACACTAAGAATATCCGTAACCCTAAACCTAACCCTAACCCTCACCCTACCACTCACCCTAACACTCACCCTCATCCTAAACCTCACCCTAACCCTTATCTTCACCCTACTCTAACCCTAACCATAACCATCACCCTAACCCTGACACTCACCCAAAACCTAAGCCTAATCCTCACCCTCAGCTTAACCCTCACTGTCACCCTAACCCTCACCCTAATCTTAACTCACACCCACACCCTAACTCTCACCCTCAACCCAAGCCTCACCCCCACCCTAACCCTCAATCTCACCCTTAACATCATCCTAACAATAAGCCTCACACTAACCCTAAACCTAACCCTCACACTAACCCTAACCCACACCCTAAACCTCACCCCACCCTAATACTCTACATAACCCTAACCATAACCCTTACCCTAACCCTAAACCTCACCTTCACCCTCACCCTCACCCTAAGCCTCACGCTCACCCTAGCCCTCACCCTAACCCTAACCCTAACCCTCAACCTAAACCTAACCCTCGCCCTAATCTTCACCCTCACCCTAATTCTCTGGCTAACCCTAAACCTATCCCTTACTTAAATGAAACCCTCATCCTCAACATCACCCTAACTCTAACCCTAACCCTACCCCTCAGCATAACCCTCGCCCTATCCCTATCCCTCATCCTCAACCTGACCCAAATCCTTACCCTAACACTTAGCCTAACCCTCACCCTCACCCTAAATCTCACCCTAACTCTTACCCTCACCCTAACATAAACCTAACCCTAGACCTAACTCTCACACTAACTCTAATCCATAGCCTAAACCTTACCCTAACACTAAATCTAAACCTCACCCTAACCTTCACCCTAACAATATCTGTAACCCTAAACCTAACCCCAACCCTCACCCTACCACTCACCCTAACCCTCACCCTCATCCTAAACCTCACCCTAACCCTTATCCTCACCCAACTCTAACCCTAACCCTAACCCTCACCCTAACCCTAACACTCACCCAAAACCTAAGCCTAATCCTCACCCTCAGCCTAACCCTCACTGTCCTCCTAACCCTCACCCTAATCTTAACTCTCACCCACACCCTAAATCTCACCCTCACCCCAACCCTCACCCTAACAATCAATCTCACCCTAAACATCATCCTAACAATAAGCTTCACCCTAACCATAAACCTAACCCTCACCCTAACCCTAAACCTCATCCTAACCCTCACCCCACCCTAATCCTCTCCATAACCCTAACTATAACATTTACCCTAACCCTAAACCTCAACCTCACCCTCAACCTCAACCTAAGGATCAAGCTCAACCTAGCCCTCACCCTAAACCTAACTTTAACCCTAAACCTAAACTTCACCCGCACACTCTGCCTAACCCTAACCCTAACGCTAATCTTAAACCTAAACATCACCCTCACCCTAACCCTAACCCTAACCCTCACCCTAACACTAACCCTAATCCTAACCCTCAACTTCACACTAACCCTCACACTAACAGTAAACCCCATCCTCACCCTAACCCTCAGCCTTAACCAAACTCTAACATTAATCCTAACCCTAAACCTCACCCTCACCCTAACCCTAACAATAAACATAACCATAAACCTAACACTCAACCTAAAGCTAACGCTTCCCCTAACTCTCAACCTCACCCTAAACCTCACCAAAACCCTTACCCTCACCCTATCCAGAACCCTAAACCTTACCCCAACCCTCACATTAATCCTAACCCTCACCATAACCCTAATCCTAACCTTCACCCTAATCCTCACCTTAACACTAACCCTAACCCTAACCTCACCCTAACCCTAACCCTAAAACTCACCCTCAACCTAACTCTCACCTGAACCCTTAAACTCACCTTAACCCTAACCCTAACCCAAACCCTATCCCTAACCCTCTCCCTAAATCTAACTCTACAACTCAGCCTAACCCACACCCTAATCCTCACACTATCCCTAACCCTAACCCTAACCCTCATCCTCACCCTAGACCTCACCCTAACCCTAACCCAAACCATCACTCTAACCCTAACCCTCACCCTAACCCTAACCCTCAGTCTTACCCTAACCCTCATCCTAACCCTAACACTAACAATCACTCTAAATCTCACTCTAACCCTAACCCTAACCTTAACCCTCACCTTCAGACTCACTGTCACCGTAACCCCTACCCTTACCCTATCCCTCACCCTAACCCTAACCCTAACACTCACGCTAACCCCTACCCTAACCCTAAACCTCAACTTAACCCTCACGCAAATCCTAACACTCATCCTAACACTAACCCTCACCCTAACGCTTAACCTCACCCTAACACTATCACTAACCCCAACACTAACACTAAACCTAACGCTCACCCTATCCCTAAATCTGCTCCTCATTATAAGCCTCATTCTAACCCTAACATCCTAACCCTAAACCTAACACTAAACCTAACTCCTCCTATCCCTCACCCTATCCATAACCCTAACCCTTACACTAATACTCACCCTAAACCTAAACCTAACCCTACCCCTCAGCCTAACCCTCACCCTAACCCTAACCCTCACACTCAACCTGATCCTAATCCTTACCCTAAACCTTAGCCTAACCCTCACCCTCAACCTAAACCTCAACATAACCCATACCCTCACCCTAACCCAAAACCAAACCCTAACCCTAACACTTGCCCTAACACTTAACCTAAAACTAAAGCTAAACTTCATCCTAACCCTCACCTTAACCATAACCCTAACCCTATCCCTAAGCCTAATACTTACACTACCACTCACCCTAACCATAACCTGAAACCGAACCCGAACCCGAACCCTAACGCTCACTCTAACCCTTATCTTCACCCTACCCTAACCCTAACCATAATCCTAACCCTCACCCTAACCCTAACACTCACCCAAACCCTAAACCTAACACTAACCCTAACCCTCAACCTAAACCTAACCCTCACCCTAATCCTCAACCTCACCCTAATCCTCTGGCTAACCCTAAACCTATCCCTTACTTAACTGAAACCCTCACCCTCAAACTCAACTTATCTCTAACCCTAGCCCTACCCCTCAGCTTAACCCTCACCCTAACCCTAACCCTCAACCTCAACCTGACCCAAATCCTTACCCTAACCCTTAGCCTAACCCTCACCCAAACCCTAACCCTCACCTTAACCCACACCCTCACCTAACCCAAAACCTAACTGCGACGGACCTGCTCGGATGGAGCACTGGGACTGACGGGACAGGGTTCTCGGGATAGGTGGGCAAAGGAGTCGGCGAAGTGACAAACAGACACAGACTCAAAAGAGTTGCATCTCAGTGTATCTTTATTGAGGAGAATTAACATTTTTATACAGTGTGTGATTGTGACATAGATTCTTTGTTTATTTAAGCACGTAATCAATTTTTTAAAGGCAAAGCATTGATGAATTACATGAAAATTAATGACTATCCCACAAACTGTTTAAGCTAAGTGGTGCGAAACAAGCCTAGCATATTGTTTAATAGAATACGTCATCTATTTAGCCTTTTTTATGTTTAATAATTAACAAACCTAAGACAGGGCTGTACTTACATTATATTCTTTTTAATTTTATCCAACTAATTTCATCTTTATAAGCTCCTGTATAAGGAAATGGTTCTTGGTTGGTTAAGGAAATATGTTACTGACTTTATATTTTGTGTGAAAACACCATTTATTTCCTATAACGTAAGTTGGACTAAACTTAATCATAACTGTTGGGAGAATCTTTCTTTTTCTTTTATAATCAGAGGTCCCTTCTTTTTTAGAACTCTCTAAACTACTGGGATAACTCTTTCTAACTTAGTTTAGTTTATTGATTTTAAATCTCTATCTTTACTATGCATGGGCTGCAAAACCACTTGTGAAGTTGTAGGAGTTTCTGGAGGCAACGTCACATCAGATGATAGATTGATTGAGGGATTGCCCACATTTAATCTTTGGCCTTAGTCTTTATTACTTAGAGAAGCCAACTCTATTGGACTGGAAAAATACAACATGCTCTGTTCTCGGATCAATAGAAAAATAGCCAAAACGAGAATAAAGGCAACGAATGTACAGCCAAGAAGAATATAGTAAGAATAAAGGTAGAGGCTATAAAGGTGCAGCAAAGTGTATGGGAAGCCTTGAACCAACACCCCCTTCCTGGGGGCATGCTTCCTTGAAGCTCTTTGTCCAACACAATCTCTCACGCAGACTCTGCAGAAGGTGGCGTGGCACCCACTGGTCACAGAAAGATGTCCACTCAGCTGGAAATACCAGGAACCACTGGAAATGAAGAAACTTAAGTGTTTGACCTTGTTTCTCTGGCCAGAGACTATTCATTGAACTTGCAGTCCCTTATTCTGTTGTCCATGTCAAATCAGAAGCCATCTATCCACCACAGGCAGCTTTATGGAAGTGCTCCACCCACCTGCGCTGGCCTCTCTTTGCTGAACCCAGCTAAAGACTCCTTTCAGACACATCTTCATGGCTGCTTTGCCTGCTGTGATCTCTGCTCCTTTCCAAAGGCTTGCTTAGGCAGCTTCCTCTCCATTGTGCCTCTCGGACTGGGTTCCCATGGTGGTTGGATACTGAGCTGCTTGTTAGAGGAGGAAACAAGAGTTTTTGTATACAATGGCAGGCATAAATTGGCCTGGAGTCAGGACAGACGCTCTCCCAGGTGGCACTTGTCAGGGCACAGGGCAGGCATCCTGCCACTGGGCCCTGGGTCACTGTGGTGAGCAGCAGTCACACTGGAACTTCTCTTTCTCAGAGAACAACGGGTTAAGTCTGACCAGATTGTCTTTTTTGATGAATCCAGTTCTCCACCAACTCCTGAGGGATGCCTGGGGCTTGAGTCTATGCCAGGCTCCACTCCTGTCCAGAAACGTTAATTCCAAAAGTTTCAACCAAGTGCACTTAGCCCTAACCATAATTAACACACTAACCCTAACACTCACCCAAACCCTAACCCTAACACTAAATCTAAACCTCACCCTAACAATAACCCTAAAACCAACCCTAACCCTAACCCTCACCCTACCAATCACCCTAACCCTAACCCTAAACCTAAACCTGACACTCATCCTAAAGCTCACCCTAAACCTTATCCTCACCCTACTCTAATATTAACCCTAACCATAACCATCACCCTAAACCTAACACTCACTCAAACCCTAAGCCTAATCCTCACCCTCAGCCTAACCCTCAATGTCACCCTAACCCTCACCCAAATCTTAACTCTCACCCACACCCTATCTCTGACTCTGACCCCAACCCTCACCCTTACCCTAACCCTTTACCTCACCCTAAGCATCATCCTAACAATAAGCCTCACCTTAACCATAAACCAAACCCTCACCCTAACCCTAACCCTGACCCCACCCTAATCCTCTCCATAATCCTAAACATAACCCTTACCCTAACCCTTACCCTCACACTCACCCTAAGCCTCACGCTCAAACTAGCCCTCACCCTAACCCTAAATCTAACCCTAACCCTAAACTTCACCCTCATATTCAGCCTAACCCTAACCCTAACGCAAAACCTAAACCTAAACCTCACCCTCACCCTAACACTAACACTAACCTTAACCCTCACCCTAACCCTAACCCTACCATTAACACTAACCCTCACCCTAACCCTCACCCTAACACTAACCCTAATCCTAACCCTCAACTTCACGCTAACCCTCACCCTAACCCTAAACCTAACCCTCACACTAACCCTCACCTTAACACTCACTCTAACTCTAACCCTCACTATCACCCTAACCCTCACCCTAAATATTACCCTCAACATAACCCTAACCTTAACCCTAACCCTAACTCTACCATCACACTAAACCTAACTTTCACCTGAAACTTAACCCTAACCCTCAACCTAACACTCACCCTAACCCTAACCCTAAACTTCACACTAACCCTCACCCTGACCATAAACTTAACCCTCACAATAACCCTCACAATAACACTCATTCTAAACCTAACCCTCACTCTCACCCTAACCCTCACCCTAACCCTTACCATCACCCTAACCCTAACCCTAAACTTAACCCTCACCCTCACTCTAAATCTCACCCTAAAATTTATCCTCTCCCTACACTAAACCTAAACCTAACCCTAACCCTCATCCTAACCCTAACACTCACCAAAACCCTAAGCCTAATCCTCACCCTCAGCCTAACCCTCACTGTCACCCTAACCCTCACCCTAATCTTAACTCTCACCCACACCCTAACTCTCACACTCACGCCAACCCTCACCCTCACCCTAACCCTAAATCTCACCCTAAACATCATCCTAACAATAAGCCTCATTCTAACCGTAAACCTAACCCTCACCCTAACCATAACCCTCACGCTAACACTCACCTCAACCTAATCCTCTCCATAACCCTAACCATAACCCTTACCCTAACCCTAAAACTCACCCTCACCCTCACCCTCACCCTAAGCCTCAAGCTCACCCTAGCCCTCACCCTAACCCTAACTCTAACCCTAACCCTACATTTCACCCTCACACCCTGCCTAACCCTAACCCTAATGCTAATCTTAAACCTAAACCTCACCCTCACCCTAACCCGAACACTAACCTTAACCCTCACCCTAACCCTAACCCTAACATTAAGCTTAACCCTCACCCTAAACCTCACCCTAACACTCACTCTAATCCTAACCCTCAACTTCACGCTAACCCTCACCCTAACAGTAAAACTCACCCTAACCCTAACCCTCAGCCTAAAGCTAACTCTAACATTAAACCTAACCCTAAACCTCACCCTCACCCTAACCCTAATACTAAACCTAACCATAAACCTAACACTCAACCTAACGCTAATGCCAACCCTAACCCTCAACCTCACCCTAAACCGCACCAAAACCCTTACCTTCAACCTAACCAGAACCCTATACCTAACTCCAACCCTCACACTATTCCTAATCATCACCATAACCCTAATCCTAACCCTCAACCTAACCCTCACCCTATCCATAATACTAAATCTTACCCTCACCCTCACACTAGACCTCACCCTAACACTAACACTAACACTAACCCTCACCCTAACCATTACCCTCACCCTAAGTATAACCCTCACCCTCAACCTAAACCTAACCCTAACATTAATCCTAAACCTAAACCTCACCCTCACCCTCACCCTAACTCTAAACCTAACCCTAACATTCACCCTAAGTCGAACTCTAACCCTAACACTCACCCTCACACTAAACCTCACCAAAACCCTTACCCTCAACCTAACCCGAAACCTAACCCTAACCCCAAACCTCACACTAATCCTGTCCCTCAAACTAACCCTAATCCTAACCCTCACCCTAAAACTAACCCTAACCCTAACCCTCACCCTAAACCTAACCCTAATCCTCATCCTGAGTTTAACCCTCATAATCAACATAACCCTCACCCTAATCTTAACCCTCACCCACAACCTAACTCTCACCCTCACGCCAAACTTCACCCTCACCCTAAACCTCACCGTCACCCTAAACATCATCCTAAACATAAGCCTAACCCTAACCCTAAACCTAACACTCACAATAACCCTAACCCTCATCCCCACACTAATCCTCTGCATAACCCTAACCCTAACCCTTACCCTAACCCTAACATTCACACTCACCCTCATCCTCACCCTAAGCCTCACGGTCACCCTAGCCCTCACCTAACCGTAACTCTAAAACGAACCCTAAGCCTCACCCTCACACTCAGCCTAATCATAACCCTAAACTTAAAACTCACCGTAACCTTAACCCTAACATTAACCCCAAACCTCAACCTAACCCTCACCCCTAAAAAACTAACCCTAACACTAACCCTCAGCCTCACGCTAACCCACACCCTAACAATAAACCTAACCCTCACACTAACCCTCACCCTAACACCCTAAGCCTAACCATCACTCTCACCCTAACCCTCACCCTAACTTTTAACGTCACAATAACCCTAAACCTAACCCTAACTCTAAACATAGCACTAAACCTAACCTTCACACGAACCCAAACCCTACCCCTCACCCTAACCCTCAACCTAGCCCTAACTATAAACCTCACCCTAACCCTAACCTTCACCCTAACCCTCACCCTCACCCCCACCGTTACCATAACCCTAAACCTAACCCTAACCCTGACCCTAATTCTCACCCTAACCCTAACCTTAACCCTCACCCTCAACCTCACCCTAACCCTCACCCTCACCCTCAAGCCAACCCTAACGCTAAGCCTAACCCTCAACCTAACCATAATGCTAACCCAAACACTCACCCTCACTCTAAACCTCACCCGAAAACTTACCCTTACCATAACCCTAACCCTAACCCTCACACTAAACTTAAGCTCACCCTAACCCTAACTCTACAACTCAGCCTAACCCTCAGCCTAACTCTAAACCTAAACCTAATCCTAACCCTATCCCTAACGGTAACCCTAACCCTCACCCTCTTCCTAGACCTCACCCTAAACATAAACCTAACCCTAACCCTATCCCTAACCCTCACCCTAAACCTAACACTCACCCTCACCCTAAACCTCAACCTAACCCTAACCCTAACCCTCAAACTAACCTTCACCCTAACCCTAACCCTAACCCTCACCCTAAACCTCACTCTAACCCTAAACTTAAACCTCACCCTCAACCTCACCCTCACCGTAATCCTTACCCTGACCCTAACCCTAACCCTAAACCTAAACCTAACCGTAACCCACAACCTAACCCTAAGTGTACCCCTCATGCTAATCCTCAAACTATCCCTAACTCTAACCTTCAGCCTAAACTTCACCCTAAACCTAACCCTCACCCTAACCATCACGCTAACCCTAACCCTAACCCCTCACCCTAACACTTACCCTGACCCTATCCCTAAACATAAACCTAACCCTAACCCTAACCCTAACCCTAACACTCACCCAAACCCTAACGCTACCCCTCACGCTAAACCTCAACCTATCCCTAACCCTAAACCTAACCCTCAACCTAAACTTAACCCTCACCCTAATCCTCACCCTCACCTGAATCCTCTGGCTGACCCTAAACCTATCCCTTACTTAAATGAAACCCTCATCCTCAACATCACCCTAACTCTAACCTAACCCCTACCCCTCAGTTAACCCTCACCCTATCCCTATCCCTCACCCTCAACCTTACACAAATCCTTACCCTAACCCTTAGCCTAACCCTCACCCTCACCCTCACCCTCACCCTAAGCCTCATGCTCACCTTAGCCCTCACCCTAACCCTAACTGTAACCCTAACCCTAAACTTCACCCTCACACTCTGCCTAACCCTAACCCTAACGCTAATCTTAAACCTAAACCTCACCCTCACCCTAACCCTAACACTAACCTTAACCCTCACCCTAACCCTAAACCTAACATTAACCCTAAACCTCACCCTAACACTAACTCTAATCCTACCCGTCAACTTCACACTAACCATCACCCTAACACTAAACCCCACCCTCACCCTAACCCTCAGCCTAAACCGAACTCTAACATTAATACTAACCCTAAACCTAACCCTCACCCTAACACTAACACTAAACCTATCCATAAACCTAACAATCAACCTAAAGCTAACGCTAACCCTAACCATCAACCTCACCCTAAACCTCACCAAAACCCTTACCCTCACCCTATCCGGAACCCTAAACCTAACCCCAACCCTCACACTAATCCTAACCCTCACCATAACGCTAATACTAACCCTCACCCTAACCCTGACCCTAACACTAACCCTAAACCTAACCCTAACCCTAAACCTTACCCTCAACCTAACTCTCACCTGAACCCTTAAACTCACCCTAACCCTAACCCTAACCCTCACCCTATACCTAACCCTCTCCCTAAAACTAACTCTACAATTCAGCCTAACTCAAACTCTAAATCTAACACTAATCCTCACATTATCCCTAACCCTACCTCTAACCCTCATCCTCACTCTAGACCTCACCCTAACCCAAACCATCACCCTAACCCTAACCCTCAACCTAACCCTAACCTTAACCCTCACCCTAATGCTCACCCTAACCCTAATCCTAACCCTCACCCTACCACTCACCCTAAACCTAACCCTAAACCTAACCCTCACCCTCACCATAAACCTCACCCTAACCCTTATCATCATCCTATTCTAAGCATAACCTTAACCCTATCCATCACCCTAACCCTAACACTAACCAAAACCCTAAGCCTAACCCTCACCCTAACCCTCACCCTAAACCTCACCCTCACCCTAGCCCTAACCCTAACCCCCACCCTACACCTCAACCTAACCCTAAAACTAAACTTAACACTCACCCTCACCCTAACACTCACCCTAACCCTTAACCTCACCCTAATAATTAACCTCATCATAATCCTAACCCTAAACCTAACCCTCACCCTCACCCTAACTCTAACCCTAACCTTAATCCGAAACTAACCCAAACCCTAACCCTAACCCTAAACATACTCCTCACCCTAACCCTCATACTAACACTAACCCTAAACCCAACCCTCACCCTAAACCTAATCCTAACCCTAACACTAAACCTCACCCTCACCCTCACATTCAGCCTAACCCTAATCCTAACCCTAACCCTCATCCTCAACCTAACCAGAACTCTAACCTTAAACCTAACCCTAACCCTCACCCTCACCCTAAACCTCACCTGAAACATTACCCTCACCCTAAACCCAATGCTAACCCTAACCCTTCCCCTAACCCTAACTCTAATCCTCACCCTCAACATAAACCTAACCCTAACCCTAAACCTCACACTAAACCTAACCCTCACCCTTACCCTAACCCTAACCCTTACCATAAACCTAACCCTAACCCTCACCCTCACCCTCGCCCTAATCCTCACCCTAAACCTTAACCTCAACCTCACCCTTACCTTCATACTAACCCTAAAAACAACCTAACACTAACCCTAACCCTCAACCTCACCCTAAGCCTAACCCTAACACTAACCCTAACCCTACTCCTCACCCTAACCCTAACCCTAACATTAACCATAACACTCACCCTAACTCTCACCTTAACACTAACCCTAACGCTAACCCTCAACCTCACGCTAACCCTCACACTAACCCTTACAATCACCCTAACCCTAACCCTCACACTAAAAATAACCCTCACACTAAAAATAACCCTCACCCTAACACTTACACTAACCCTCACCCTAACCCTAACCCTAACCCTAAACCTAACACTAACCGTCACCTGAACCCTCACCTTAACCCTAACACTAAACCTAACCCTCATCCTCACCCTAACACTCACCCTCACACTAACCCTAACTGTAATCCTAACCCTCACACTAACCCTAACACTCACATTAACCCTTACACTACCCCTCACCCTAACCCACAACCTAAACCTACCCCTCACCCTAACCCTCATCCTCACCCTAAACCTAACCCTAACACTTACCCTCAAACTCAACCTAACCCTAACCATCACCCTAAATCTTACACTCACCCTACCCTAACCCTAACCCTAACCGAAACCTCACTCTAACCCAAACACTCACCCAAACCCTAACACTAACACTAAACCGAACCCTCACACTAACCCTCAGGCCCACCCTAATCCTCTCCCTAACCCTAAACCTGACCCTTACCCTAACTATAGCCCTCACCCTAACCCTCAACCTAACCCTAACCCTAACTTTAACCCTTACCCTCAACCTCAACCTCACCCTCAGCCTCATCCTAACTCTAAACCTAACCCTACTCCTCAGCTTAACCCTCACCCTAACCCTAACCCTCACACTCAACCTGATCCTAATCCTTACCCTAAACCTTAGACTAACCTTCAACCTCACCCTAAACCTCAACCTAACCCTTACCCTCACCCTAACCCAAAACTAAACCCTAACCCTAACACTCACCCTAACCCTAAACCTAAAACTAAATCTAAACCTCATCCTAACCCTCACCCTAACCATAACCCTAACTCTAACCCTAAGCCTAATCCTTACACTACCATTGAACCTAACCCTAACCCGAAACCTAACCCTCACCCACCCTAACACTCAACATAACCCTAAACCTATCCCTAACCCTTATCCTCACCCTAACCCTAAACTTAACCCTCACCTTCACCCTCACCCTAATCCTAACCCTACCCCTCACCCTACCCCTCATCCTAAACCTAACCTTAAGCCTAACACTAACCGTAACA